>NC_142156.1:30545876-30846346 GCF_024610735.1 Ursus americanus | reverse complement strand
TGGGTGCTATGACCCTGAAGATTTAGGCAAGACCATAATAGTTCTGATGGCCAAGGTAAAGCCTACCTATTTGTCCTCCACTTTATATTCAGTAACTCCCTTAAAGGATTATAAGGAGTACCTTGGTTAAATTTATTGGGGTCTCTAATACAACTTTAATTTGAGCCTCAGTATTGAGGCTCTCAAGGTTTGCCAGCTGGCACATTTCTGCAGATATTAACGTTAATTCAGAACCTATGCTACAGAGGCACAAAGCCATCTGTGCCTTTTGTTACTGTATTAAATTTTTAGTAGATTTTGAATTTCCAATTGGGTCAAATTGGGGACCCTTATTTTAGCCTTTGTTACAGTTGTTCCCTCACTGTGTCCAGGTTCCTTTCTTTCTCCTTCCAGTCACTGGGTATATGTTTCAGAGGGTTCTCCTGTATTTCTCCTCATCTGTAGAAATTTCTTCCTCCAAAGATCCTCCAGTTAGCACCCTCAAGGTTAGGGGCCTCTCTCGTGGTATGGTTGCTTTATAGCATTTAAGGACCACGGGTTTAAGTTTAATATTAACCCCTTCACTGTGCCTCAGGGATGCCACGAAGGTTTTTCCCTATAGCCCTGACAGTAGGGATCTTTGTTACAGCAGAGGCACAGGTAGCAAAAGGGTGCTGGTCTCATAACCCAAAGGTCAGTGGCTCAAAACCATCCTGTGCTGCAATCCTACCTTCTCTGCCATGCCACTTTTTCTTCTCCTTTCTCTTTGTACAGAGAATATGTTGGGTTTCTCGCCACATAAAGTCATAGCTTTCAGTTTCTGTCCGGTCATTGCTACTGCAGACCTTCTGGGAAGATACGGGAAGTTATGGGAAGTTACGGGAAACGTTCAGGAACCCAATGGCCAGGCTCATAGATGGCTGTTTCTTTCTCCAGGGAGCGCTAGTCAGTCTCCCCCAGATTGGGGTTCACATCCAGTAAGGTCATTTTGTCTATGGTGTATTTGCATAAGCACTTTGATGCTGCTAATTTCTTTCCAAGCACGGCTCCAGCTGCGTCCCATGAGTGGCGATGTGCGGCACAGTAGACTCTTGAACAGCACACTTCAACTGCAAGGGTGCACTTGTACGTGGGTTGGTTTTCTTTTTACGCAAATACAGTACAATACTCTAAATGTGTTTTTTCTTATGATTGTATTTTCTCTAACTTCATTGTAGCAATGCGGTATATATTACAAAATGAGTGGGTTTTTTAAAGATTTTATTTATCAGAGTGGGGGGCACAAGCAGGGGGAGTGGCAGGCAGAGGGAGACGCAGGCTCCTTGCTTAGTGGGGAGCCTGATGCAAGACTGGATCCCAGGCCCCTGGGATCATGACCTGAGCCAAAGGCAGACGCTTACCCAACTGAGCCGCCCAGGGGTGCCCAGAGTGGGTATTCGTCCACTGTTTATGTTATTCTACAGCTTCTGGTCAGCAGTAGGCTAGTTACGTAGTTAAGTTTTGGGGGAGTCAAAAATTTACAAGCAGATTTTTGCCTGTGTGAGGGTTTGGTGCCCCTAATCCCTGCATTGTTCAAGGGTTGACTGTATTTTTATTTTCTTTACTCGTAATATTTTAAAATTTTCCCTCCAACTTCCTGTTGGCTTTCCTTAATCTTCAGATATTTGGATATTTTTATAGGAACCTTTCTCTGATTTCTAGTTTAATTTTATTTCGTTCAAAAACCTACATTGTATGATTTTAATTTTCTTCAGTTTGTTGTGTAGTCTAGGATATAGTCTAAGCACTCTCGGTGCTTAGAAAGAATGTGTATTCTGTTGGGTGGAGAGCTCTACAGATGTCAAGTTTGTTGATATTATGTCACCATGTTTAAAGTAGGTTTCTTGTAGGTAGCATGTAGCTGGATCTTTTTAAAAATAAAATCTGAGAGTCTCTGCCTCTTAATGTGTTTAAGCCATATGTATTTAATGTAATCATCGGAATGATGGGATTTATGTCTATGTGGTATAATAAGAAATAAACATTCCGTCTTTATCTGCGTCCTTGGTGCAGAATCCTAAAACTCTTGGAGTTTACTGTCTTTTGTATGTTAATGAGATAACTCCTGGTGGCGGGGAGGAGTAGACAACGGAGTGCCTAGATAGTTTCAGGATGTGGGCAGGTGGCCAGAAAAACCAACCACACAATTAGAGGGTTAAAATTTTCAGCCTCACCCCCAACATTCTGGGAGGGGAGAGGCATCAGAGATTGAGCTCAATCACCGTGGCCAGTGATTCAATCAGTCTTGCCTATGTAATGAAACCTCCATAAAAAAACCTCAAAACAACAAGTTCTGGAGAGCTTCTGGGTTGGTGAACGCACGCGTGTGTTGGTAGGGTGGCGCCCTGGAGAAGGCCTGGAAGTTCTGTGCCCCACCCTCTGTCCCGGGTCCTAGGCCTCACTTCCATCTGGCTGTTACTGGCCTTTATAACCAGTACCTGTAAATAAAGTGCGTTCCTGAGTTCAAAGTCATAATCAAACCTGAGGGGGTAGGGGGAACCCCCACATTTGTAGCTGCTGGGCACCCCATTTGGGGTTGGCATCTGAAGCGGACATAGTCTTGTGGGACTGAGCCATTTAACTTGTGGAGTCTGATGCTAACTCTAGGTAGACAGTGTCATGATTGAACTGAATTTTTAGACACCCAATTAGTGTCAGAATTGGTTGGTGTGGAAAACAACACATCTTGGTATCAGAGAAGAAAACCCACACATTCTTCTCAGCTTACTATTTTCCTCTGTTCCTTCCATTTTTCTATTCCTGTTTTCCCTTTCCTGCCATCTTTTCCTTTTCTGGGTTCAGTGTTACAGGCACCGCCTGCCCAGGATGGGGAAGGGGCAGGAGGGGTGAGCTGGCTGAGGTCTCGGGCAGCGGAAATGCTGATTTCCTGTTCCGGTTCCTCAGATTCTAACTCTCTCCCCCATGATCTCGGAAACCTTCTCCCCACAGTGCCACACATCGTAGGCTTTTCTGTGGAGTTCTCCAGACCCTCTCACTCCATGAACCTTATTCTGAATACTACCTGGAGGCTTTTCTTCCCCTTGACAGGTGCTATTAAGTTCAATTTCTAGAAAGTACTTCTACCTTTAACTGCATTAATTTCACAAACTTTTTTTTGACTACCTGACCTATAAGTGACCATCTCCCTGTGATATGCTGGGAGTGTTAAGTCTGCAGAAACCTGCTCCCAGCACTGCTGAGGACAGACAACCCCACCATGAGCCCTGTTGATCTTTTTTTTTTTTTAAAGGGTTTATTTATTTGAGAGCGAGCATGAGCTCTGGGGGAGGGATAGAGGGAGAGGGAGAAGCAGACTCCCTGTTGAGCAGGGAGCCCAATGTGGGGCTTGATCCCAGGACCCAGAGATCATGACCTGAGCTGAAGGCAGACGCTTAACGGACTGAGCCACCCAGGTGCCCCCACCCGTGGGTTTTTGATAGTACCACTGATTCCTGCATCTACTCATTTACACATAAGATCTCTATCTTTAGAGGGTCAATAGAAAAACAAACTGAGGAGTGCCCGGGTGGCTCAGTTAAGTGTCTGACTTTTGATTTCGGCTCAGGTCATGATCTCAGGATCGGGAGATCGAGCCCCATGTTGGGCTCTGAGCTGGGTGTGGAGCCTGCTTAGGATTCTCCCTCTGCCCTTTGCCTATGCTCATGCTCTCTCTCTCAAAAAAAAAGAAAGAAAGAAAAGAGAAACTGAGGGCAGGCCCATCCTATTTGGATAGATGGAGTTATTTTTAAGTTTTCACTCCAGTCTCCTGACAATGACCCACCCCTGCGTTTTATGGAGTAGAGGCTGTGTCTGGGGGTAGGTCGCTGCGTAGACGGGCCTCAGCTCCCGCGACATCGTGGGATAGCATGGAACTCTGAATCAGGTTTTAGATGCCGGTACGTACCACCTTGATGCCAGGAGCATCTTGACGTCAGCACACTCCCCGAAAGGAGCTGCAGAGAGAGCAGCCGGGAACAGCACAGGGCAGGACGCAGAAGAAACGGGAAGTAGAACCGTGAAAGGAGTGGACGAACCTGTGAAAACGAGGGCCGTGTATTCAGCCACACCAAGATTAGGGCGATACCCAGAGTGAAAGAGCGTGTGGCTAAGAGTGAACAAGGGACTTGGTGGCTAAGAGGTTACATGTGCCTTGCAGGTAATTGTTTTCTGCCTTGTGAATTCAGTCGTTTGAAAAGTAGTTCAGTTGATCTTGTAAACCAACTTGAAGAATCACTTCCCCCTCACCTTAATGAAGAGAAGACCCCAGATAGTGTCACCGACCCCGACAGAGCTGAATAGTCTCTCCTGGCCTAGCACCCCGGTCCTGCATGAGACCCCCGGGACACAAATACATCCTCTGGTGGGATCGGGGTCATCAAGGTCCACACCATCCCTGTTCTTCCTCCTCTCAGAGCAGCCGCACTTCCCAAGCTTCTGGCTTCCCTTCGAAGTCCCGCTGGGAGTGTTTCCCCCCTGCCTGACCGACTGCGCGCGAGGCACTCCGCCTCCAGTGTCGTGCACGGCAGCCTCAGGCTCGTGTGTCTGGCTGAGAAAACCGCTCTCTGCCTCGTGCAAGGGCAGGGGTCACCCCGTGGTGGGACTGCCTGCGAGTCTCCCAGGCCTCTGGTGGAAGAAGCTTGGTGTGAAGGACAGGAGGGCTCTGCGGCCCACCTGTCACTCTCAGAGCGTGGCCTCCGAAGGGACAGCTCTAGGACACCAGCGTTGGTGAGCGTCCTTTCAGTACCACAGGTGTTGAAATAAGACTGGAAGACTCTAGGCGCGCCTGGGTGGCTCAGTCCGTTAAGCGTCTGACTTCAGCTCGAGTCATGATGCCGGGCTCCTGGGACTGGGCCACATGTGGGGCTCCACGCTCAGTGGGGAGTCTTTTTCTCCCCCTCCCTCTGCTGCTCTCCCCAGCTCATGCGTGCACGTGCTCACTCTCTCTAAAATAAAATCTTAAAAAAAAAAAAAAGGGCTCTCTTTCAGGGTGGTCTTGAGAGTTGGCCTTTTGAGTTCTCAAACATAGTTAATGGGAGGATGGGAGGGCAGAGTCCAGGACCATAGGCACAAATTCACTTGCAGTTGCTGTTCCCATAAACTCGTACCGTAACAACTTAAAAGTGACTTTAACAACCAAGAGGGACCGCGGTACTCAGAATCTGTGCGTCCCAGCCCCTCTGTCGCAGTGAGGAGATGACTGGGCCAGAACTGGTCAGAGTCCGATAGAAGCAGATGCCTGGCACCAGCATCTTTAGGTCCAGAACAGCAGCTGGGGACCCAAAGCCTGAGGCTTCCCTGAGTCTAAAGAAAAGGATAAGAGCAACTGGGAGGCCTCCCTGGTCTCTGCTTATACCAGAACATCCTATAGCCACAACCCAGAGCCGTGGCTCGGGGTGCAGGTGCATGTGGCCAGTCGGTCTCGGGGATGTGGAGGGGGAGGGCAGCTGACTCAGCACAGGCTGGGAGAGCAGACACACGGATCACCGGGCTGCACCAGGACGCAGCTGCTCTGGGGTCTGAGCTGGAGGGGGCTGACTCCTGCTGGGGAGCAGCCCCCAGGTCTGCAGGGACCATCGCCACCCACACCATGAGCGGAGCCCAGGAGGAGACCAAGTAGGCTGTGGGAGATGCAGTGGGGCTGGGCTGCCCTCGGCCTTTCTTCCCCTTCACTGACCTATGGGTTGCTCACATAAACTGGTCCCCACCCAGTGCCTTCTCCAGTCTGTCCCTGAGCACTGCTTCAGGCCTGGGCTGAGGAGCTGCGAAACGAGGGGGCTGAGAGGGCTGCGTATGCCGACAGTCACTTCGGAAATGTTAACAGTGCATAAATTAATGACCACTTCGGCCCAAAGAAGGGGTCAGTGCTTTGGCGGATTTTCTCCCGTTCATTTGACTGAGACCATTTATAACTGATAGTAAATTATTTCCTGAACACAAAAACAACATACTATAGGGCAAAGGAATGGATGAGGAGCAGCCTGGATCCCGTGGGCTCCAAATCTGAGGGGGTGGGCGGTGAATGAGCCCTGGGGTTGGAGAGCTCCAGAAAACAACCCAAAGCCATTACGTCTGTTCTTCCCCTTTTGCCTCTCAGGAGAAGCAGAATCGGGGGAGCCTCTCAGTCGGTTCCCTGCCCTGTGGGTTTGGAGGTAGAAGGATGGGAGGGCAGCTTCCCTGAGATCAGACAGTCTCCACTTGTTCACGGCTCAGCACCAGCCAGGCCTTGGGCCATAGCCCTGGGTTTAGACCTGACTACGCATGGTTCCAAGTGCGGCATTGTGGGTAGTTTCTCTCAGGACAATGAAACTCCATCAGTTCCCTACTATTCTGTCCCCTTAACAGGCAAGCTAGTGACAATATTGAACTTTACCGGAGCCCTGTGTGCCCAGAAAACCATCATGGTGAAGAAATCCCCCCAACCTTTTGTTTTCTGAAAAGCTGTGTTCTAGGAAACAGCTTACCTCAAAGAATTACCTTTCCCCATAGGGGAAGATGCACGCCCCACTCTTCCTCAGGACTCCCTTGTTTACCTGTGGCAAGGCCAGACACAGACCCGGAACCTGGTGAGATGAGAAATGTCTGTCTCCCTGAAACTAATCACAAAGAAAACCTTCTGCTGCTCGGACAACTGAGACTTCCCCCACTTGCAGACGATCCCATCTGCAACTCGTTTACCCCCACCACGAAAGTGTGAGGCTGAACCACTCTGCTGAGACACTCAGATCTTTGCATCAGGGCTGCTCTCCCTATTGCAACGGCCTACGTACAATCTCCTTACCTGTCCAGTGCATTTTGTCTTTGACCCTGGGCTACCCCCAGCTCCAGGCCAAAGCCACCATCCCACACACCCCTACTCCAAACCACCCCCTTCACAGCATCGCCATACTTTTCTCCGCTTTCCCTCTCTCACCCTACCAGGCTGATCTCGGAAGTTCACATCTTGATTAGTGTCGTCTCAAACAGAAAAAAAAAAAAATCCAGTCATCAGACCAACTCTTGCTAAGCTGATCACCCTGAAAAAATCAGTTTAGAAGAGAATAGTTTTTAAAAATAAATATCATACTCCTCTCTCAGCCCCCGTGTCTCAAGGAGAAAAGTTCCAGAAATCACTATTAGAAGGGACCATGGGTCAAGCACCTTCCAATTTTTGCTCCCAGAAAAGTTTCCCATGCCCTCGTGAAGCTTTTATTCTAATGATGGGCAGGTGGAGAGACAGAACCAGATATGTACTCTGACAGGTATTAAATATGAAGAAAGATGGGAAGGGGCTAGCGACAGTGTCTTCAGGCAGACTAACACTAAACTTACATGTTAAATTTTTTAAAGACTCCATCTATAGGGGAAAAAAGGACTATAGATTTAAAAAGAATGAAAAGAGGGGCGCCTGGGTGGCACAGCGGTTAAGCGTCTGCCTTCGGCTCAGGGCGTGATCCCGGCGTTATGGGATCGAGCCCCACATCAGGCTCTTCCGCTGGGAGCCTGCTTCTTCCTCTCCCACTCCCCGTGCTTGTGTTCCCTCTCTCGCTGGCTGTCTCTGTCTCTGTTGAATAAATAAATAAAATCTTTAAAAAAAAAAAAGAATGAAAAGATAATCACCCAGTCATCATGTGGACTTTTTCTGGATCCTGATTTAGGCAAACAGCTTATGGGATGACTGGAAATTTGAGCACAAACTCGATATTGGATATCACAAAATTAAGTTCTTCGCATGTGATAAAATAATGTGGTTATATTTTATACTTTGGAAGTAAATGCTGAACTATTTTCAGATGGAGTGATGTGATGTTGGCAGTTTGCTTCCAGGAGATACAGAAGGAAAGAGGAGGGTGTGGGTGTGAATGCAAAAGGATTGGCAAAGAGGTGATGATTACTGAAGCTGAATGATGAGTATATGGGGTCTATTGTACTATTTCTTTTTCTACTTTTGTGTTTCCATTGAAAAGGGCTTTTAAAAAATGCTGTAGTGGGCTGAATTGTGCCCTCCACCCTGCACCCAAAGTTTTTATGTTGAAGTCCTCATCCCCAGGTCCTCAGAATATGACTGTATTTGGAGAGGGGGCCTTGAAAGAGGTAATTACAGTAAAATGAGGTCATGTGGGAGGGCTCTAGTCCATTGTGACTGGTGTCTTTTTTGTTTGTTTTTAAATATTTTATTTATTAGAGAGAGAGCAGAGCGAGAGTGAGAGAGCACAGGCAGGGCCAAGGGCAGAGGAGAAGCAGATTGCGCACTGAGCAGGGAGCCCGACGCAGGGCTCAATCCCAGGACTGGGCTGAAGGCAGACGCTTACCCACTGAGCCACCCAGGCGCCCCAACTGGTGTCTTTATAAGAAGAGGAGATCATGACACAGACGTGCAGACACAGAAGAAACCCATGTGAGAGCAGAGCAAGAAGGCAGCCGTCTGCAAGCCGAGGAGAGAGGCCCCAGAAGAAACCTACCCTGCCATCACCTTGATCTTGGACTTCTAGCCTCCAGAACTGTCCAACAACAACATTTGTTGTTGTTTAAGCCATTTAATCTGCGGTATTCTGTTATAGGAATTTTGTTATGTGGTATTTTGTTACCAGGCAGCCCTGGTAAACTAACACAAATGACTTCAAGAAATAAATGAATAAACTAGGGCGCCTGGGGGGCTCCATTGGTTAAGCGTCTGCCTTCAGCTCGGGTCATGATCCTGGAGTCCTGGGATCGAGCCCGCATCATCCTCCCTGCTCCGCCGGGAGCCTGCGTCTCCCTCTCCCTCTGCCTGCTGCTCCCCCTGCTTGTGCTCGCTCTCCCTCAAATAAAAAAATAAAATCCTAAATAAATAAATGAATAAACTAGAAAATTTAAAGTAATGCCAGGCAATTTTGCTGATTATGGCGTTCTGATTCTACAACACTCCCTTTAGCACAGTTGCAAGATTCAGATGATCACATGCTTACAAAAATGTGTAAGATGAAAAGAGAATACTCATAACGACTAGGATTTCTTGAGGTCTCACTACACGCCAGGCACTAGGGTGTAGAGCTCTCCGTGAAATATTTTATTTGCTCTTGCCAACAGTTTCATGATCAAGGTACTACCGTACCCATTTTATAAATGATGTAAGTAAGGGTCAAAGAGATTAAATAATCAGCTAACTTAGTTGGAGAGTGAGGTTTCACCCCAGACCAGCTGACTCCACTCAGAAACCCCCCCCGCCCTCTGGGCACTGTTCCTTTAGCAGCTTTGGTGGAGTTTCCTTCTCATCCTTGGGAAATCTCATGTAGATCCTGCGGCCAGCAGCTGAAGAAGGACACCGGGAAGATCCCCTCACAGAGTAAGAGCACGTATCCCTTTTAGTCTCCTCTTCCTTCAGTGCAGCATTAGGAATTTGCATCTTCAAAACCATTGCTGAATGGGGCTGAGCTGGCAGTAACAGCTTTAGGCTGGCCTTTTATCCAGACACCAGGATCCTAAGGGAACTCCCTAAAAGTCAGTCACTTGAAGTAGAGCGTTCCTTCATGTCACATCACGTGTGGAACTGAGATGGCACTTTACCTATATTCTGTGGAACGCTGGCCTCTGTTACCGTATGGGGTAGCCGTAATTTGCCAGCTCCACACTGTCTGTATCCCAAGATTCTCAGTCTAATGCATACATTATAAATACATGATCAGGAAGGATAATTCGAATGATCACTGTTTAACAGGACTTCCAGAGCCATACAAGATAAGGCCCTGCTTTCCTCTTGCTCTATACTTCTCTCCATCCCCCCATTAATATCTGCATTCCAACAAGGCCAACTTCAGTTCCCCACACCTGTCATGCTCCCACTCATTTCAGGACCTTCTCACATGCTATTCCAATTGCCTGGAATGTTTATTCCTTCTTCTTTCCCTTCCATTGTCTCTTCCTTTGAGAATCCTTTCATGAACCGAAAGACTAAACTATGGTGACAATCTACACTCCAGTGTTCTTTTGCCCTGTTTAAGGCGATGTAAACCCACTTCATACCTTCCTAAAGTTTTCAACACGTGATGAATCTTTGTATTGGCCTCACTGGTGAGAGTGCCATAGGCCGCTAGGACAAGATGAATCAAAATAGGCAAATGTTTTCATTAATTCACATAATGTTAAAAGAGCAAGTGCAAATAGTACTTACTACGCATAAGATTCAGTGCTGTGTGATATATAGATTTTCTCACAGTTACTGTAAAACAAGTATAATTACTTCCCCCTTTTAGAGATGAAAATATAGAGAGAACTTAGGTAACTTCCCAAAATTACACAGGAAGTGAGACATAGCCAGGATTCAAGCACAGATCTGTGTGACTTTAGATCACAGCCTGTGTTACTGTAACTCTCCTAAGGGGCAAGAAAACCTCAGGAGGAAAGATTGAGACCAATGCCATGGTGGAGATGCTTGGCCGCACAGCCCCCTTTGAGCTTTCTTTAGTCTTTTGCTTTTGCTTTAACCATGACTGGAGGTAGTAAAGGGCTTTATGCAAATTATTCACCTCCAGTCCAGTAAGAGGCTTTTCTAACCCTGCCGCACCACACTGAGCCACTCCTCGGCTTCCCGGCCTTCTGGACCTTTCAGGACCAACACAGCCCTGCCTGCACAGACCATTCATGGGCATCCGGCACGGGCCAAGCCTGGCCCTTAAGAGCCTCAGCCTCAGTCAGTCCTTAGGAACGAAGGAACAACACTCGGCTAGTAGCCGGCGGAGTGAGAACAGGAACGGAACCGGCTGTACCGCCTGTTCCCCCGGGGCCACAACAAGCACCGGCCACCCGCCATTTTGGAGTCTGTGACGCT
The DNA here is from genome assembly GCF_024610735.1 of Ursus americanus. NCBI lineage: Eukaryota > Metazoa > Chordata > Mammalia > Carnivora > Ursidae > Ursus > Ursus americanus. Next base: position 30,835,545 of record NC_142156.1, on the reverse strand, counting down.
CCGTGCTCAGATGTGACTTGAAGTGGATCCAACAGGTCCCTAAGTGAGGCTCTTTGTGGTGGCTCCGAGAAGCCCATTGCCAATGTAATATCCCCTGAGTTGTTTCGGAGTCTCATCCTTTTTTGGAGCCCTAGGTCCCAGATAGGTCCCTCCAGCAGTGCTTCCTTCCCACATACTCTTAGAAAATGGTTTCTCCCTGGGGCACCAGGGTGGCTCAGTCATTAAGTGTCAGCCTTCGGCTCAGGTCATGATCCCAGGGTTGTGGGATCGAGCCTGGCATCGGGCTCCCTGTTCAGCGGGAAGCCTGCTTCTTCCTCTCCCACTCCCCCTGCTTATGTTCACTCTCTCGCGGCTGTCTCTCTCTGTCAAATAAATAAATAAAACCTTAAAAAAAAAAAAAAGAACTAAGGATAGAGACAGGAACAATAATATTGAGACAAGGAAAAATACAAGAAAAATAAATGATAAGACAAACAAGACAGGACCTAGATATATATACTGGGAGAGCCTACAGAAGAATGAACAGCAGACAGAGAGTCAGACACATCTGGAGAGTTTCCAACCATATATTGAAATGGGACTTAATGTAAGAAATAGATTAAATTCCTTATCAAAATCTAAGCTCCCAGCAGGTGGAATTTCCTTTGATTCTTTAAGCAGACCCAATTCTCCCTTGCTTCTGTGCCTTCATGTTGTTAACTTCACAAACTTGTTCTCCCTCCTCTCCAGGCTTATTCCCACACATCCTTTTGGTCTCAGCTTTTGTACTGCTTTCTTTGCAAAGCATTCCCGAACTTCCCACATCCGAGTTAGCAGTCTCTGGGCAGAACTCCCACCAGCTTATATGAGTACTTGCTTTGTACCTAAGGTAAATCCTATGCTTTATAGAGATGGTTTCTTTCTTTTGACACAGCAGCTGTATGGAGCTGTTTTCATTGAAGGGCATTCTCCTTTGACTGGAAAAAACATTAAAATTTTGCTTTTTTGTTTTTTCATTACTGAGTAATGAGGTAACAGGACCTCCCTTATCCAACATCTAACAAGGTGCTGACAGTGATAGGAGCTTAAGAAATTTATGTGTTCAAAGGATGAGGAAATGAATGGACTTCACACCCTATTGCCATAGCCAACCCTCCCCTATCTCTCATGCCTTCTCTCTAATGAGTGGTAAGGAGAACCAAAAATCAAGTCATTCTGTTACTCTGCTTAACCCTAATGAACTGCATTTTAAGGGAGGATTCCTCAGAGCACAAACTGACTCAGTTCAGGTACAAGGGAATTATTCTCTGTTGAGGGAAAGAAGTTTGAACTGACTTTCATCTAACTTGGATTTACAACCTCCAGATAGCATTCGTTCAGACACATATTGCGCTCCTAGTACGTGTCAAGCTCTCTTCTAGAAGTTAGGGATATGGCGATGAACAGACATCCAAGAACCTGCCATTCTAGTGGAGGAAGGCAGACAGTCTAGGAGGAAATAAGATAACTTAGATAGTGATAAACGCAAACGAGAAATAAAACACATAATAGGCTTTGGTGGGATTTGGAGAGGAAGAGCTCTGGGTAGGGAAGTGATTTCCAACGGACGGTCTGGGAGCAAGAATTCATTCTCATTGCCAAGGCAATAAGGGGTTAGGATAGCCCATTCTAGGAGAGATATATCTCTAATTATACATACCTAATTGACCATATGATTTAAAGATTAGTTATTTGGTTAGTTTGGTTCATTTTAATAATTTCCAAGAGCTTGACTAATTCTCCATATACTGAGTAAATCTAACTTCTGGACTGTAAGTGCTGAGAGCCAGACTCCAGAATGTGGTGCCCATCCCACAGGACTTCCATCGTGGACTCTTGACCAGAACAGTGTCCAGCAACTAGGATGGCCCCATTAGCTCATTACTCTCTTACGACATCATCCTGACCCACAATTTCACTAACTGGTGAGTTAAAGATGTTCAACTGTGGGGGCGCCTGGGTGGCACAGCGGTTGGGCGTCTGCCTTCGGCTCAGGGCGTGATCCCGGCGTTCTGGGATCGAGCCCCACATCAGGCTCTTCTGCTGGGAGCCTGCTTCTTCCTCTCCCACTCCCCCTGCTTGTGTTCCCTCTCTCGCTGGCTGTCTCTCTCTCTATCGAATAAATAAAATCTTTAAAAAAAAATGTTCAACTGTGAGTGCTTCTATCTTCGTAGTCTTAACCCTTTATTAATTTATGGAATCACAAAGTTGGAGGTTTTCTCACTTGTGTGCTGTATGGTATGAAGTTCATGGGTTGAACAAAATGGTTGGAAAACCTCTACGTAGGACCCCAGCTATGCACAAGTGAACACTGTAATGAATAATTTAATAATAATAGCTATCATTTAATGGCTCCTTAGTACATGGCAGGCGCTGGGCTAAGGGAACAATGTGACTTGGCACAGCTAATCCTCAGAACTGCCCTCTGAGTTGAGTACGTAGCACAGGGGGAGAAGAGTGTGCGATGTGAAGAATGTCTAGCTCCAATTACTAGCTGCATGACCTCAAGCAAAGCATTCGTCGGCTGTAGAATGAGGTGCTGCACACCTCGTAAATCGTGTGTGTGTGTGTGTGTGTGTAGATTAAATGAGATAGCGGCTACAAACTGATATTAAACGCTCTTCATGCGAGCTTTTAGAGTTACTGTGGTAAGTCTGAAATGTGCTGTACTGGGCAGAAATTTGACAGCCATTCAGTTCCGTTTTCTTGTTGCTCTCCATGTTTTTATATCATTCTTTAACCAATGCGGAAGGCTTCCGGCTGCATGTGTGCCTGCTGACAAATTTATCACAAAAAGAGCTTCATGTACATTTCCGACCACTGCCCAAGCCCTGAGCCAAAGGGCAGGATGCACAAGCCAGCTGAATGTGTGAGCTGCTGAGAATGTTTACAGCACCGTGTGAAGAGAGCGAAAACCAGCCGCAAAACATGTTGCTGTTTTGCCTTTAAGGCTTGTCTGCAGCATAGGTATCTTAATAGAGTCAAACACACAACATAGTAAAAAAAAAATAAAAATATGACTACACATAACTTTATTTTTCTTTTGAATTAAGAGGCGTTATACAAATTTGACTTCATGAACAAAACAAGCCACGCATCGATAATTACCATAAAGCTTTATGGATCCCAAAGTATTTGCCATCAAAAATGAGTCACTGTATATCTCTAGTTTTAAGAATCACAATGATGCCACAATTTTTATACTTAAAAAAATAATAGGCTGTCTAAATTAATCTCATTTTATTTAAAATAGATTCATCATCATCTTAAATACTGATAGTCCTTCATAATTCTTTTGTTGACAGTTATTTTCAATTTCGAACTATAAATAACCCAGAAATAAATTTTGTTAAAACACCTTTATCCAAATTTCAGATTATTGAGTATATGACTCTCTTGCATTTTTTTCTCCTTTATGGAGATGATTATGTGGGACTTTTTTCCTCTTTTGTGTCATTATACGGCGAGTTTTATTAAAAGATTTCCTCATATTGGACTATCCTTGCATTTTCTAGTATTTCCCACTAGTCACATGCTAGTCTTATTTTCATGTGCTGCTCAGTGCCATTGCATCGGTACTTATCAGTGAGATTCGTCTGCAATTTTCTTTTTAGAGACCATTTTGCCGATTTGTGTTTGGGGGATTTTTTAGCAAAATAGCTCTGTCAATTTTGATCTGTGGTGGACTCTAAACTTGAATCTACTGCGGCTTGGGATGAATGAGCCGCCTGAATGACAGACCCTGTCCTATGATAGGTGGGAAGAAGCAACCTCAGTGAAAAACCATGCATTGCTCAGGTCTTCCTTGTCTAGTCTAGTCTTCATTGTTTTCTAGTCTTTCAGTGCGTTTGAGCTATGGAAGACAGCTGACGGCAATGCAAACTAATTCTTGTCTCTAGGCACGTGCATTCTGTCCTATTCAACTGACTTCCCTCCCTCCTGGAGTCCAGTTTTACCTCCTTTTGCACATTCGTTTCTCCTTACATCTCCCAATCTCTCACTAACCTGTATGAGTCATGATTTTATCATTTTTTGAAAATCATTTCTTTTTGTGGTAAAATATACATGAAATTTGCCATCCTGGCCATTGTTTAAATATACAGGTCAGTGGTATTAATTACATTTGCTTTTATTGTGCAACCATCACCAACATCCATCTCCAGAGATTTTTCATCTTACTAAACTGGAGCTGTGCCCATTAAATAATAACCCTGCAGTCCTCTATTTCCTAAGCTCCTAGCAACCACCATTCTACCTTCTGTCTGTATGAGTTAGACTAGACATCTTATATAAGTGTGCCAGGAAGAAAAACTTCCTACCAATTCAGATGCTGTGATCTGGAGCCTGCAAATGAACTGACGATTTACAGGAGAAAAGACAAGATTAATTGACACATTCATGCAGGAACATTCAGGTGAGGAGGCTCCCTGAAGAGCTAGAGAGAGAGATTTATATACCAACTTACCAGGGGAAAGAGATGGAGAAGAAAGAGCTTCTCTGGGCAAGACTAATGGGCTTGTAGGAAAACATGGAAGGTATGCTATTGTGATAATGTTTGCTTATGCAGTTTCTCTGATGCAAGTGGGCCAGGCTGGGAGCGAACCTCCCCCGAAGAGGGCACTTATGGCAGCTTCACTCTCAGAAGGGTCTGCCTTTAGTCAGATAAAGGAAGCTCGAGAGAGACTTCTGCATCTGCTGTATCTCACATGTCTTCAGGTTAAAATAATCTTCACTCCAACTCAGGGGGCACGAGGGGTACAAGTGGGTCTCTACAAGTGGAATCCTACAGTATTTGTCCTTTGGGACTGGCTTATTTCATTTAACCTAATGTCCTCAAGGTTCCTCCCTATTTTAGCATGTGTTAGAATTACCTTCCTTTTGAAGACCGAAATAATCTTCTACTTATATACCACGTTGGGTTTGCCTTTTCATCTACCGAGGGACGCTTGAGTTGCCTCCATCTCTTCACTATTGTTAATAAATGTTCTTATGAATATGGCTGTACAAAAAGTCTTCAAGATCCTGCTTTTAATTCTTCGGGGTATACACCCAGAAGTAAAATGGCTGGATCTATTTTTTAATTTTTGAGGAATCACCCCACTGTTTTCCATAATGGCTATACCATTTTACGTTCTTTTTTTTTTAAAGATTTTATTTATTCCACAGAGATAGAGACAGCCAGCGAGAGAGGGAACACAAGCAGGGGGAGTGGGAGAGGAAGAAGCAGGCTCATAGTGGAAGAGCCTGATGTGGGGCTCGATCCCAGAACGCCGGGATCACGCCCTGAGCCGAAGGCAGACGCTTAACCGCTGTGCCACCCAGGCGCCCCCCATTTTACGTTCTAATTCCCACTAATTTTACATTCCCACTGATAGTGCACAAGTGTTCCAATTTATCCATAGCCTCACCAATGCTCGTTAGTTTCTGGTTTCATCCTAATGGGTGTGAGGTAGTTTCTCATTATCCTTGTGATTTGCGTGTCCCCATAATGATTAGTGATGCTCAGCACTTTTTCCATGTACTTATTGGCCAGAAAATGATCGTTGATCACTGTTCTCACCTTTCGACACTATACATCCACAGCCGGGGAGCTCTGCTCACTGAACATCATGGATACGTCAGAGATTGACATGTCAGAAATCAGTAGGGACCTCTCACTGGGTGTCACAGTTTTAGTGGTAGTGGTTTTTTTCTTTCCTAGGTGATGCATCTTACAAATTCATCTCTCTCAAAGCCATTTGACAGTTGGCAAGAGAAGACAGAGCCAGGGAACCATTGTGGAGGGTTTGTTGCTGCCGGATTTACGGTAAAGCTCTGGGAGGGGAGGATGGAAGGTAAAGAGTTTGCAGGTTCCCCTGCGGCCCAAGCTTTACCTGGGCCCGGCGGTTTCCCTGTTAGCCGAGCCACCTCTCACTGCACTCTCCTCCCAGGGAGCTCCTCTTTTTGTCTAAGCTGCCTGCGGTCAACATTCCGGGTAATGAAGACTAGATCCTTCAATAATACAATGAGATCCTGGGAGAGCTTCCTTTATTTATTTCCATCAATTGGCTTTTGTTCTTGGGTCAATATTATATTGCTTTATGTAAATGGCTGGTAAAATTAGTATCTCTTCAGTGTTTTCTTATTTTTTTCTTCCAGATTAAAGTTATAATTATTTAGACAGGTTACCAAAAATGTCCTGATAATAATAACAGTAAATTAAGATTTATATCTTTTCAGTATTTGCTCCATTTACCTGTCTTTGCTGTAATTAATTTTATTCCATTACATCAATATTTTGTTATTCTTAATTATGCTTCCACATATTTATTATTAACGTCATCCTTAGGTGGTAGACTGGTTATGGCATGGTTTCTTTCATGTGTGTAAGTTACTTTCACATCGTATATTTACTACTCAGTTCTTGCTGGGTATACTCGACACTCCCCTCCAGTCACATCAGTAAAAATACTCCTATTAATTTTGTTAGCTTTTTATTTTTACTTTTTTAAAAAAGATTTTATTTATTTATTTGACAGAGAGAGAGGCGGTGAGAGAGGGAACACAAGCAGGGGGAGTGGGAGAGGGAGAAGCAGGCTTCTCGCTGAGCAGGGAGCCCGGTGTGGGGCTCGATCCCAGGTCTATGGGATCATGACCTGAGCCAAAGGCAGACGCTTAATGACTGAGCCACCCAAGCGCCCCTAATTTTGTTAGCTTTTTAAAACTTTTTCTTCTTTTAGCTTTCTGTTGTTAAAACTGTCAGAAAAAGAATCATGACTGTCATAGAGTTAAAATCAACATTTGTTAAAGAACGTATTTTACTCATATAACATGACATACTAGGCAGATGTTATAGCCAATTCAAAAGGAGAGTCAAAACAGTGCAGTTATATGACATAAAGGGATGTTGAGATGAATTATGGAGATGAAATGGCTTTTCCACAGATGGAGATTAGGGGAAAATCACTATCAGACCAGACAGAACTATATATCTATCAGTTACCTACAACCTACAAAGAGTTACAAAATAGCTCAAAGAACAGGAATCTGAGCCGATAATCCAGAATCTGATAACCCAGAAGGGTATGTTATAAAGGATGCACGGTTGTCCAGTGAAATACATGGGTTTCTTTCTACCCTATATACATAATTATATGCCTCTTTTTATTGCTATCATATTTTTAAGGAATATTTATAGATTTGATTTGCTAGTGTTTCATTACTTAGGACTTTTGCATCCAGCTTCAAAAGTGAGATTGGCCAATAATTATTGTCCCTTAAAAAGGGACATATTGGGCGCCTGGGTGGCACAGCGGTTAGGCGTCTGCCTTCGGCTCAGGGCATGATCCCCGCGTTATGGGATCGAGCCCCACATCAGGCTCCTCTGCTATGAGCCTGCTTCTTCCTCTCCCACTCCCCCTGCTTGTGTTCCCTCTCTCACTGGCTGTCTCTATCTCTGTCGAATAAATAAATAAAATCTTTAAAAAAAAAGGGACATATTATATTGCTTAGTTTTCTTGCGAAGGCCATAATAGCATCATAGGAGTGGATTTCATAGCCTGGCGAGATTATAAATGAATGTTTCTACCTCTGATTTCTATAGATCCTAGACTTGTGCTATCCAAAACTGTAGCGTGTAGGTATTTAAATTTAAATTAATTGAAATTAAATAAAACTGAAAATTCAGTTAGTCTCACCAGCCACATTTCAAGTGCTCTGTAGCCACATGTGGCTTGTGGCTTCCAAATCAGAAAGCATGAGTCTAGAACAGAGCACAAGGACCTGCTTCGTAGCCTGGGTGGACTTGGAAGGTGACAGGATGGGGCTACGTTTCTCTGTGTCTCACTGGGTAGGAAGAGAGGAGGGGCTTAGGCAGTGGAAAAAGTGTAACTGATATGAACGTAACTTGATGCTTTGTGAATGGAGAAAGAAAACCATCATCCTCGATCACCCGGAGCTCAGTCAGTGGGACTGTGAGCTTATATTGTGCAGACTTGCTCCCGAAATGCACTTAAAGTATGCCTTGATTGCCTATTACACGTTTGTCACTCAGACCATAGCCGTGATAAAAGCAGACACCTCTTTTTTTTTCACGGACCTGACAATTTAGCGGAGGGGGAGATAGACAACAAGCAACCGTGTGTGTGTGTGTGTGTGTGTGTGTGTGTGTGTGTGTGAAAGAGTGAGGTGAGGGGGGAAGTGATAGTATAAGGGCTGTAAAGCAGATTAGGACAGACAGAGACATCATTAAGGGATGGGAGCATTATCCTATGTGGGTGTTCGGGGAAGACTTCTCAGACAAGGTGAAATTTAAGCAGAGACTTAAAGAGAAGGAAGTGAGGGAGCCAGCCAAGTGGATTTCTAGGAGAAACTTCTAAGCAGAGGGAAGAGTACGTGTAAAGGCCCTGGGGTAGGGGGTTGCTTGGGCTTGAGGACCCGTAGGGAGGCCAGTGTGAGTTGCTGGTGCAGAATGAGTACTGGGGAGGGTGAGAGAAGGTGGGCCCAGAGACTAGAGGCTAGACTCTGGAAGAGCCAACACAGAGTGAGTTGTATTCAGGGTGAAAATGAAGCCACTGGAGAGTTTGAGCAGAGGAGTGACATGATATGTATAAATCAGCCCACAGGGAGTACAGAGGAAGGACAGGAAGACAAGTTACAAGGCCTTTGCAGCACTTGGGGCAAGAGATACTGATAGCTTGGTTAACGTGGAAGTGGTGAGAAGCGATCAGAATCTATATACGTTTTGGAGGTCGAATCAACAGAAATGATGTGGGATTTGGGAACAATGTACCTTAGTAGATGCTCGTGGTGATCTTGACGGTGAAGGTAAAAGAGGAAAGTTTGGGCCAATTCAGAGTTTCCGGAGGCTAGCAAGGAATGGATCTAAAACCCTGAGGTTCTGGGCCCTATGTGACTTGTGCCTGGGGTGAGGGTTGTGGGGGACGGTCACAGAGTCAGGTTTGCAAGACCTGAACTGTGGATTTGGAGTCATGAACGGAGGCTGGAACAAGGTCCTTCGTTCTCTGGCTAATGTCTGCCCTGGGATGGATGTGAGAGGCTTGGGGCCTCCATGCTGGCCTGGCAGGGGCGCTGAGCAACAAGCTTTCTGAGGATTTCTACCTTATTCCGCACCAGGTTCGTGGAAATGAGCAATCCTGCCCCACCCACGCTCTTGGAACTTGCAGCCCACAGCCTGCTGAGCAGTGAGGCTTCACCTATACCTGCGTTGGAAGAGTTCACAGCTGATCTCTTCTCACCACTGCTCAGGGCTGCTTTTGCCAAGGCTCATAAGAAGGCTCTGAAGGCACTCGTGCAGGTCTGGCCCTTCCCCTTTCTCCGTCTGGGCTCCCTACTAGTACAGTGGCCCAACCGAGAGAGCCTGCAAGCTGTGCTAGGTGGGCTGGAGGCTTTCCCTGGCTTGTCCCCGGTAAGGGGGTTGCTGGACCGAAGTGTGGGCACCGAGGAAGTGGAACGTTGCTTGGAGGGAGAGAGCTGGAGGGGAGGAGAGGGAGTGCTGGAGTCCGCTAGGGCTATGACTGGGGCTGCATGACACGGTTGATGGTGCAGCTGAAGGGCATTAAGGAGTGGGCTTTTTACCTTCTAGGGATTGAGGTAGAGGTTGTGTGAGGAATGGGGACTGGAAAGGGGGAGGGGGGAAAACCCATTAGCGAGGAGAGGACTAGCGGGGTAGGTAGAGAGGGCTGGTGCTGGGATCGGAGACTTAAGAGCAGACTCCACAGGGGCCCAGGGCTGCTGCTGCTGCTCCATTTACCCTGGGCCCTGATGGGCTCCCCAGATGTCAGCGTCTCATCACACTGCTCTCATCGCCACAGGAGGTCAGAACGGAGGGTGCTGGATTTGACCTTGGACTTCAACCAGGTCCAAAGTAAAGGTGCCTCTGAGGCCCTGGCCAGGTTCCCTTTTTGGTTACCATCCGCAGTCAAAGCAGAGATGCCCTGGGCCAAGCCCAAGCCAGCAGAGTCTGCCAGAAAAGGACCGAGACAGCCATGGGAACCAGTGCAACCACACACTGATCTCTTCTTACGAGGACCCTTCAAGTTAGATAGGTTCCTTTCTGGCCTCCTGAATAAAGTGGAAGGGAGCTATGGGTCCCTGCGTCTCTGCTGTAGGAAGTTGCATATTGAAGAAACGCCTTTGAATAGCCTTCTAGGCATCCTGCAAACGCTGGATCTGGATTTCATCCAGGAGCTGGAGGTGTTTGGTTCCAGGCACTATCAGAGCAGTACCTGCTCGCCACCCAGCTGGGCAGGATGTGCAACCTGTGCAGCCTCAAGCTGGCCTACTACCATCGGGCCTTCTCCTCGGAGGCTGAGCAGTCCTCCAGCTACTTCCTGTCGCAGCTCAGAAAGCCCGGCCACCGCCAGAAGCGCCGCCTGTCTTACTCCTACCTCTCAGGCAACCTGTGTCAAGTGCTCAGGTGAGCGGGTGGGCAGGATGCCCCTAAGTCAGGTCAGAGCACGGTGCAAGACAGGAAGTGGTGCCTCTTCTCACCTGCTCATGGCATCGCAGGCAGTCTGGGAACCTGGGCTTTGGATGCAGCCAGCGGCTGGGATCTGCTTTGGAAGACAGATTTGATGGGGAAAGAGGCACGCACTGATTTCTTCAACAATCCTTTTGGGCCCTGAGTGCTTGGCATTGTGCTGGGCCCTGAGGAAAGGACTAGAGGCAACACAGAGCAGGCCTCGTCCTGGTGTTTGTGCTGCCCTGGAGAGGGGTGTGCAGGGCTCCCCAGGATGATTAGGGGAGGGAAACATTTGCTCTGTGCATGCCCCCTAGAAAGTTCTGGGTGGAGGCATTCTGTACACCGGGGCCAAGCTAAGCTCCCCCAAACCCAAACCTGAGCAAAAACGGGCTCATCCTATGGATTCTTTATCATCATATAATCTCCTTCCAAACAGCTCCTGTAAGCAATCATGTCGGGTGCTGGTGTGGGTCTCCATTTCACGGAAGTGTCAGGAGCGTTGGAAGAGGACCTAGGAGGTAGGTCTGTTGAGACAGAGCCAATCCTTGGGACACCGAAGGACATGCTCCTAAGTCTGCTGCTACGTGGCTGCCCGGGTGAGGGGCCAGCCAGAGGACCAGCCTCTACGTGGGCAGGCAGATGGTTGCCCGGAGGCCCAGGCCCTCCCTGCCGGAGCTGCACCCTCTCTCCTCAGCTGCCTGCGGAGGACACCGCGCACTCCCCGGAGATCTGCTCCAGCTCGCGTCTGGACCTCGACATCCCTGGCTGATCCCCGAGCCTCCACGCCACCCCCTGGAGAAGCTGGGTCTCAGCGGCAACAGCCTGTCGCGCGTGGTCCCTGGGCCCTCGGGGACTCTGCTGGAGGGGGTGGCGGGGACACTGCAGCCCCCCGCCTCCTCCTCCGGGCCCCTCCGACAACCCTGCTGCAGGGCTCGCCGGAGCTCAGGGGCCCGGTCGGCAAGGCCTGAGGCCGTGCCAGGTGCAGGCCGAGCGGCCGAGCTGCAGCAGACCGTGCAGTGGACCGGGATGCAGTGGAGCCCCACTGCCCTGCCCCTGCCCCGAAGCTGGTGCCGCGCCCCTGAGGGGCTCCCCGGGGGAGCCGCGGGGAGAGGGCGGCTGGAAGCGCAGCTGAGGCCGCAGGCTTCCCGTTGGGCCCCTGCTGCTTGCAGGAAACGAAGGGAATTTCCCTCGAACTGCGTGGTGCCCTCTCCTTCCTCAGGGCAAGCTTGGCCTGGTTCAGACGTGCGTTCGTTGCGCACCCGCCAGGCGCTGCGCGTGGAGAGCCGGGAAGCCGGGCCCTCCCGGAGCTCTCCCTCCCCTCAGCGCGCTCCTCTGCACGCCGCCGCGGCTTTCCTTCTGGTCTCTGCGGCTGGGTTAGCTGACTAGCCCAGCTTCGGTCCTCCTCTGCGCCCTGGGGTCCGAGCAGCGCAGGGGTCGTTGGGACACGGGGCTGAGGCGCGTGCGCACAGGTAACCGACCCAGAAAGCCTGCGGGCGGCGTGGGGCTGGGCTCCCGGGGCCGCTGTCTCCCGCCGGGCGAGCTGGAGCCCAAGGCAGCTCCCACTGAGAACGGGACCTCGGCGTTTAGCAAGTCCGAACAGCAGGGCAAAGTCAGAGAAGGCCCGGGGGTGCAGCCCGTCCGAGAAGCCAGCTCTGGACAGCCGACTGAGCCGAGGCCAGAATCTGCGGAGAGGGGTCTGGAGGCATCCTGGGAAAGGCACAGCGGGTGCAGGGGCTGAGCTTTGCGCCTGGGTCTGGCACTGACTGAGGCCTGCGGTCGCCAGGTGAGGCCAGACGGGCGCAGGTCCCCAGCACCACGCAGCTAGCGTGCAGTCAAGGCCGATGCACGCGGAGGCACAAGGAGGAGGCAGAGGAACTTACGAGTGACTGACTCCCATGTAGGAGGTGCAGCAAGAGACCTAGGTCACACTGACACGGGCCGGAGAGAGAGCCAGAGAATCAAGGCCAGGTGGGAAAGGTTTACAGCGCAGCCGTGAACTACACAGCCCACTCCCCAGGAGGTCGGGAAAGACTGGACCTTCAGGCCATGCCACTGGCCCGCTCCTCGCCTTCTGTTCCCCTGTCCTCACTGAAGCTCCATCGGAGGCTTTCTGGCACAGCCCATGCAATGCCCAGGGCCAGAGTTGGATGGGAAGGAGGCCATGGTAGTGGGAAGGGCCTCCGCGCATCACTTGTTCTGTGCTGCTTCTGCCCAGGCTGGGAGCTCCGTCCTGCTGCCTGGTCCCCAGCTCCCCTCAGTAGATTCTTCCCGTGCTTCCTCACAGGGCCGGAGAGGGGCTCTGCCTGGGATCCAGCAGCCGCCTCCCTTCTCCTTACAAGTGGAAGCCCTGCTTGGAGACCACGTATTGTCTCCCAGAGCCTACCAGCAGTGGTGATTTTCACATTATCCATTTATTTGACAAATACTAAGTACTTACCAGGGACAGGTGTTTTGCAAGAGCTGAGGCTAGAGCAAAAATAACACCATGTCCCCACCCTGGAGTAAACCAGCAGGCTCGCAAATTGGAATGGCATGATTTCATGCTAAGTGTGTCAGGGGCACTGATGAGGTGAGCGCCAAAGGGACTATTGGCAGTAAAAGTACCAAGCAAGTTCTGTCTGGGTGGAGAGTAGAGGAGGCCCCAATCTGGCCTACCTGTGCATTTGAGCAGACACCTGAAGGGGGGCAACCCCTCCAGGCAGAGGAGATAAGTGCTGGTGGGAGGGTCATTTTGTTAGAGAGACTGGGGGCTAACGCACAGCTATGCTGAGAGTCCAAATGCTTCCCCAAATCCTGACCATGGTTAATAGACTCTGATCCCACATGACTTGCCCCCGTCTGGACGTGGCCATGCGTTATTGCAGCTGACCCATGCATTATTACCAGGGTGCGGTGAAATCCCATCATTTTCTGTAGGTCCCTTCTGGTGGCCTCTTTCCAGCAGTGGGTCACGGTCCCAGTGCTGCCAATGGACCTCTGAGAACTTGTTTGAAGTTTCCTCAGTCAAGGCTGGGAAACGAACCTAGCATCAGTGTTAAGTGAGCTGGCTCTGCAACTCATGTGATATCCTCGTGACTCAGTTTCCTCATCTGTGGAATCGAATTCTGGTTCATGAGGTTAGCCATAGCCCCTACGTCACGGGATTACACACGGGTTAAATAAGTTATATGCTTAGAAGGGTTACGTGCTGAGAACATTGCCTGGCATCTAGTAAACCCTTTTGGAAAAGAGACTTTTCAAGGTTCCATCACCAATAAGTAGTGGTCAGTGGGGCCTGGCTGCGAGGCTTGGTGGGAAAACCCATTAAGGTGATCCATGGAAACCCTTTGGAAGAGTGATGGCCAGGTAGGTGCTTTTCAATAAGTGCTGGTGTTTCCTTTCTCACCTTCGTTCGGAATGGCAAGTGCGCTCCTGGGGTCCCTAGGAGGAGGAAGCAGGTGCACAGGGCCAGTAAGCCTCACGTCAGGCTTGAGTCAGGAGAAAATAAGGAGGAGGAGAGGGAGCATAGAAAAAGAAGGTGGGGAAGGAGAAGTCCAAAGGCTTCAGTTGGCGGGGAGGGACAGAATGGATTGTCCACTACTGGCCTATAGAAGGGAGGTTGCTCTGGGTGGTAAGCTCACCCAGAGCCAGATGGTCTACTCACCAAGATCTTCCCTGCTTCCAAATCACCCTCGCAATGCTCTAAGCATCATCACGGCTGCAGCCTGTGCCTGCCCACAGCCACCTCCAAACACAAATGGTCCCCAGAGACTCCAGCTCCACAGAAACTCTTAACCGAGGAAGCAGGTGCTCCCTGCACTTGATGCACCCCAGAATACCGCCCACACCACCGCTGCAGAGACACCGTGAGCTTAGCCATAGCCCCTTAACACTTGTAAAGAAAAATTCTTGTGTTTTTCCTCTCCTCCTCACACAGAACTTTCTGTGAGCAGATATGTGCATTCCATAATAGAGGGTATGAAAAAGGATACAGAGAAACAGCTAGACGAAGAAATACATAGGGTGAGGTCTGGACGGGTCCCGAGCACAAGAGCTTCTGGCCTCATGCAGTTGGGTTGTGCCACCCTCCTGGCACCCGGATGTGTTCACCAACCTGGAAGCTCTCTGACCCCACACTATAGGGATTTTTACGGAGGCTTCATCATGTAAGCATGATTATTAACTCCATCTCCAGCCCTTCTCCTCTCCTCTCCTCCAAGGATAGGGGGTAGAACTGAAAGTTCCAAGCATCTAGTCATGTGAGGTCTTTCTGGTACACAAACCCATCCATGAGCCCGAGAGTTGCCTCATTAGAACAGAAGATGCCCCTGTCACCTAGGAAATTCCAAGAGATTGAGCTCTGTATGAAGAACCAGGGTCAAAGAATAAATAACAGCAGAAACCAGGGGCAGAGACCAATATTTATTATTTCACAGGGGAGTTGCTCACATTTTGGGGGCATGAGATTAGCATTCAGCAAAGTCAGCCTGGGACATAGAGGGAACTATCTGAGTAATGAACTAGTGGATGGGTCTTTCACTTAAGCCCTAATTCGTGACTGTTGGAAACCCAAAACCAACATGATGATAGAGGTTGTGGTGGCCAGCCCTGGATTGTTTACTGTGCTATGTATTCTCCATATTTTTTTTCCAAGGTAAGTACCGCAGATGACTAGAAAATAAGCCACAGAAGGGCAGATGGGTTTGTCTGTTGATTCGCTGCTGTATCCACAATGCCTGGCAATTTATAGGTCATCACATAAATATTGGATGAGTGTGAGAACCAGAGAAGACGTGAATGGGCGGATGTTGGCAGATGTAATTAATACAGTGAGCTCTTCGAGGTCTTTCTCCTGCCATTTCCATTGATCTCCATGCTCCTGTCTTGGGCTTTTATAGCTTCATATTAGACAGTAACATTTTCTCTCTCTTTTTTAATAAGATTTTATTTATTTATTTGAGAGAGAGAGAGCACAAGCAGAGGGAGCGGCAAGCAGAGGGAGAGGGAGAAGCAGGCTCCCCGCTGAGCAAAGAGCCCGATGCGGGGCTCCATCCCAGGACCCTGGGATCATGACCTGAGCTAAAGGCAGACGAGAAACAACTGAGCCACCCAGGTGCCCCTAGACAGTAACATTTTATCTCTCCATTCTCTGCTCATTTTCCCTGGCATCATTCTTGTTCGTTATTCTTATGCATGAAAGCACAAGTATTTAGCCATGCTCCAAAATTAATACTCCAAGTATTATGGGGCACCTGGATGGCACCGTCAGTTAAGCGTCTGACTCTTGATTTCAGCTCAGGTCATGATCTTAGGGTGGTGAGATCGAGTTCTGAGTCAGGCTCTGCACTCAGCGTGGAGTCGGCTTGAGATTCCCTCCCTCTGCCCCTCCCCCCACTTGCGCACACTCTTTCTCTCTCTCTAAAATAAATAAAATCTTTTTAAAAATGCCTTGAGTATTATTTCTTGAAATAAAAAAAGTTCTTATTTCTCAAAATAAGGAATACATGAAGGAGATGAAGAGATACAAATTTCCAGTTATAAAATAAATAAGTCATGGAAATGTAATATACACCATAGAGAATATAGTCAATAATATGGTAATTATTTTATATGCTCACAGTGACTAGATTTATCATGGGAATCCTTTCATAATGTATAAAAATACTGAATCAGGGGTGCCTGCCTGGCTCAGTCAGAAGAGCATGTGACTCTGGATCTCAGGGTCAGGAGTTCAAGCCCCACATTGGGTGTAGAGATTACTTGAATAAAATTTATTTTTTTAAGATTTTATTTGTTGATTGATTTTAGAGACAGAGCATGCAAGCAGGAGGCAGAGGGAGGGAGACTCTGAAGCAGACTCTGCGATGAGCGCCCCAGTAAATACAATTCAAATATATAAATAGATAAAAATAGCTAATCACTATGATGTACACCTGAAATTGTATGTTAATTATACTTCAATAAAAAAGAAAAGAAAAATGCCATGAAGAATTTAAATCCACACTGTTCATCATTCCATACAGCACTGTGGTTTGCTTTTCTTTTCAGTTTACTAGATTAAAAGAATTACGATTTAAGGGCACCTGGGTGGCTCAGTCCATTAAGCATCTGGTTTTGGCTCAGGTCATGATCCCGGTCCTGGGACCAAGCTCCACATCGGGCTCCCTGCTCAGCAGTGTGTCTGCTTGTCCCTCTCCCTCTGCGCCTCCCCCTGCTTGTGCTCTCTCCGTCTCTCTCTCAAATAAATAAAATCCAAAAAAAAAAAAAAAAAAGAATTACTATTTATATTGCCCCCCACTTTATCACTACAATATCCTTAGATATTTTAGGGGAAACAGAGAAGTAATTTCTCTTGTGCAGAAAATTCGTGTTTGCACCATTTATTTACATGGGTGTTTTGCTGGTGTTCACAGAATATACCTGCACATTCTGGTGATTCTTCAGTTATTTGTTTTGTGCAGAAAGGAATATGAGGCCATGCTCAGTCCAGGTCACCAGAGAGGGTGCCAAGAGCTCTTTCTCCAGAAACCCTGAGAAGCATTTGGGCTTCTGTGACCCTTTCAGCTCTGCCCACTTCTAGGGGTGGCACTGCGAAACGTGACGTGAATCCCCTGTCCAGACCCAGGAGAAGGAAGGCCTCAGTGCAGTCAATCAATGTTACGTTCTTCAGTGCAGTTTTGTGTTCTGCAATTTTAGTTAATTTTTTCAAATTAGTAGTCTACTACAGATACCATTTTATTTAAATTTCAAAAAGTAATTTTGAGGTCGGCATAATAATCCATTATATCAAATACCCCAATTTATTTAATAATTCCCCTAATTCTGTTTATTTCAACCCATGCTGTCTAATCTGGTAGCTGCCAGTCACATGTTGCTGCTGAGCACTGGAACGTGGCTGATCCGAGCTGAGATGGGCTGTACATGTGAATTACACACTGGATTTCGAAGACTTAGTAGGAAGAAAAGAATGTTAAATATTCAATTTTATATTTAATTTAAATATTTAAGGGGTGCCTGGGTGGCTCAGTCGATTAAGCGTCTGCTTTCAGCTCAGGTGATCGATCCTGGGATCGAGCCCAGCATCAGGCTCCCTGCTCAGCGGGAGAATCATCGTTGGACATTTATGATGACTGCCCTTTACTGTCTATAAGTTTTACATTAACTTGTTTTAGTCTGTGGGAGTTGAGGTTTGTTTCAAGCACCACTTACTGAAAAGACTTTTCTTTCTCCTGTTGAATTGCTCTGGTGCCTTTGTGAAAAATGAATTGATATTTCATATGTTTGTCCTTTTGACTGGAAACTATTACATTTCATCAATCTGTCTTTCTCCTTATGCTGTCACTGTGCTGTTTGATGACTGTCTTGTAGGAAGGGTTGAGGTCAGGTCATGTAAGTTTCTTCTCTTTCAAGTATATAAAATTAATAGACTAACAAAACAAATTTGAGAAAAAAAGTTACAAGTTTAGAACATAGGCGCGTACACACACACACACACACACACACACACACACACACGGATCCAACACCTGTATAATAGGAGACCCTGAAAAGGAAAATATACAAAGTCAAGTACAAATAGTACAGATTTGAGAAAACTTTCCTTAAATTTGAAAAAAACATCTTTGAAACCATACATTCCAAGGGAAATGGTGAACCTGAGAAAACTGATCCCAATGACAGATGTGAGGATGTATTCTAGTAAAATCAATAAACTTAAAAAGAAACAGACTTTGGGCATTGCGGCAAAAGAAATCACTTATAAGAAAAAGAAAAATCGGATGATCAGACTTACTGAGAGCAACATTTGATACCAGAAGAAACTGGAATGACCTATTTAAGATATTCAAGGAAGGAAAACACGAGTGAAGGAGTTCAGGTCCAGCCAAACTGACTTCCAAGTAGAAAGGCCACAGTTATCAATATGCCACCATCAGCCATGAGGGCAGAGACGCACGTGGAGCCGGCATACATACGGTGTGAACACTAAAAACACAAAAATGACTTACAAACGATCGCGGTGACAAGAAAGTAAAATTTACCCAGCAGATGTCATGAACATGCTATAAGAGCCAAAAGGTTTGTGTCCTCACTTAATTTGGGGTCTGGAGATCTGAGCCACACAGGCTTAACTGAGGTGTCATAAGAGTGACAGTAATAGCTAGATTTGTCCTCAGCCTGGAGCCCAGCAACAGTCAGGGGGCCATGGTGCCCAACTTGGAGCCAGAGAACGGGTCAGGAATCCTAAGGGCTGACTGTTGTTCTTGTGGGTGAGGACTTTGGGGACCTGGCAGTTGCTGGGGCAGTGTAAGATACATTCCACAAGGTTGCTGCCACTTCCTGTGCAGGATATGGTAACCATGTGTCTCAGGGACTCCTCCACTGAGGCCGGCTGAGTCAGCACAGACTGGGCCTGAAGCCTGAAAAGATAAAGAGAATGAGAAAGCAGTGAGAAGCCCTGCAGCCAGTGGTTGAGAACTTGGTTTCTGGAACCTGGGTGCCTCATCTTGAGAGCTGGCTCTGCCATTTACATCTGTGTGACCTGTTTCTTTATATGTAAAATAAGGATAATAATGATATTAATCATTGTCGTAATGAGCATTAAGCGCACTAATAATAGAAAGTTGCCTAGAATGAGTAAGTACTGGGTGAGTGTTAACTATTAACAGTATTAGCGGGACCATGGCCCAGCCTATGCCCAGCGAGAGAGAAGAAAGAGCCAGGAGCGCTCTGGGATTCCATCCACCACTACCAGGCACCTGTGCAGGAAGGAAGGAAGGTCAAAGGTTCTTCCGAATCTGGGTCATTTGTCAACCTAAGGGTCCACAGGAAGGCCTGACCCACAGTTCCCTGGGAGATCTGTGCGGAGGACTCAGCTGCAGGGCTCTCCTGGCCAAGAGCAGAGGGCAGCTGCTGTCCCTCAGCTCTGACCAGAACACACTCTCCAGAGTCCCCAGAGCTGACCACTCAGCGCCCCCTGCTGGGTCCAGGCCACAGGTTCTATCTCCCAGCGCGCAGAATGAACCCAAACTGGATTGAAAGAGCCAGGGGCTCTGGTGTTGCCTCTCTACCAACTGGTTTCACCCCTTAGACCCAATCTTAGACCTGACACTGCCATAACAGTGTGGAAAACAGACTGTAGGGCGCAAGGGCGGAGTCCAGGGTACCAGGAAGGAGACAGGGCTTGGATCAGGATGGTGGCAGTGGAAGCAGGGAGGATTGATTGGATCTCAAACATACTTTGAAGACAGGGATGGTAGGATTTTCAGATGGGTCACAAGTGAGAAAAAGAGAGGAATCCAGCGTGCTTTCAAGGCACGGGGCTTGAGCAACCAGAGAGATGAAGCTGCCATTTTGGAGATAGAGACCTTGCCAAGGAGTGGGTTTGGGAATCAGTTCTGTTTTGAAAATGAATCTCACTGTCACTTTTAATTTTTGTCATTTCCCAACCTTAATGTGACCATAAAACTTTTCTTTTTCCAGAGCATCTATCAGGGCTCCTATTCCAAAAAAGGTAGGTTGGGGAAAGTGTCTACAGGGAGCAAGGGAAATAAGTGTATACTATTATTTAAGAGATATTTAAATAAGGTCATGAAAATTATTTTAAACTTCCATAATCCTAATGCTTTAACACACACACACAAATGCTTTTATTGCCCAATTCATCTTCCAGATATATTTTACACAGTTCATTCATTCATTCTACAAACGCTCATAGCATTGAAAGAAGCCTGCTATACACATATCTTCAGTTTAAATTATTTTAATTATTAGCATATATATTTTCATGTTTATCATCCAGTTTTTATAATCGTTATAAAATGTCGTTCTTGCTTCCCCGATGGCGGAGAAGAATAAGGTGGAGGCTCTTGGAGAGGCCGCGGGGAGGGGTCAGGATGGAGGTTTGGGACCTCTCGCTCCGCGCCTCCAGGGCCGCTGCGAGGAGGGGCCTGGGTGGAAGGTTGGGGAGCCCAGCCAACCGCGCCGAGGTAGGGCCGGCTGGAGGCCATGCTCCCGGTACGCGCCAACCGCGGAACCCGCGGACGCGGCTGTGCGCACGCCGGAGGGCAGACGAGGGGACGCCAGCAGCGGCCGGACCCGGAAGTAGAGGTTGCCGAGCCCCCCCCCCACCGAGTGAAAGCTGAAGCGGGAGCGCAGGCGGGAGCCGCGGTGGGCCTGCGGGTGAGCGGCGAGCGGCGGGCGACTCCGGGAAGTGGGCACGTTTCCCGAATGCTGGCCTGGCGCCGGGGGCGTCCCCAGTCCCGGGGCATGGGAAAGGATCCGGCTTTGTGCATATTCTCGTCGCCTCTTTTCCGGCGGCGTTACACCCTCCGCCTCGGGGCTTGCAGTGGGGGTTCAGGGAGGTGATGTTGGGCCAGCGCTTAGTCCGGCGCCTGGAAGGATAGGCGCTACAGTTAATACCGCCCTTCATCGAACCGCCCTGCAGTTCTTTGGGTGCGGTCTGTTGTCTCGATCAGTTGTCACAGGTAGGGAAACTGAGGTTCCGGGAGGCAGTGCAGCGGTCGGGGCCACTCACCGCCCCCATGGCCCTGGCCCAGTCTTGAGGGCACCCTGGTGTGTTTCTCTGATTGTTGTTGTTGGAGATGAAGGAGGGTCCTTTTGTGAACAAATTACTTGGAATCCAGGCGCAGTAATTTCTCGGCAGGTGAAAAGGAAGACGAAGGCCTTATCTTGCCTCACTCAGCCTTTGGGAACAGGACGTGGAGAATTCAGCCCGGAGAAGTCAGTCCACCGTGGGCTTGATGGCCATTTAGCCCTGGGATCCCTAAAGCCTTGGCAAAGGTCACCTGACACTAGTCTGAATTGTTCTGAACCTCAGTTTACTCATGGTTAAAAAAAATTACAAGTCCAGCCTTACAGAGCGGTCGGCAAGATTAAACAAAGTAGCAGTTTATAGCAATTGCTTGCCTACCTGGGAGGAGCTCTCTTTCCCTCTTTTCCTGAAGCCGTGGGTATTGGGTTAAGTTACTAAGGTGGGAGATCCTAGAGCTCTAAATGCTGTTTGGACCACTGCTAGGCCTCCACTCCCTCGCTAAGTTCAGTTGTTCGTGAGACTGACAGGAAAGGACTTTATGTACTGTCCCAAAGGCCCCACACCATTGGTGGTATTGCTGGTGAGAGCTGACCGTCACTTTGGGCCCACCACTTACAGTTCTAGTTTGGGGTGCTAACTCCCTTAACACTGCTGAACTCCCCTTTTGAAATAAGAGAACAAGCTTCAGACTCAGCTTCAGTAGGAAACAAGGTCAAATTTGATTAACCATGTAGGTTACGGAAAGAACCTGGTTCTGACCATTGATTACAGGTTTTCAGGGCCTAAAGGCTATAAAATTTCCCTTTTAAAAAAATATACATTTAAGCATTTTTTAAAAAGGAAAAACTTAAGTGAGTAATGACGTTGGCCGAGCAAAAGGGTTTTAAGATGGTATATGGTATAATGATGGTATGATCAAAGTTTGCAAACCATCGCTTTCAGCTTTTACTCTCCTCATTGACTTCCCTTTTGAAATTCAAGTGTGCCTTAATGGAAGAACGGAGAGGCCCCAAGATAATCACAGGAAATTAATCACAGTTAAGACTGCGGAATTCTTTTAAGAGGTAGAACCTGATGGAGTTAAATGAAAAATTTTTTTAAAAAGTACCTGGTAAGGACACAGGAGTTTCAGCCACAGCTCAGCAAACTTCCCAGGTAAGATTTTCCCAGGAAAACCTCTTTCTCTGAGTCTTAGTTAGTTCTCCCTTGAGGTGGCCGTACCGGATCATCACCAGGGTCCCTTTCCCAGGATTCCATGATCCTGAATCCTTAAAGGAAGTTGAATTTCTTTCCTAGTCAGGGATACTCAGATCATTACAAAGTACTCAGGCAGAGCTGAAATGTAAACTGTTGAACTAGAGACAGAGCTGCTAGAGACCTACACGTATCAGTGTGGAGCAGCGGCTAGTCTGACACACGGACAGGTGATCTGAAATCAGGACGGATGCTGGCGTGCCTTTGTACGGTCGTATCCCTAGCGCTGGATAAATGACATACTCCCCTTGAAGATGCTAGGGCAAAACATTTCTCTCTAAAGGGATCTTTAGAGAAGAATCTGTTAATTCTTTACTGAAAAAGTGTTTAGGATCCTTAGGTATGAAGAGGAATACTAGAAATATAAAACTAGAAACTTTGACACCACAGGGGAAAAGGACATTGAGAAGTGTTTGCAGTACTCAGATGTAAAGTCCGTTTTTAAAATTTAGACAGCTAAAAGTATTCTTATCATTTACTTTGCAGGAGAAATTATTATTATTATTGGGGGTGGGTGGAGAGAGAGAGAGAGCTCATGGAAGCAGAGGGAGCGGGAGAGAGAATCCCAGGCAGACTTCCTGCTGAGCACGGAGCCCGATGAGGGGCTTGATCCCAACATCCAGAGGTCGTGACCCGAGTCAAAGTCAGCCACTTAACTGACTGAGCCACCCAGGCGCCCCTTGTCTGTACTTTGACTTCTTAGTTCTTATTGACCAGTCATATGTGTCCACTGCACTAAATGTAACAGGTGCGAGAGGGAGTATGGTTAGCAGGAGGCCCCCCAGCCCCAGCGTCCAGACCCTGCCCCCAGCCCTGCCCCCAGCTGGTTGCATCCACAGGCGGCAGGGCTCCGTACAGTCACACACTTGACTCTCTTCATGTCATTTCTCTGAAACCCGATACCTACTAGTATTGACCGAGCAGATGCACTGCTTTCTACTTGCCGCTTGGTGTTCCACGGTACACTGTACTTTGATTTAACAACGCCCTGTTGACGTCCCCTAGATTGTTTCTAACCTTTGATTATGAACGCTGATGCTGCAGGAAACTCTCCAGCGGCGTGTTTCATAACAGGTGCCGCTGTGTCCTGCCTTGGGAAGCCAGTGTCCACGCGGACAGTCTTGCCAGCGCCCACTGCTTGCTTCCACAGCCTCCTCTTCCCCTGCGGCCTCATCCCCCGCCCCATTCAGGCCCCACAGCACTGCTTGAGCTCTGCCAGGCACCTTGCCTTCTGGCCTTTTTTTTTTTCTTTGACTCCTGCTCTCCACTCTGGCACCTACAGTTTTTGGACGCTCCCACGTCCTCCCCTCCTCCTTACCCATCTTAGAGAATCATTCACCTCAACCCCAGCCCCTCTCTGTCCCTCATACTGCCCTGGCAGACCCTATCCCTGCTTGATCTAGCTGTCTGCCTGCTGTCAGCCTGCCCCCAGCGCCGCCTCCTGGCCTCAGTGTTTACACTTGCCCTGAGAGAAGAGTGGCCTTCCTTCTGGCCAGGGACCACCACGGCTTCCCACCCCTCATCCACGCAGATACATCACTCCAGCAGTTCCCTCCTCACCTCCTGCATCTTTTCTTTTCCCTCTCTGCTCGACTAGTTCTGTCGTCAGACAAACGTGCTGGCGTTTCTTCCATCTTAAGATGAAAAAGCCCACTGTTCCCTCTCCCCTCCTTCCAGGCCTTCTTGAGGTCCCCCCACCCAGGCTTTTACCGCTAGCACTCACTGCACGAAACAGCACCCCTCAGGGTCATCTGGCACCTGCAAGTCTTGAGACCCCAGGGTCAGGTCTCCACGATCACCTCACCCGGCCTGTACCTCACCCGGCCTGCAGGTATCTGTAGCCTTCCCGGACCCCCAGCCTGGGCTCCTTTCCCGCTCCACACGCTGCCACATGCCGCCACCTCCTCCGTGGCCCAGCTGGCTGCCTAGCAGGCAGCTCACATTTAACACACCGGACGCAGCATCCGTATCTTCATCCCGAGCTGCTCCTTCCTCCCGGTTCCCATCTCAGCAAATGGGAATCCCATCCTGTAGCTGCCTAGGCCAGAAGCCCTGCAGTCATTCTCCACTGTCCTCACTTCCCGTTCCCAGTCCTTGGCTCTGCCTTCGGAATCTGCCCAGACCCCAAGTTTCCCTCGGCACCTCCACCACTGCTGCGCGGGGGTCCAGGGACTCCCTTCTTGGAGCAGCCAGAGGGCTCCCTCGAACACTTGAAGTCAGGTCATCCTGCTCCTGCGCTACCTCCCAGTTCCCTCAGAGCAAACCCGAAGTCTGAAGCCGCCCTCCCCGCCGTGCCCCAACCTTCCCTGGACTTCCCCCGGACACTGCAGGGCTCAGCCCTGCCAGTCCCTCCCCGGCTCTGCTTCACCGCACATGGCACCCAGCGACATGCATTGAGCATGGAGTAGGTGCTCAGTAAGTAATTGTGGGATGCTTGGATTCCTTCCCAGCGGTGGGATTGCTGGGGATGTGCACCTGTAGTTTTGAGAGACATTGTCAAAGTGCTTCACGTATTGGTCGTTCCAGTTGGACTTCCACCACCTACATTCGAGTTTGCCTGTCAGCAGACCCTCGTCCATGTATGTGCTCACCCTGTGATCCTTGCTCCTGAGACAAGCACAAGCTCGTTTTACTTCTAATTTGCCGTGATGGGTGTTGTTGGCCATCATATCGCAAAAGGCTGATTTCCTCATTATGTAAACAATTGCTAAAAATAAGAAAACAGTTCGGCTGGGGAGAAAAAGGGTAAAAAATGTGAATAGACCGTCCACAGAAAAGGAAGGCAAATGCTTTTAAACAAGAAGAGGTGTGTTTCTGAGCTTCTGAAATCCTTAGGTGTCGTCTTCTTTTCATACCAAAGTTTATGTTTTCTTCTAGTATTTTTCTAGTTTCATCTTTTTGCTTAATTTCTGCTAGATCTGGAATCTGTTTTGGTGGAAATGATAAAGTAGGAGTCTAGCTTTAATCCCCCTCCCCAGAAGTTTGCCCAGTTGTCTCAGTAGAAGTCGTGTTGTTGTTTTTTTAATACAGTGTCATATTTGTCATTGTCAAGGCCATATGTAAAATGATCAGAAAGAAAGGGCTCGTTGTTTCTTTCATTTAGCCAGCAGGAATTAAATGTCCTATAGCAGTCTTGGAACCAGCTGTCACAGTCGCCAACAGTGATCCAGACCTCAGGCCGCTCATGTGCTGTTAGGGAGATGAGACAGTAACTACCCGTGGCGGGGTGCACAGTCCCTTGTAATGGGTGGGGGGCAGCAGGAAGCGCTTCGTCCTGCCAGCGGGTTCTGGGAGAGCTCTTTATTTGTATTTATTTTTAAGATTTTATTTATTTATTTGACACAGGAAGACAGCCAGCGAGAGAGGGAACACAACCAGGGGGAGTGGGAGAGGAAGAAGCAGGCTCCCAGCGGAGAAGCCTGATGTGGGGCTCGATCCCAGAATGCCGGGATCACACCCTGAGCCAGGCAGACGCTTAACGACTGCACCACCCAGGCGCCCCTGGGAGAGCTCTTTAAACAACAGTTAGCACTAGAGCCGGGCCTTCAGACAGTCGAGCTGCATCCTCTGGTCTTGGCGGTACATTCCACGCGAGGGAACAGAGGCTTGAGAATACGTCTGACTTTAGGCAATGGTGTCCAGTTGAACTGGCCAGAGCACAGTCTGCAATGCTAGAGGTTGCATGGGGCAGGCAGGAAAGTAGATTGGAAAAGGGCTGTTGAGTTCTGCTGGGGTCTGGATTCCCAGGCCAGTGGGTCTCAGGCCTAGTTTTGGATCAGAAGAATCTGGAGAACATGGCATTTTATAAAATGTCCCAGGCGGGGTGCCTGGGTGACTCAGGCAGTTGAGTGTCTGACGGCTCTTGATTTCGGCTTGAGTTATGATCTCAGGGTCCTGGGAATCCCTGCTCAGCAGGGAGTCTGCTTCTCTCTCTCTCTCTCCCTCTGCCCCTCCCCTACTTGTGCACTCTTTCTCTCTCAAATAAATAAATAAATCTTAACAAAAATTAGAAAGTGTCCCACGGCGTCCCGGTTCTCAGCTGAGGTGGAGATGCTGCTCTCAGCTCTGGGGGGCCAACAGAACCGTGCCCTGGGAGGAGGCCAGCCATCTGCCCTACCCCAGCCTATCGGTCCGGATCCAAAGGCCCCAAAGTCTTCCTAGCGTGGATTTGGTGACAGGACTGACCTGAGGTCATGGAACCACATCAGCTTCTCCCAAAGGAACCCAAATTCGTAAGGTGTTCATCTCTAAGCCTGTTCCATTGCCCTGGTTTGTCCAATGTCTTCAAGTTTCCCTAACCTTTTTTTCTTCCCTCAGGTTCAGTGTTTGTTATTTAAGTAAACTCTACACCCGGTGTGGGGCTTGAACTCACAACTCCGAGATCAAGAGTCACATGCTTTACTGACTGAGCCAGCCAAGCGCCCCTATTTTGGGGGTTTGAGTTTTTGTTGTTGTTTACTTTGTTTTGTTTTGTTTTAAAGATTTTATTTATTTATTTGAGAGAGACAGAAAAAGTGCAAGCGGGGGGCAGAGGGAGAGGGGAAGCCGACTCCCCGCTGAGCAGGGAGCCTGACATGGGGCTTGATCCCAGGACCTTGAGATCATGACCTGAGCCAAAGGCAGCCATTTAACTGACTGAGCCAGCCAGGCACCCCATTTTTGTGGGTTTTTTTTTGTTTTTTTTTTTTTAAGATTTTATTTATTTATGTGACAGAGAGACAGCCAGCGAGAGAGGGAACACAGCAGGGGAGTGGGAGAGGAAGAAGCAGGCTCCCAGTGGAGGAGCCTGATGTGGGACTCGATCCCGGAACGCCGGGATCACGCCCTGAGCTGAAGGCAGACGCTTAACGATTGCGCTACCCAGGCGCCCCCCATTTTTGTTTTAAGTAGGCTCCATGCCCACCGTGGAGCCCAACACAGGGCTTGAATTCACAACCCTGAGATCAAGACCTCAGCTGAGATCAAGAGTTGGGTGCTTAACCGACTGAGCCACCCAGGCGCCCCAAAGAAATTGTGTTTACTTGTTTTTTGGGTTTTTTCTTAAAGATACGTTTATCTATTCTAGAGAGAAAGCACGTGCGAGCCGGGGACAGGGTCAGAGACGGAGAGAGAAACCCAAGCAGACTCCCCACTGAGTGTGGAGACCAACGAGGGGCTCGATCTCACAGCCTTAGATCAGACCCAAGCTGAAACCAAGAGTCTGACGCTGAACCAACTGCACCACCCAGCTGCCCCTGTTTTTCATTTTTTAAAGTGAGTTTCCTTCTCAGTGGTAGAGGTTCCATTAGAAGCGTTTCTGTTTTTGGTGTGTCTTTTCTTCTCTTCAGGAGTCAGCGTTGACAGTAGTGTTGAGCCGCAGAAGAGCAGTTTCTGAACTTCCTTGCCATCTCTCTGAAGCTGGAGTGTGAAGGGCCGAAGCCCCTGGCAGCTTTAAGACAAGATGAAGACTGTGCTCATGGTTGCAGAGAAGCCATCCTTGGCCCAGTCCATTGCTAAAATCCTCTCTCGAGGTAGGGAGGGCAGACCTCGGCGGGGGGGATCTGTAAGCATGGTCGTCTCTTTCTTTTTCCAAACGGTGACCCAGCCCTCTGGAGTTCACGTGGTTCACGACAGCGGGCGTTAATGCAGCCCCTCCGTCTTAGTCACTGTGGGATGTGTTTACTGCCATGGCCAGTGCGGGCCAGGGCTGGGACTCCCAAAAGGTACAGGCCCAGTTCACAGCCTGGCACCAGGCCAGCCACTGTAAGAACACAGTGCCTGTCAGCTTGTTGGTCATAAGCAGTAATCAGCCCTAGTAACTTACACAGAGAATTCACTGGAAGGAAGAAGACAGAGCCAAGAGCCCACCCTGGTCTAAGTCTGAGCCTGATCTTAGCCCCCAGTCTACATCTGAGGCCTTGCCATGGACACTGTCACCCCAGGACCCTTGCCACTGCCCTCAACCACTACAACTGCAGCCTGTGTGCCTCACATCACTCGAGAGTAGCCACCAGGCTGACCCTTGTCTATGGCCGTCCTGAGACACCAAGGCACGAGCCCCGCTCTGGCCACTGGGGCAGGGGGGTGGGGTGCTGCTTCCCTTCCTGTCTCTGAATTCCCTCCAGATAGGAAGGGGGCCTGGGTGCTGGGAACCTAGAAATGGCACATGCCCACTGTGACCTCCCCTTGGCTGGGACAGCGGGCTGGCCTCTCTCTGAAGGGAAGGGGAGAGCTGAGAAGTGCCCCGTCCCCAGAGGCTAAGACAGTTTAGCCGAGGGGCTGTCAGCGGGGAGTATGAGAAGCCGTGGGACTTGATAATGAGGAGGCCCCCAGAGGCCTTCAAGTGAAGTTGGAAAGACGCGAGGCAGAAATGCAGAGGAAGGGCCCAAGAGTGTCTGCTCTTGAGAGTGTTCAGAGAGGGCGCTCCTGGCCTTCAGCCGACCCAGGGTCTGCGTGGCGAGCACACCACGCTGGTTGGTTAGCAGCGAACGGCGTTTCCCCTGAGAACCAGGACGTCTCGTAGCGCTCAGTTACCCGCAGTGGCCTGGGGACGTGCGCACTGACTGCTCTGGGGAGGGGGTGCTCTGGCCCTCTGAGAGGCAGCGTCTGGCCCGGGGCCGCCGCAGTGGCTGTGGCTTGCTGGAGCAGCTGTCACTGTACTTCGCCCCTGCAGGAAACATGTCCTCACACAAAGGGCTGAACGGAACATGCTCAGTGCACGAGTACAGCGGGACCTTCGCCGGCCAGCCCGTCCGCTTCAAGATGACATCTGTCTGCGGTCACGTGATGACCTTGGACTTCCTGGGTGAGCCCCCAAGCCCCTGCCCACCCCCTCATCCCGCTGAGGGAAGCCTTGCAAAGTGGTGCCATGGGTCTAGTTGGAGCCAGGGGAGGGCTCCAGGCAGAGAAGCTTGTGCAGAACCTGTGAGTCCTGAGGCCAGCAGATCACGGAGAGGTGCCCCGGAGTCCCTGGGTGAGGTGTCCAGAATCCAGGTTTTGGAGCTCAGTGCCCCTTGGGTCCCCATCCCAGAGATACCCCTTAGTCACTGCATGCCCTGTGCGCCTTCCTGTGCGTCCTGGAGGTGGTGGCTGCCCACCTCAGGGGTTCCTGGCCCATGCAGCCGTTTGGGAGGTGGTTCCTGCTGAATGTGACTGTTGCCCTGTGGTCATTCGGTGGCCGTCATTGTCATCCTTGTATCTTTGCTATCTGTCACCTTGGAAGAGCCAGCTTGAGTGACCCAACAAAGTCAGGTGCAAAGCCCCATGGTTGACAAGAGCCCGGCTGAG
This sequence comes from Ursus americanus, assembly GCF_024610735.1. NCBI lineage: Eukaryota > Metazoa > Chordata > Mammalia > Carnivora > Ursidae > Ursus > Ursus americanus. Next base: position 30,806,014 of record NC_142156.1, on the reverse strand, counting down.
GTTCTGACCCCTGCTCCAGAGGCTCATGGGAGGGACCGGGGCCTCTATGAGTTTCTTTTTTTTTTTTTTTTTTTTTTTAAGATTTTATTTATTTGACAGAGACACAGTGAGAGAGGGAACACAAGCAGATGGAGTGGGAGAGGGTGAGGGAGAAGCAGGCTCCCTGCTGAGCAGGGAGCCCGATGTGGGGCTCGATCCCAGGACCCTGGGATCATGACCCGAGCTGAAGGCAGATGCTTAATGACTGAGCACCCAGGCACCCCCCTCTATGAGTTTCTGTCCCACATGGTGAAGTGGGTCTTCCAGCAGTGTTATCCACTTCCCAGGATTGTTTGAGTACTCAGTGTGACAGTGACAGTAGAGAGCTTAGCACACAGCAAAGTCTCAACACTTGTTGCTGCTCAGTGACAACAATGACATTGATTCAGTTGTGTGGCCAAGCATTTGGACTCTTGAGTTTTATCACCAGCCAGCAGGCGGGGAGCTGGGATTTGAACTTGACTCTGTCTGACCCCGTTCTCCTAGGCTGCAGGAAATGGGGACTAAAAGAAAGAGGGCTCAGCGTGCAAGCACTGAGCCCTGAGTGGAGAAGTAGGTGGACGTACCAGTCGTGAAGCTCAAAAGATTGATTCCCCACGGGATCACCTGAGCGCCTGTCCTGTGCGCGGTCACATGCCGGGTGGGGGGAGAGTTACAGAAACTCAGGCTGGGCGAGAAGGCAGAAGTATGAGTGGTGCTGTGGCCAAGTGAGCCAGCCTAGGAATGGTGCTTCCGGCCACAGGGCATGTCCTGAAGTGAGGCTGGAGCCGCAGCCCTGCCCAGGGGTGGCTCCTGTGGGTGGCCACGGTGTGGTGTCACCTCAGTGGCCCAGAGGAGCGAAGGCCTGGCTCTGCCTCCAGTTCTGGAGGCTGTCCTGGGCAAATTGTTCTCCAAGCCTCCCTCTCCTCCTGGGGTTATGACCACTGCAGAGGTCAAGCCCCGTGAGCCAAGAAGTGTGATTCAGATGTCACTGTGGCTATGACTTGTAGGAAAGTACAACAAATGGGACAAGGTGGACCCCGCAGAGCTGTTCAGCCAAGCCCCGACAGAGAAGAAGGAAGCTAACCCCAAGCTGAACATGGTGAAGTTTCTGCAGGTGTGTGGGGCGGGCTAGAGCACCGGCACCTGCCCGGGCTCCCCTTTCAAGAACCCAGAGGCCGTTGCTGGAAGCCCAGGGCTGGCCTTCCAGCCCTTTCTGTGAGCGCCCCCTGCTGACCCATGAGGCACCTTTCAGGCCTGTTCCTCGCTTTAGAACCATCCACTGGCCCACCTGGGCAGCCCTGTCACTCAGCCCTGGAGAGCAGAAATTCTGCTTTTTAAATTGTTTGGTGGTGGTGGTGGTAGTTTTTTTAGTTTCAGACAAATGCATACATATTATGGAAAATATTAGAAAGTAGAAGGAAGAAAAAATTATCTATAATCATACTACCTAAGACAACCACCATTAACCTTTAGGCTTATTTCATTCCAGCCCTCTTCCCGAGCATTTTTTGGGGTTAATATCATACTGCCTTTATAACCTTTGTGTGGCCAAGAAACTAAGTTCTGAGCGAAGTTCTCTGAGTAGCACATGCGGCCTGAGTGCGGCTAGCACCTGTGCTCAGGCCAGGCCCTGCTCTGGGCGCCCATCCTGCTCCGCGGTGCTCAGGGGCCAGGGGGAGCAGTGTGGGTGGGCACTGCGGGCCAGGCCATGGAGGTATCAGTCGCTGTGTGCTGTGTGGCAGGTGGAGGGCAAAGGCTGTGACTACATCGTGCTGTGGCTGGACTGCGACAAGGAGGGGGAGAACATCTGCTTTGAGGTGAGAGGGGGGCCCACTGTGGTCCTCACTTCAGGCCTGCCCGCCCACTGTACTCGCAGTCACCCCATTCCGGGGGCTGCAGCCAGGAATCCACTCCATTGCCTTAGAAATGCCTTTTTTTCCCCTCCTTTACTTGGGAAATTGCGTAGACACTTTCCAATGTGTGGACTCTACCAAGGGTAGGGGTGAAGGGTGTTACTTCCCCTGCTAGGGTGCACTGTGTGAGCAAACAGAAAGGGCAGAATTTTCTAGGTGGATGGGAGAGGGTTGGTTGTCAGCATCCCAGCCTACTGGGCACCTCTCAGGGACCTTCAGCCAAGGCTGGTTGCCGCTCGGCTGCGTTCCTCACTCCTTTTCTCACCTCTGATCCTCATCCTCTCCCCACCCAGGATGCCCTCGCACCTGCCTCGGCTGCAGCCGTGGCACCCTCGCGCGGGTCCTGACCGCAAGTGTCCTCTGGTGCCACTTACCCTCCTGCCTCTGCACCCCCAGCTCTCACCTGGGGCCTGGCACACCTGGGGTCTCAGGAAATGCTTCCTATGTCCCAGCGTAGCACCCTCAGTAAACATGATCTCGCTTTGTCCCTGCCCAGATGCTCCTCTCCTGGCCCCTCCCCTGCAGGGCTGCTCCTCCCCTGGGGGGGCTTCGCTTCTGGGGGTGGAAGCTTATGGGGCTTTCTCCCCTCAGAAATGAAGGCACCTCTTTCCCGTAAAGAAGCTGCATGGCCAGGCTCCAGCGTGACTCCCCTCTCACGGCACAGCCTTCTTAGTCTGGCTCCAGGCCCCACGCTGTGCTCTCGCCCCGAGCTCCCACCTTGGGAGTGCCCGTGCCCTCCCCGCTCCTGCCCTTCGCCTTTTCCTCCTCATTCTACCCTTCCCTTTCCTTCAGTCTCTAAAAGTTCCACCCACCCCTCCTGGCACTCTGCCCTCTAGAAGGAAGGGAAATGGGTCAAGCGGGGTGGATTTCGTGACTGAGCTCCCTTGCATCGTCCGTGGCATTAGCATTTCCTGGTTCTGCGGGGGTGAAAGCAGAAGGTGAGAGAAAGGGTGGTAGGAAGGGAGGGGGGTGTTTGAGCAGGTGTGTCAGTGGCAGGAAAAGAAGCCATGTAGCAGGAGTGCTGTGGAGAGACTGGAACTTCTGGACCGGGAAGGGGACGGAGGAGGGTCTGGCAGGAGGGGAGGGAGAGGAGCTGTGCCTCACAGGCAAGGCACAGACCCCCGAGGTGGGTGACCGCCGGGCCGCCTCCCCCAGGTCCTAGACGCCGTGCTGCCTGTCATGAATCCGACCCATGGTGGCGAAAAGACAGTGTTCCGGGCCAGGTTCAGCTCCATCACGGACACGGACATCTGCGCCGCCATGGCGCGCCTGGGCGAGCCCGACCACAACGAGGCGCTGTCGGTGGACGCCAGGCAGGAGCTGGACCTGCGCATCGGCTGCGCGTTCACCAGGTGCCGGCTGCCCGCCCTTTGGCCAGAGCTCCTGCCTCGCTGGTCCCCATGGGCCGCCCTGGGCCTGCTTAGCGCTAGGCCAGCGTCAGCGTTCTGTGGAGGAAGCGATCTAGCTGATGGAGACCACACGGGGCCCCACATGATGAACAGGGTGTTCGTCTGCACTGTGGGGGTGGGGGGGATGGAACGGAATAGAAGGGTTTCCCCGCCCCAGGGGGGGTGGAACCTCTACTCTTCTCCCTTACCTTCCATGCCACGCGTGCTGCACACGCACGATTCCTCTCTACCCACACACACCCTCCCCGGGCCCCTCGCCGAGCGTGTCCTCACCCTGTCCCCTGTCTTCTGAGCACGGCGCCACCACCAGCTGGCCCCATGCTCGACTCACATGGCTGCTTAATGATGGTGTCTTGAGTGAATCCATGACCAGAATATCTTTCTCTGCCCCGTGCCTCCTTGTAGGTTTCAAACTAAGTACTTCCAGGGAAAATACGGCAATCTAGACAGCTCCCTCATCTCGTTTGGGCCATGTCAAACCCCTACCCTGGGCTTCTGCGTGGAGAGACATGATAAAATCCAGTCCTTCAAACCGGAGACCTACTGGGTGCTGCAGGCCAAGGTTTGCTTTCCCTTCCCTATGCATGCTGGGTCACTCCAGGTTCAGGCTGGGGACTCTGAGGGTTTGCCATCAACATCGTAGCCCTGCCAGCCCCCCAGGCCAAGGGCACAGAAGAGGGAGGCCAGAGCGGTCTGCGGAGTGCCCCAGCCTTCATAGGCCTGGATGCTTTGAATTTAGAGAAGCAGGAATGAAGTCAGCTTTGGCAGTGTGGGCAGGGGAGGTCACGCCTCAGAGCTGTCAGCTGTGATGGTCAGGTCCAAGGTCTGGACTGAGGGCCATAGGCCACTGACTTCAAACTTTTTGAAGCCATAGAACCCTTTTTCCAAATAAAATCTTCCACGTAAGCTGGTTGTAAGATTTAAAACATACTACAGAGCTGATCTGGTGACGTAGGGCTGGGGGCCCCTGGAAGGGCCACACCTTGTGCTGGCCAGATGTTAGAGGCTTGGCAGGGATGGCGTTTGAGGTGGAGATTCCCACACTCCTTAAGGACACAGAAGCCTCGGCTTTGGACTCCCCTTGTGAGACCACCTGCCTAATCTCAGGGGAGAGGCCTAGAATCAGAGCAGCCTTCCCTTGGGGCGGGGCTGGGTCTCAGCCTGCGTATCTGTGCCCCTGCACACACCTGTACAGGTATGGCCATGAGGCCTTAGGGATGGGACCATTTTCCTCCCAGACGAGGAGCGGCTTCATCTACCTCAATTCTCTTCCCTGGCAGTGTGCTCACCTGGATGTTTTCTTTCCCATCTTCTCCTTTTATCCTTTTTCCTGCAGGTTAATGTGGATAAAGACAGATCTCTTCTTTCGGACTGGGACCGAGTGCGAGTGTTCGATCGGGAGATCGCACAGATGTTTTTAAACATGACAAAGCTGGAGAAGGAAGCCCAGGTGGGCCTGCCCTGCCCACATCTGTCACGTTTGCTCTGGGTAGAGTAGGCCTTTAGGTTCCTCTGGCTGGAAGAGCAGCTTGTGACCTAGGGTCCCATCTTTGTCTCCTTTTTGGAAGCAGACGTGTTTTGCAAAAAAGAATGGTCACTGATGCTCGCCATCACTGCAGTGTGCTGCTCCCCTCCTGTGTACCAGGCACTGCCCCGCATCCACCCCCTGCCAGCCCCTTTCCACGTGACCCCAGGGGCATTCTCTCCTTTTGGCAGGACTCCATTTCACACAGATGTCCCTTTTCTATAATATTGAACGCTAACAACTCCAGAGGGACCTGTGTGCACGTCAGTGAACCTGCCCAGGGTCGCACAGCTAGCATGGGATATCCCAACCTCGGTCAGCTTTCATGGCTTATGGTATTCTGTTTCATACTCAGGGTTCGTATGAATTTGAGGGTCATGTGCTTGGCTGTTAGGAACAGGGTGATGCCACTTGGCAAGGGGCTGGCTACTCAGGGTGGAGGCAGTTCTAACACTATCACAGCGGCTCGCAGCCTTACCAGCTACCAGAGTCGTGGAGGCGTGGCCTGGCCTCCTGCAGTTGCCTCCTCTTGTCCTTTTCAAGCTTTTCTTGGGTGCCCTCTGCTCGGCCATGCAGTTGACTCAGGCTTCCAGAACTTTCTCCAAAGCTGCTTCATACTTTTATCCTCAGTCATGTTCAAGAGACCCCTCGCCACCATCTCCAGATCTCGCCCATGGTGATCCCAGCCTCCCCTGCAGCGCACACCCATTTGGGCCTAAATTTGCCCCCACATTTGTCCGTCTGGAATTCAGAAGGCACTGCCCTGCCCCGTCGCCAGTCTCCATGGGATTGGGAGGGGCAAGGCATCAGAACTGAGTTGTTTGGATTGTTTTTGCCACAGGCAAGACAGACAGCTCACAGCCTTCAGCCGAGAGTTTGAAGTTAACCCGTATTTTATTTAAACTGCATGGTGTTTACAAATATTTCAGAATAGTTACCAACACTGGAAAATTACAAGATTTCACATAAAAGTCCTGATTTGCAGTTTTTGTTGACAACCTGGAAGATGGAGCAACACCAGTAAGCCCTGGTGGGAGTGCTTGGGTGCAGCGAGGGGCAGGTGGCTGTCCCTGAGGTGGGCCTGTGCTCCGTGGTCTGGCCCAGGCTTCACCTGCCATCCCCGTGGCCTGGCCACCACTGGCTCTTGGAGGATTTTGAGTTTGCAACCCTTTCTCCTGGTTCTTTGCCATTCTTCCAAGTTTTCTTTTTCCCTAGGAATTCTCTAGAAAAGGATTTTTTTTCTTTTTCCCTTCCTGGCCCTAAATAAATATTCAAGTCTTAAGACCACTGTGAAGAGTGAAATCGAGAAGCAGGGAGACCAAATGAATGAAACCAGACCCTTTGCCCACATATCCGGATTCTCTGTTATGGCATCTTTCCCCCTGCTGCCCCGAATCCCTGAATCTGTTCTGTCCTCTAGGTGGAGGCCACAAGCAGGAAAGAGAAGGCCAAGCAGAGGCCCCTCGCCCTGAACACTGTGGAGATGCTGCGAGTGGCTAGCTCTTCTCTGGGTATGTAGGGGCGTTCCTCTAAAGCCCACAAAAGACTTCTTAGGACAGGCCCGCAGTGAGCCGTTCAGGGCCCGGGCAGCGCCTGGGGGTGCAGGGCCGTGCTGATGCTCTCACCTGTGCCGGCATTCTCCCTCACGCTCACCTGTGTCAGGGAACAGCCCACCTGCAGTGTCCTGTGAGCCTCATGCCGAGTTCATGTCTCTTAAATTCCAGAGTGAAAATAACCAATAACAAACTAACAAACACACGAGTGGACCCCTCTTCAGAAGATTATTGCTTAACATTCACCAGCTTCTTGGAATTTGTGTGGGGAAAACTCAGACCATTTTGTATTATCAGACATCTGTGCAGCCACTGCCCGGGCTGAACACTAGGAAGGCCATGGTCAGGGACCCCCTGCAGGCAAGCCCTCCTGTGTCACTGGCTCAGTGGAGTCCCCTCAGAGGCGTTAGACCATGGAGGTCCAGCTCTGGACCCAAATTCTGGTCCAATCTCAGCTTGGCTACTTTCTTTCTTGTCCTGGAGCCTCAGTTGCCTCACAGGAACATGGGGTGACCATCGTGACCATCTCTGGGCGTTGGTTGTTCTGAGGATGAAATGATTGAAATGGTGCATCCTCACAGGAGCAGGGGCAATGACTGCCAGTACCCGAGAGGGGCATCCTGCCATCCGCACCCCAGAGCGCCTTCCCTGGTGTGGGGAGAGAGGCCAAGAGTCGGAGGTTGCTGCTCCAGGCCTGTGTCCTGCAGGGCGAGTGTGACCAGTGTTGGCGTAACCTCTCTGAGCCTTGTTTCTGTGGTAGTGAGGTGTTGGGACTGGAAAGTCAGCCTTCTCTGACAGCTGTTGGCTTCAAGGCGTTGGTGGCCTCTGCGGCCTGGGGAAGCTGGGCAGTGTCCTCGCAGAGTGGCACCTTCGGGGATCCTCAGAGGGCAACAGTGACACTGAGTGACCGCCAGCCTCTGCTAGTCAGGGAGAAGCAGGAGGACAAGCCATCCCTCAGTGGTCCTGGGGTGCCATGAAGACGGAACCCAAGGGGCTCAGAAGGGGTGGCCTGTGCTAATTCTGTTGTCATAGAGGGACATCAGGTGACCCTGAGGCAGACCCCACGCGCTCCATGGCCAGAGTGTGCAAGATCGGCACTCTTCAGGCCACATTTAATCAGCATAGCCGATGTCGTGAGGGTGACACTGTAGAGCATCCCTGTCCTGGGTCCACCTTCACAGGTTCAGGACCTCAGCCTTGGAGAATGCTGCCCAGACACGGGTGCCTGGCCAGCAGCTCCGTGCACTTGTGGCACCCACTCAGAACCTTCCTCACCTACCAGGAGGCCCTGGCCACCTTTGGTGGGGAGCCTGAGTGCCCAGGCCCATGTGCAGGACCCTGGCCATCCCTGGCATTCTGGTCCAGCAGAGCCTGCCCCCTCTCGCAGGCATGGGGCCACAGCATGCCATGCAGACCGCCGAGCGGCTCTACACGCAAGGCTACATCAGCTACCCGCGGACTGAGACCACCCACTACCCCGAGAACTTTGACCTGAAGGGCCCTCTGCGGCAGCAGGCCAACCACCCCTACTGGGCCGACACGGTGAGCAGAGCCACTGGGCACACTTGTTGCCAGGATCTTGGGACCCAGCCCAGGCACTTCAGCCAAACCCAGAACTGGCACTGGCTCCCTCCCTGTGGGAGGACGGCTGTGCCCAGACTCACACCGCCTTGTCTTCTCTCCCTCAGGTAAAGCGCTTGTTAGCAGAAGGTATCAACCGGCCACGGAAAGGCCACGACGCTGGCGACCATCCCCCCATCACCCCCATGAGGTCTGCCACAGAGGCCGAATTAGGTATTGGGCACTCCCTGCAACACACACACACACACACACACACACACACACACACACACACACACTCTCCAAGCTTCTGGGTGGGAAGCTACCGTCACATGGCACCTTTGGACAGTGTTAGGCCCCATTGGCAATGGGGGCTCTCTCCCTCCCCCATCTACCCCTGACTGTGGCAGAGGGGTCACCTGGAAGTTGCGTTCCGTTGCGGTGAGCCAGGACAGGAGTGAAGTGGCGGCAGGTGTGTGGTGGCGCTCCTGAGTGCGGGGTGCAGGTGGCTGCTCGCAGGAGGCGGGAGCGGGAGGGTGAGACAGACGGACAAGGATGGAACAGGACAGCGCCAAGACAGGGAGTGCTAGGGCCCAGCCTACCAAGGCGGTGCTAGCGGCCTGTGTCCTGGGAGGAGGCAGGGAAGGGGAGAACTGTACCGGTAGAGACGGGAGCCTCTGTGCACAGCCCAAGTTTGAAGTGATTGGTGGCAAGTCAGTAGCTGCGGACCAGCCAGGCCCTGAAGAGCAGTCCCATCCAAAAGCAGGGGTGGGAGGTGGGAGCCGTAGCTGTGAAGGAACCACCATGGCCAGGAGACTCACTTTCCCTTCCTGTGTGTTTCCTCCTCCTCTCTCGAGCTTCGGTGCGGGCCTGCCCTGGCATCCCATGCCGACAGCCAGGGCCCTGCTGCCTGAGTGAGAGCGCTGGGGGTCCTCGGAGCCAGGCCCCGGCCAGTGACCGGCTTCCGTGCCTGTTGCAGGGAGCGAGGCATGGCGGCTGTATGAGTACATCACCAGACACTTCATCGCCACGGTTAGCTACGACTGCAAGTACCTCCAGAGCACCATTTCCTTCCGAATCGGGCCCGAGCACTTCACCTGCACAGGGAAAACTGTCATCTCTCCAGGTAAAACTGCAGGTCCCAGCTTGGCTCCTCCCACACCTCCCCAGACAGACGGAATGTTCTCCATCCGACCTGGGGAGGAAGGCCCGGTGTCTTGAGCCTGGGCTGCCTGGGACGGGCCCCTGAGTGGCAGCACCCTGTGTCTCCAGGCTTCACGGAGATCATGCCCTGGCAGAGCGTGCCTCTGGAGGAGAGCCTGCCCACCTGCCAGAGGGGAGACACCTTTCCCGTGAGCGAGATGAAGATGCTGGAGAAGCAGACGAGCCCGCCCGACTACCTGACGGAGGCCGAGCTCATCACGCTCATGGAGAAGCACGGCATCGGTGGGTGCACCCACCCTCCCGCCTGCCCTGGCCCCAGGCCTGAGGGTCCCCAGCCCAGGACCAGGGTCCAGCAGACGGTGCTTCCAGAGCTGCTCAGTGACCCCTCCGTGCCCAGCACCTGGTAGCTGGGGCCCGGGGTGTGGCCAGCTCCCCAGGCAGTGTTCACTCTGCTGGGAGCTGCCTGTCGCTCTAGAGGGCCGCGGACTGTCCAGGTTGCTGTACCGGGCTTCTGCTCTGTCACCAACAGTCGTGACCCGTGACGCCTCACCTGAGGCTGGGGTTCTGGTGACAGGGGCGGCCTCAGCTGGAGAGCTGAGCCTGCTTCTTCCAGGGGCCTGGGTGCCTGCCGTGAGTCCTGCCCTGGGTCCTCAGGTCCGGATGCTGTGGGGTGTGGGTGCTACTCCCCCAGCATCCTCTGTCCTTCCCCATTGATAGGACAGCTATGGCTCCCCAGACCCCATGGCCAAAAGGAGTTTGTGTCTGCGAAGAGGGCTCTTGCGACCTTCTGAACAAGACAGCCCCAGGGCTGCGTGAAGAGGCTCTCCGCAGGGGAGCGCTGCCACAGTGGCTAGAATGCAGTGGGCACAGCAGGGAGTACGCTGGGTTCAATCCCAGTCCCAGCATCGTCCTTCAAGTGCAGTACCTTAGTGGTCTCCTTGGGCTCTGAGCACCGTCTAAGGAGGCTCGTCAGCACGCAGATTAGTAAAGGCAGCATCTGGCAGGGCCAGGTGACCCTGAAGTCCCTAGGGGAGGTGCTGCCCCAGAAACGGATCATGAGGGACCTAGGAGCCAGAAAGTGGGCGATACTGAGCAGGTTTCAGAGGGGACGATTTGGCAGGGAGCATGGGCGTTCCTCTGTGTTCAGAGGTCTCGAGCCCTGATTCTAGAAGGGACGGGTGTCTCAGGATCGAGGCAGGAGAGGCCGAGGAGCTCACATTTCCCAGGTGTGAGGGGCAGGTAGAATGAGCTCCCGTGACGTTGGCAGAATTCCTTAAGCTCTGTGAGCCCCTGTGTCTGTAGATGGGGATTAGACACCCAGCACTGGCTGGGAGGGCCATTTTTGGATTCATAAGACCATTCTCGAAACACATGCTGCAGTGCCCCACACACTGTTGGCCAAAAACCAGGGGCCACGTGGTGGGCAGACGTGGAGCCCTACAGTGTGACAGGAGCAGGCTGAGGAACCCCAGGACCTGCGTGTGTTTCAGGGACAGACGCCAGCATCCCCGTGCACATCAACAACATCTGTCAGCGCAATTACGTCACTGTGGAGAGTGGGCGCCGGCTCAGACCCACCAACCTGGGCATCGTCCTGGTGCACGGCTACTACAAGATCGGTGAGTCTGGCTGCCTGTGGCTCCCTGGCTTCTGCCTGGGCTGTGATGCTGCGTTTGTCAGCCCACACCCTCTGAAGGGCCCTGCCACAGGGCCCCAACTCCCACTGCAAGGGTGCTACACCGGGCCCCCTGAGGACGTGCCCCTGCAGGAGCTCTGTGTGGTTGATGGATGAATGGACAAGAGCAAAGGATCCAAAAGGAGAGGTGCAAGGGGCTCCTCCCCACAGACTGGCTCCTGGTGGGGTCCAGAGCTGTCTGCTCTGTCCCTGAGAGGTTTCAGGGGGACCAGGGGAGATGGCGGAGCACAGGCCTGGCCCAAGGACTTCCAGGAACTGTGACACCGTCCTAGAGACAGAATGTCCCTGGCCACTCCACACAGGATTTTCTGGGTAGGAGATCAGGAAAGGCCTGGGGTCACGGGACTCCAGCCTGAGCTGGCGGGGGCGGCCACAGCCCCTCGGTGCAAGTGCTCACAGTGGCACCTCACCACCCCCCTTGCAGATGCAGAGCTGGTGCTCCCCACCATTCGCAGCGCGGTCGAGAAGCAGCTGAATCTGATTGCCCAGGGCAAGGCCGACTACCGCCAGGTCCTGGGCCACACACTGGACGTCTTTAAGAGGAAGTTCCACTACTTTGTGGACTCCATTGCCGGTGAGGCCCACCTCTTCCCTACCCCTGGGTCAGGGCCACCACGGCCGTGTGGGACCAGCATCCAGATCTGGGCTCCAGGCTCTGGGGCTCCGTTGGGAGAATGAGGCCGTGGCGCCTCACTGCTGGCCGTCATCGTCATCGGGCTAAAAAGTGGGCATCTTGGTGCCTGGGTGGCTCGGTCAGTTAAGCTTCTGCCTTTGGCTCAAGTCATAATCCCAGGGTCCTGGGATCCAGTCCCGTATCGGCAGGGAGCCTGCTTCTCCCTGTCCCCTTACTCTTCCCCCTCTGCTCATGCTTTCTCTCTCTCTGTCAAATAAATACAATCTTAAACAAAAGAGCAGGCATCTTACCACCACGTGTGAGGCAGCCAGCTCAGGTGACCAGTGAGGCTGCTGCTCTGCCTTCCCCTGACCCCTGCACCCTCGGGGATAGAGACTCACTGTCTCAGATCCTTGCCCACTCATGGTGGCCTCCCCCCACCGGCCTGTCCAAGGTGGAGGTGGGCTTCCGGCCCCGGGAGGATGTGACTCTTCCCTGCACTGCTTGCCCTCAGGCATGGACGAGCTGATGGAGGTGTCTTTTTCGCCCCTGGCGGCCACGGGCAAGCCCCTGTCCCGCTGTGGGAAGTGCCACCGGTTCATGAAGTACATTCAGGTAAGTGGGGTGAAGGGCTGTGGCCGCCCTTCTGGCCTCTGGCACCCCTGTGCACAGACTCGAGCAAGTCTTGTCACCTCTGGAGGCCTCTGCTTTATCTTCAGTCCTACAGGAATAATAGTCTTGGTCCGGGTTGTCACACAAGCGTGAGAGGCCTACTGCAGTCTTGCCCACAAACACCGACAGTGTCCCCCTAGCCCCAGGAACACGGAAGCTGTGAGGCCGCTGAAACACATTGTCCGTTTTTTCCTAACAACACATTATTTGCTGTCCCGGGTATTCATATACACGCAGGGGGTTTAGAACTGCCTTTCTTCATACGTGCAGTAAGTGTCCTGAGACTCATGGCCAGGGGTGCTTGCCTGAGAGCTCGTTGCCTGACAACGTGTTCCACGTTATGCATTACGTATTGTGTGTTATGTGTTACGTATTACATATGACACGTGTATTTGTATGTCTGTATTCTGCCGGAGGTATACATATGTATTATGCATTATGCATTGCTGTTATGTATTACATAGTACTTATGTATTATATAAACAATGTATTAGGCTGTGTATATAATATATCATGTATTATGTATTACATGTTACATTTTCTATATCAGGTATTATGCATGACTTGTTACATGTTGCATATTCTGTGTAATGTGTCATATGTTATAGATTACATGTTACGTGCAACATGTATTACATGTTACCGGTTACTTTGGTATCATGAGAGTGAGGGTGGGCAGGAGAGCTGGGTGACCTCGGTGACCCCAAGCCCCCTCCCTGGTGCTACTGTAGGCCAAGCCGAGCCGCCTGCACTGCTCGCACTGTGATGAGACCTACACCCTCCCCCAGAATGGCACCATCAAGCTCTACAAGGAGCTCCGGTGCCCACTGGATGACTTCGAGCTGGTCCTGTGGTCATCGGGCTCTCGGGGCAAGAGCTACCCACTGTGCCCCTATTGCTCCAACCACCCGCCCTTCCGAGACATGAAGAAAGGTGAGTGCCGTGTCTCTGGGCCTCAGCCGCTCCCTCCAGAGCAGGGGCTGCCCTAGCCCCTTGGGTGTCTGTGGTACCTCTTCTGGCCCTGCCCCTGCCCCACACCATGCTGGCCTCTGAGGGGCCCTTTCCTGGCCCCAGCCCCCATGTTGGCATGGGGGTAGGAGACCTGGGGTGGATTTGGGCACTGCTGAGGCAGACCCAGCCATCTGCCCCTCTCCGTGCGAGTCAGAATTGAGCAGGCAGCTATAGTCAGCTCATTCAGGACCTGGGCAGTAGGCATGCCGTGCCCCCTCCCGGGCTAGGGTGAGCAAGAGGATGCAGCAGGTTGGGGGACCTCTCCTGGCAAGCGGTGTGCCCTAGGTCAGCGTCTACCACTGTTCTCTCTCCTAATGGTTATTACTAGAGAAAGGAGAGCATGTGTCCAGGTGGGACCGAGAGTCTAGAGGGGCCCAGGGCCCAGCACACTCACCCTTGGCTGTGCTGTCTCCTTATACCCCACCCAGCCCCTGGGGTGTCATCACACCATGCTATAGATGGGAACGAGGCACAGCCAGAGCCATCAACCCACGTTCACCTGGGGGTCTGGGGAGCCCTCAGGGGTCTCAATTCACCCCTTCTGACTCAAGCAACAGGGACGGTCTGCATTGAGCTGCTGGAGTCACTGAGGCCCTTCCTGCCCTACAGCAACTTCCAGGGAAGCCGGTGGCCCGTGTGACCTAGTGGCATAAGAGCCACTTGGAGCTGCTGGGAATTAGCTGTGGAAGCAAAGCGAAGGGGAGGATGAACCTGGCTGGAGGCCACCAGGAAGGCCTTCTGGAAATGATTGGGGGGCTGGCGCTCAAAGGTTGAGGAGCTTTTAGAGAAGCAGAGAAGCAGGGGCAATGGCGGTGGGAGAATCCAGAGCCAGGGTGAGCAAGGCTGAGAGGAACGCTTTCTGCAGGATGAGGGATCTGGACCGTGAGGCCCTGGGAGAAGGTCCCTGGGGGGGGATGGGAGTGCGCATCATGGGCCGCCCTCTCTCCGCCAGGCATGGGCTGCAATGAGTGCACGCACCCCACCTGCCAGCACTCGCTGAGCATGCTGGGCATCGGCCAGTGCGTGGAATGCGAGAGTGGCGTGCTGGTGCTGGACCCCACCTCGGGCCCCAAGTGGAAGGTGGCCTGCAACAAGTGCAATGTGGTGGCACACTGCTTCGAGAACGCCTACCGTGTGCGCGTGTCCGCCGACACCTGCAGCACCTGCGAGGCTGCTCTGCTCGCCGTGGACTTCAACAAGGCCAAGTCGCCGCTCCCGGGTGATGAGACACAGCACACGGGCTGCGTCTTCTGCGACCCCATCTTCCAGGAGCTCGTGGAGCTGAAGCACGCGGCCTCCTGCCACCCCATGCACCGTGGTGGGCCAGGGAGGAGGCAGGGCCGAGGGCGGGCCCGAGGCCGGCGGCCCCCCGGGAAGCCCAGCACCAGGCGGCCAAAGGACAAGATGTCAGCCCTGGCTGCCTACTTTGTATGACGGCCCCACCGTCCCTCACCAGGCACCACACTGGTGTCCTGTGGGCCACGGAAATCATTAAAATGCATTTTGTCTTCTCCAGAGCAAGCAGCTCGGGACCTTACACTGGTGCCAGAGGGTTATGGAGTCCTCCCTGCCCGTCTCCTCCCTGCTCCTCCCGGTCTCCCTTCATTCTGCACACATCACCTGAGTGCCCTTGCTCTGCCCACACCCCGGTGCTGCCCGTAGGGAGGCCACCAAGTATGGAAAGGGGGATTGAGCCCAGTCCGAGGCTCACATCTTACTTCAGTACGTGTAGGACAGCACGGTAGCATCCCCGATGTCTGCAAGGCAAGAAAGAGAGGAAGGCCCCAACTGCCTGTCATCCCAGGCAGATGTCGTAGGAGGGAGGCCTGTGGGAGGAGGCAGGGCTGAAAGAAGTCCTCACTGGACCTTGGCCGTCCTTGCAGCCCACCGCTTGGGGCCAGAGGGCGGCTCTGAGCAGGTCTGTGTGTGGTGTGTGCGACCCTGGCAGTCTCCCAGGGCCTGTCCTGATTCCTGTTCTCCCACAAGCCCTTATTGTCCCAGACAGGCAGGCCGGCCACTTCCTAGGAGGAGCTGGGCGGCGGTGCCATGCCGAACCACAGGGAGCCACACTGAAGCTGTCTGCGTGCCCAATTTAGAAAAGGATCCATCAGCCAAACCGCTCTGTGGGCTGCGCTCCACCTGCCGTCCTTCCCGCACCCCTCCACCGCTCCGGCCCCACGGGGTGGTGGTAAAACAGCTTTCCAAGCAGTGTGGGCCACACCTCTGTGAGGGACAGGTCAGAGACGTTTTGCACATGGACTCGCTATCCGGGTGGCAAGTTCGCAGTCCACACTGGAACGTACGAGGCTCCGAGAAGAGCTTCCGTCAGTAAACCTGTGACCACCCAGCATTCCAAGCAGGCGCTGCACCCTCCAGGCTCCCTCTTTTGGGAGGCCCCAGCAAACCAACCTGGGTGTCCCTGGAACACTGTGAAAGCCCTCTAGAAGTTCAAAGAAACTATGCAGTGAGCCAGGGAGGTGACGACGTGACCTGAGGGCAGGCTCCCGGGAAGCTGCTGGGATGGTGTCTCAGGGGAAGGGGTGCCCTCAGAATGCTTGTGTTCCTTCCCCTTCCCCTCTTACTAGGACCAGACTTGGGGGCACTGGCAAGGCCACATCTGCTAGTGGGTGGTGTCCCTGGCACAGGGCTGTGACTCTGCCACCCCATCACATAGCAAGTGGAACCAGGGCCTTCTCCGTGGGTAGGTGACCCAACTCTATTCCGCTGTGAGATACACACATACACACACACACACACACACACACACACACACACACACACAGGCAGCCCAGGTAGATGGCCAGAAGGACTTAGGGGAGCAGAGACTGTACCTTAGGCTTTAAACCCAAACTACCTATTCCTTACCAGGATTCTGCCCTGAAGTTTCAGCCCCAAGCAGGGCTAATCATTCATTTTCTCTGCAACTGTCCCTTGTGTATGAATGTCCTTGGCATTCAAAGCGGGAGTCTACCTTCTGGGTCTCTTCATCTCGCATCATCCAACGGCATACAGCTCTTCCGGCGCGGCTGCAAGGGCAAGGAAGATAGGAAGAGACGAGGCCCGCTCCAGCCGGGACAGCCTGCCGTGCTCCTTAGGACTACAACTGCCGCCCTGAGGTCAGGGAGGTCCGTAGCTTCAGGCTGACCTGCTCTGGGGGAGCAGGGGGCAGAGCCGCAGACTAGGCCTTCGTGCATGACTCCCAGAAACAGGGCTTGGTTGTCCAGCTGAATTGGCTGGACACGGCCCATTGTGCTGGACAACACCCATTCCCGTCACTCTGAGACTCCGGTGCACATCGCCACTAGGTGCCTCGTGTGCATTTGCTCAGTTGAGTGAGGCACCCCTTCCGGGACTGCTAGACAGAAGGCACCGCAGACCTGCAGACACGACCCCACCCCCCTCCACCTGCATGGATCATTCAGGCCCCAAGGAAGCTCTGTGGGCCCCCTTCGAGAAAGCAGCACTGCTGGCAACAGGAAGCCAAGCGGGACTCCCGGAAGTCAGGGGTGAGGGTTTGTACCTTCTTTCCAAGGTCACAACATCGCTGATGGCTTGAAAACCCCAGGGCAATGTCACCCCATCTCTACAATGAGTCTGGCAATGTGAGAAGGGGCGGGGCAGGAAGATGGGAGGAGGAGGTAGGTGCATGAGGTCCTAGGACGGGGGAGTAGAGGCTTCAGGGTGGGGTTCCAGAATAATGGACATGGGACCAGGAGAGGGTTCAGTCAGAGGGGGCAGAGGCGGGAGGAAAAGCCAGGCTGAACGCTTTGGGAGCTCCGTGTTGTCTGCTCACCTACGCCACGGGGCAGCCTGGTAAGAGAGGCAGAGCTCAAAGTCAGTGGCTGGGTGGGGTGGGTGACATGGAAAGATTCCTCTCACGAGGGAGAAAGCCAAGAGCCAGAAGCTGAGGCGTGATGGAATGCAGACAGGGAGGCGTTGACAGAAGCCACAGGACACAAGTAATCCCACAGGCAGTGCCTTGGCCTCGTGCCCCTAAGGGGCCAGCTCCGGGCCAAGTGGCAGGGCCTCACTCTGTTGTCATCTCTAAGCCACCGACCTTGAATGGAATCGGTGCTTCCAAGAGTCTCATGTAGGCCCTCGCCAAAGAGGCCTGCCGGTATACCAGCTTTCATAGGCACCCCACTTCTCAGTGTGGGAGGTCCTAAGCCAAGCACCACTTCACCTGTGCCGTGGTTCTCAAACTTCACCCCACGGTCATCCTGACACTGGCGGTCTGGACAGACTCTGAGAAACACTGCTGCAGGGTCTCACAATGACCCCATTAAATAGCTTGGTTGCTCTAGTCCCCATTTTTCTGGTAAGGAAACAGACCCAGATGAGCTGAGGAACATGTCCCAGGTAGGACAAGTTATAAGAAGTAACCTCAAGCCTTGCTTGGGGTCACCACAGACAGGGGGTTATAGGATCTAGGACGGTGTATAGGAGAATGGCATGAGCCAGCGCCCCTCTCCCACCCTGATTTCTCTGCCTAAATACCCCCTGCCTTCCAGGCTCACCCCTGCCCAAGACGGGTTCCTTTCATATCAGCCAACTGCTAGTTCTCCAAGGTTTCTTGCTTCACTGAACCCCTCCTGTTAGTGAAGCATCCCAGAAACTGTGATTCCTGGGAAGGACAGAGGCTCATATGTGGACCTGAAAGTCAAGGAGGTGGGGCTGCATATGGCTCTAGACGGCTCTTCTTCCATAAAAATGTTTTTGAATTTTTTAGAATTATATGCCTTAATGTAAAGAGGAATATATTAATATTATATATTAAAAGTTCATTTATTTCTTCTAGCTTGAAAAGAAAACATTTTCATGGGCCTCTATGGTGGCAGAAAAATGCCCCCTCCGAAGATGTCCATGTCTTCATACCTGGAACCTGTGTTAGATTACATGGCAAAGGAGAATCAGGGTTGCAGACAGAATGTAGGTTTCACATTACCTAACTTTTTTTTTTTTTTTAAGATTTATCCATTTGAGAGAGAGAGAGATCCCATGGGTGTGGAGAGGGAGAGGGAGACAGAGAATCTCCAACAGGTTCCCTGCTGTGTGAGGGGCCCCATGTGGGGCTTGATCCCAGAACCCCTAGATCATGCTGAGCCAAAACCAAGAGTCCGCCGCTAAACCCACTGAGCCACTCCGGGACCCCATCATCTAACTTTACAATACTGAGATTATCCTGTCTCATCTGGGCAGCCCAGTGTCATCACAAGAGTCTTTAAAAATGGAACACGGAATCCGAGGAGGCAACCAGAGAGGTGGCAGTGCGAGGACTCGTCTGGATGTTCCTGGCTTTGGAGATGGAAGAGGCCACAAGCCAAGGAATGGCCAGTCTTTAGGAGTCGGGAAAGCAAGGGATCAAATTCCTGTCTAGAGCCCCAGAAAGGAACGTACCCTACTGACACTTCAAACTTATAGCCCATTGAGACCTTGCAGGCTTCTGACCTCCAGAATTGTAAAAAATTTGTGTAAGTTTGTGGTAATTGTCATAGCAGCAATAAGAAACTAACACAACCGCTAAAAGTGTGCTGGGCCACAGGCACTGTGCCTCCTCGCCTGATGGCCCACCGGCCCTGGGGCAGTCTGGGTCTGCATCCCAGCTCTGCCACTCACCAGCTGTCCCACAGCACATGTTGCTTAATGTCTGGGCGCTGTGAGGTAGGGATTGCTTTCCGCATCTGCCCAACCACACAAGGCTCCAGAAGAGAAGCAATTCGCCAGTGATCGCGCGTTTTGCTCCAGAACCCAGGATGTGGGCCGCCTCGCTGCGCGACCCTTTGGGTGGAGCGCAGCTCTTCTCCGCCTGTAATGAAAGGGCCGCGAGGCCGCCAGGGGGCAGCAGAGGCCCGACCCCACCCGCCCGCGGGGGGAATGCGCCTGCGCGGAGCCCGCGGCGGCGGGGGACGGGAAGTGGGCGGGGCCGGCCGGGAGTGGCTCGCGCGGCCCGGAGTGGCGGAGTAGCAGGTGAGGCCCTGGGGGTCCCGGGGGTGAGGAAGCCCGGGGCATGGGACCGGTGGGCTGACCGCGCTGGAGTGAGGCTCAGGTGGGAACCTGAGGCGTATAGGGTGAAACGGGGCGCTGAGGAACCGGAGGGTGCGGAATAGGGGGGCTGGGGAGGCAGGGAGGCCGAGATGGGAAGACGCAAGGGGTTCAGGGGCCGAGTGGGGGGCTGAAGAGCGGAGGGAGCAATTGAAGACCTGAGGAACCCGAGGCAGAGAATTGGAGGGCCAGAGAGGCAAGGGTGCAGACCTCAGGGGGCCAGGGGCCGGCGGGGGTGTGGCCAAGCCGAAGGCCAGGTGGGAACGGAGGGCGGTGAAGCAGAGTGGATGCTGAGGGGTGACGTGCCCCCATTTGCCCGTGGCCGAGCTCCTGTTCTTAGGAGCATCCGGGCTGGGCCCACTGCCTGACCCCTACCTACCAGCCCCTGCCCCTTTGCCGGTCCACATCTCTGCCCACGTGCCCTTACCCCATGGCCTGCCCCGACCCATGGCCCTTGTCCAAGTGGTTTAGTGAAAAGCCAGTGTTTTAGTGAAAGCGAATGCTATGCTTGGGCTGCTGCACTTTCGGCCCTAGGTGTGTGAGATAGAAATCTCAGGCAAGGAGGTGATGGACTCCACCACTGGCAGCCCTGTGACCCCAGGCAAGCCTCTTAACCTCTGTGCCGTTGGAGAAATGGCACCTGATTGTAGAGATTTTAATGCAGGGCCTAACACATAGCCAGTACTATTTGATGGTGATGGACTCCTCCCCCACAGTCTTCCGCCCCCCAGGACATGGGCCGAGTGACACATGTCCTCATGGTATTTCCTGGGGCAGGTTCTGTGGGCCGAGCTGTACTCCCACCATGGGAGATAGAATGTAAGGCCAACACTCTGAGGTCATCTCTAGCACACTTCTGGCCTTTTTTCTTTTTCTTTTCTTTTTTTCTTTTTTTTTTTTAAGATTTATGTATTTCAGAGAGAGAAAGAGAGCGAGCGAGGGAGGGAGAGGGAGAGAGAAACCCCAGCAGACTCCCTGCTGAGCACGGAGCCCTATGCAGGGCTCCACACCGGGCTCGATCTCATAACCCCGAGATCACGACCCGGCTGAAACGAAGAGTTGGTCGCTCAACTGACTGAGCCACCCAGGCGCCCCTCACTTCTGGCCTGTTGTCAGATCTCACTCTTTTCTTTCTATAACCAAGCTGGAAGTGACAAAAGGCATCAGAAGGCCTCATGTGAGTCCGGCTTTGCCATTTCCTACCTGTGTGACCTTAGGCTGGTGGCTTACCCTCCCCGAGCCTGTTTCTTCATCTGCAACGTGGCCTAACAGCATGTACTTCTCAGAATAGTTGTGCAAGAAGTAACAAAACAAATACGCCTTTGAATACCACTTTGAAAGCTGTAAACCTCCACAGAGTTTCATTTGTAGAATTCCTTTGAGATATTTCCTGAGGCCATCCCTGTCTTTAAAACCTTTCTCCCTCGGATCACTGTTCTCCACAGAATATCTTAACTTCCTCTTTGAAGGTGCCAGGCCTCAGGCTGCTTATCTCAGCCCACACCACCCACTGGCAGTGGCAGAAGGCAGCCAGCGTCTTCCCTCCACCATCACACTTGCCAGCTGCCATGCAGAGGGCTGGGCTGGTACCTGAGAGGACGGGTGGGCTTCCTGACTCAGGAGTGGGGCCTCTAGTGAGAAAGTCAAGCCTGTAGAAGGTGGTGGGTGCACAACAGTGTGAATGTACTTAATGCCACAGAACTGGAGACAGGAAAATGGGCAGCACGATAAATTGCATGTCATGCGTATTTTACCATACATTTTTTAAAAAGAAAAAAGATACATGTGTAGTCAAAGATCTGGAAAATTGACACCATATTCTTCCCCATGGTTACTTGTGAATAAAGAAGATTCTCCATTTACAGAAACCTTTTTAGTAAGAAAGGCAATACTGTTGTAACGATGATGCAGTTTCCTTTCTTCAGGATTGCTGTCTTTTGCTTTACTCCTGGGTTCTGAAGTCAAGCAGGACTTTCAGCAAGTATTTTGTCCATACCATCTAGAAAAGGGCAGTTGGGGAGCCTGAGTGGCTCAGTCAATTAAGCGGCCAACTCCGGATTTCGGCTCGGGTCATGATCTCAGGGTCCTGGGATCAGCCCTAGGTTGAGCTCTGCGCTAAGGGAGGCTGCTTGAGGATTCTCTCTCTCCCTCTGCCCCTCCAGCCATTCGTGCTCTCTCTCTCTCTCAAATAAATAAATCTTTTTTTAAAAATCAAGAAAAAGGCAGTTGTACAGATATGCGTTGGTTGAGCTTATGAATCAAAACTGATAAGCTAGAGGAAAATAAATATTTTTTTCTTTGGGATCTAGCACATGGAAGACAGTGTGCTGGACCCCAAAGGTGTGACTGTACAGCAGGGCTTGGCTCAGAGGTGCGGGGGTGGGGTGGGGCAAAATGGAATGCCACGAGGCAAGGCACAGGAGCACGGAGGTGAGGGGCATGGAAGTGAAAGAAGAGGGCAGGAGAGACTGAATCCCCCAGGCTGGTGACCAGTGAGGGGTGGGTGGGGTTTCCGTGGCAGCGTGGAGCCAGGCTCCACAGTCTGAGTTTCCGGTGTGAACCCCACCGAGGGACTTTGAACGAGTTGCTTGGTTCTTTTGCTGTCCCCCCCCCCCCGCAGTCCCCACCTGTCATGACCCCCACCTGGGGATAGTGACAACAGGTTGCTGGGAGGTGGAAAGAGGAGAGGCCGGAGGAGTGCTGTTGGTGCCGGCAGTCGGCAGTCGGGGGCCCCTGGCGGGTGTGAGCTGACTGCATGGCTGACATGATGCCCAGTGCACAGCAGCATCGTTCTGGGAGCCGGGAGGACCCGGGCCACGTTTGGCCCATCTGGTGGAGGCAGGTGACAAGGGGGCTGGCAGCCCACTGTTCCTCCCCTGCCCACCCCCGGACTCAGGCAAGTCCCCCTCCCCAGAACCCCAGAGCACTGTATCCGCCTGGACACCCTGCCTCATCTCCCACCACCTTATCCTGCTTTCTGTCCCCAAGCCCCTGTCCGCCCCCATTGGTCCAGCAAGAGCTCAGGACCACGGCACAGCCCCCTGCCCCTCCTGGCACTAGGGCTGTCTCGGGAGGACCCCCCTTTGCCTTGGGAATCCCTCCGTCCTGTCCTCTTCCTGCTGTTATCTGTAGGCCCCAGGAGCCTGGGACTGTTTTGCTCCTCTCTGTGTGGCCTATGTCACAGATTCAGAGTTCGTTGAACAAACGAAGGGCAAGGAAGGCACTTACTCTTGTCTTTACCCCAGCTGGGCTCCAGAGAAGGAAAGCCGTGTCCTGGTTGCTCCCCTTGCCCCTCGCCTCAGCCTGCTGCTGCAGAAACAAGCCCGGTTGGTCCTCAGCGGGCAAGATGGCTCTGGGCCACCCGCCTGTCTAGCGAAGGAGGGCAGCTGGCGCAGGCCCCGAGAACAGGGCAGCCCGCACCCCGGCAGATGCAGGCCAAGCGTGCACACAAGCACTGTCACGCCCGCGCCGCCTGCCTCCCCCTCCCCTCGCCCCCCCTCCCCCGACCCTACTCAGCAGTCGTGTCACGGGCTGCTGTCCCGGCCTGTGCCCAACTCTGGCAGCGGTCACAGGGCAGAGCAAGGAGGCAGCAATGCGGAGAGGAGGGGCTCTGACCCCCAGGGAAAGGGGCGGACTGTAGGGGAGCTCCAGGCACAGAAAACAGCATCCCAAGGAGGTTCCCGCATTCCAAAGCACCGAGCACATGCCACCAGCAAGTGAGGTCGCAGGCAAAGGGTCTTGCATTCTGTGCTTTACTCTGGGGGCAGGGTTCCTCAAACAGGGCCCTCCTGTGCACTCTGGGAGGTCAGTGAGCCAGCCCTCCTCTCGTTCAGGTCTTCATCGTACACTCACACAGGAGCACACGCACCTCCCCGAAGATTGCATGCCTGCAGAGGATTGTTTCTGGGCGTTTCCCCGCCCTGTTCTGCACCCCAGAGCGCCGGCTGTTGCTGGAGGGCAGCTCCGCATTGCTCACGCTTCTCTCCCCTCAGCAACAGGCCAGCGCTGTTCTCAAGCAGACGAGGTGGCTTGGCCTCTCTCTCTGCCGAAGGGTGTCGGAGCCTGCTGGGAAATTCACACCATCTTGTTTTTCTCTGGCTTGGTTCTCCGTACTCAGCAGCTCTGCCAGCCTGCCTTCTCCCCGGGTGACCCTCACCACCCCCCACGAGGCTCCCAGCCTTTTCTGATCGCCCCATTTCACGAAGTCTTACCCTTGTGGTTATGATTCGGTTGTCCGACCAGCTGTTGTCCTGATTTCTGCTTCTTTATTTTGCCCTCTTTATCTTTTTACCTGTTCGCCTTTTATAACCTGGGGCTGCGTTGTATTTACTTCTACTGGTAAGTAAACATGGAGGATAGCAGTGATTTTAAATCCGTCCCCATAACCTTCCATCATAAGTGCCCTGATTTCTGTATTCTTTCTGTGTCTGCTTTAAAAAGTCAACTTTTGACACATCTCTGAAAGAGAGAGGTTTTGTAGGTTTGTTTTTTTTCATTTACCCCCCCTTGTCCTCGCAGGTGCTTCCCAGATTGGACACTTAACTTCACCTCTCCCCTTCAGCCTGTGCTCTTCTTGTGTTTTTTCTCTTCATTCTGCCACAGACTTGTGCTGAGTTAGTGGCTCTGGACAAGGGCAGCCGTGCCCATGGGGGTGCTCTTCAGTGGGCGCTGGGCAGGCTGTCACCCCTCCTCTTGGTGGCAGGTCCCTTCAGCCTCCAATTTCCAACCCCTGTCCACTGCTTCTCTTTGGTAACGTTTGCAGGCATGAGGAATTCCAGAAGAGTCTCTCCCATGCCTTCTCCCTGCCTGTACTCATCGGAACCGGGAAGGCCTCAGGGAGGGGATGGGCAGTGAAACTGCTCCCCACATTGTCCTCCCGCAACTTGGGATTGGACCCTCGAGTCAATCTGTTACTGCTCCCAAAGCAAACTTCCCAGCTGGATGTTATAGAGGCCCTGGGGGTGCCCCAGCCCTGGGAAGGCTCAGATGGAACAGGCACCAGCTGGAGGGGAATGGGCAAGACAAGGGCCTGTGCTCAGCATTGGTGGTCGGGGGGTGGCGCACGTGGGTGTGGGGTAGGAAGGGGGGCCTAGAGAGCGAATGGGGGAGGCTGTATCACAGAAGAGAGATGCTCTGGGACCATTTGGGTCTGGAGGGCAGAACATGAGAGGCGGGAGTCCAGTTGGGCCATGTAGGAGTCTGATAGACAGGCCTTCGCCGGCCCATGAACCCTGGGGGGCAGGGTGAGGGAAGTGGGTGGGCTAGCAATGCGTGGAGGTCCTGAGCTGGGGGAGAGGAGCTGGAGGCCCACCTTGGGGAGGAGGATGTAGTGGGAGCCAGGTGTGAGTGAAGACCTCGTGGGAGAAGAGCTGGGTGGGATGGTGATGAGTGTAGGCTCCAGAATCCCTCCTGGACCCCATCATCCATTCTCTGTCAAAGGGCTGCCCCTCTCCCAGCCTCAGTGTTCCCATCTGTGAAATGGGGGCTCATCCTGGCTCCCAGGGTTGTTATGGGCAATTCCCAGGGCCTGGCAGCTAGTAAGCCCTTGGCCTTCCTGAGGTTGGGGGAGGAAGAGCCTGAAAGGTGGGAGCCAGTTCCCAGAGTAGTGGGGTCAGTGGCCTGGGCTGTCCCTGGTGCCTCTTCTTCAGCCGGGGCTCACGAGGCCCAGGAGTCTTCCTGTTGGAGAGAACATGTCACAGGTGTCCCCAACTTTCCTGGCTTCTCTTCTGCCCATGCCCTGGGGTGCCCTGTAGGCTCTGGGCCCCCTTCCTACTCCCCCTCTTGTCCACATCCAAAACATCCCAGGGCCAGCGCCGGCACCATCCAGGCCCTTTTTCTTCCCTTGACAGGCATCCCTTCTGCTCACTAGGCTGACAGACGTGATGGCATCACTTCCTCACCTTCTGGCTGTCAAGGGGTCAGGTTGAACCGCTTTACCTGCTCTGTTTTAATGCCTCAGTGGCCTGGCCCCCAGTGTCCCCTCCTGCCCGCCTTTGGCCACGCCAGCCATCCCCTACCAGGAACAGGCCTGCCTTCTCTGTCACTTCTCCTTCAGGGCATCCATGTGGCCTCTGATCCCAGCTCTGTCTCCTGAAGCCACTTCTCTTGGGCTTCCGAGCGCCCCCTCTTGGAACCATGTCCGGACACTGACCAGGGCTGTTGCTCCCCCTTACTTGGGTCCCCTGAACTCTGTAAGGCCAGTCACCCTGCCCTTCTGCCTTGAGGCCCTGGGCTTGGTGTGGCACCTGCTGCATGATGCTTCGAGATGGAGAGAAAGTAAGGCACCACACACTCAGCACTGTGGGGTGAGGGCACCGATCCCCCCTGTGTTTTCTGACCCTCACGTCTCTCCTCAGGGAAGACCACCCGGAATCCCAGCAGAGACCTCCCGGGATGCTCTGGGCATGGCCTCTGGAGCCCCCCAGCAGAGCAGCCAGCCGGCAGAGGAGATCCCAGGCTTCCTGGACGCCTTCCTCTGCGACTTCCCAGCGCCGCTGAGTCTAGAGAGCCCTGTGCCATGGAAGCTCCCGGGGACAGTGCTGAGCCGGGAGGAGGTGGAGGGAGAGCTGGCCGAGCTGGCGATGGGCTTCCTGAGCAGCAGGTAGGTGGCGGACCTGTCAGGAGGGGACAACACGTGCCTCCTGCCGAATTTGACCGCAGCTGCCGCTCACCCCACATGCCCTGCCTTGCGCCGGTTCTGCTCCCTAATTACTTCCCTGTGACGGGGCTGCATAGCTTCCCCAGGGCTGCAGTCACAAAGTATCCCAGGCTGGGCAGCTTAGAACAATAGACATGGATTATCTCATAGTTCTGGAGGCCGGAAGTCAGAGATCAAGGTGTCGGCAGGGTCGCGCTCTCTCAAACAAAGGCTATGGAGAACTGGTTCCAGGCCTTTCTCTCAGCTGCCAGTGTTGCCAGCATCCACGTGAAGATGCTTGTAGAGGCGTCCCTGCAGCCCTGCCTTCGTTGTCACATAGTGTCCGCCCTGTGCGTCTCTCTTCACGTGGCATTCCCTCCCTGTCTGGGTCTCTTCTCTTCTTGGAGGGACACCAGTCCTATGAGATCAAGAGCCTACCCTGCTCCCTTATGACCTCATCTTACACCTGCAAAGACCCTAATTCCACATAAGGTCACATTCTGAGCCCCTAAAGGTTAGGACTTCTTTTGGGGGAACACAGTCCAACCCATACAGGTGCAGTCAATCCTGTTTCTGTCTCAGTTCACAGATGGGGAGGCAGAATCCAGGGAGGTCCAGAGACTGGCTGAGACCTCAGGGTGGGGCAGGGCCAGGCTGTGTGCCCTAGTCGCGGTGACCCAAGAGGTTGGTGGTGCTGTGTCCCCTGTTCAGGGGCCAGGCAGCTAAGGCACAGAGATGAGACACAGCAGGCTTAGCAGATTTGAAGGGAGAAAGCAACAGACAGGAAAGGCTAGCGGCCTATGCAGTATCTTTCTGAACCTCGTCCCTCCCCGGGGACCAGACCCATAGTCCCTAGTCACTGCGTCACCCCTAAAGTCGGACCACGCCCCCAGCCTCAGCATACTGCATGTTAGTGTCCCTAAGCATGCTTCTTTCGGGGCAGGTCAGCTCGATTCCTGCACACCCCCCTAAAGCCTGCTTGCTAGGATCCAGCAGAGTTCATGACTCTTACCCCATGCAGTGTGGGAGCCCGGGTCCCTGAGTGTGAAGGTCAGTGTGAGCTGGCCTGGTCCATCTTGACAGCCCCACAGACCTCAGGACGACATGCCTGGTGACCATGTTCCTTTAGGGTGTGGCATGTGCAGAGGTTGTTACGGGACTGTTCTGTCCTGCATTGAGGAAATATTTTAGAGGCAGGTGGCATAAGGTGAGTTGGTGGAACAGAATAGGCCTGAGTTGCTGGATTCGGGGGAGGGGCAGGGAGGGGAGGGCTCCCGGGGCTCCGCCTTCCTCAGGGCCCCACCAGCAGCCACTTGGCCTCCTGCGCGGGCTTTAGGGGCGGTGGGAGGAAGTGCGGGCCCAGGAGGATTGGTGCCCGTGCTGCTCCTGCGTGAGCCCAGAGCCTGGGGAGAATGAAAGCGCCCAGCATTGTGCCTGCTGTGCCGGAGATGACCTGTGCACAGGGAGAAGGGGAAGTGACCTGGAGATGGAGGCAGGAGAGCCCAGGCTGGTGGCTCAGAGTCAGAAGAGGGAGAAGCTATAGGGCCAGGCCTGGGAGAGGCACGGGGGTGAGCAGTCAGTCCACTGGTGGGGGGAGGAGAGGGCACAGAGGAGGGACATGCCCAGAGGGGCAGGATCCCAGAAGGTGGGGCTGGTTTTGCTCCACGGCAGTGGAGATGGAAGCAGGTGAGGAAGAGGAGGGTAGCCGGGCAGTAGCAGGAGCAGGTGACCGGCCCTCGTGCCCAGGGAGGGGCCTGAGCTGGACAAGTCAGGGGTCTGACTAGAGGGGTCTGCAGGGTGCAGGGCCTTGGGGTGAGGGACTTTTACTTATGTTGGAGGGCAGGTGTCTTAGGCCACGTGTAGGAGAAAAGCAGGACTTGCTCGAGGTGACGTGGAGCCCCATGAGGCCCTGGTGGCAGGTCCTGGGCTCAGATGTTGAGCCCCTACCCCCCCCCCCCCCGTTAATTAGCGGGATGGCAGAGCAGGCCTGAGACCATTAGCCATGAGGGAGAGGCCAAGGGTCATGGCTCCTGTCAGCTCCCTAACGGATCCATCTGAAAACACCTTTAAAACATATTTTAAAGTCATGTGTTTTCTACTCATCTCGATGAATTTATTCTTGCTCTCTTCTAGTACTTCTTCCCTGTGCAGACATGGTGTTCACACGTGTGATCACACGCTGTCGACTCTGTGTCCGACTGTCAGGAGCAGCCCCACAGACGTTCCTGGCAGCTTCCTGGTGGCTCCTGTCCCTCTGCTTCCCATCTCTGCGGCTGACGTGTAGGCCCCTGGGCGCAAGGGGCCCCAAGCATAGGGTGCATGGCATTTTCTCAGATTGTAAATGGTGTCCTTCCTGAGACTGTTGGGAAGTCAGATCACCAAGTTCAAGGGTACAGTGATTTACAGCCTGTCTTCCCCCTTGTCAGCGGTTCTGTGTCCCGTCTCAGGTCCCCGAGCAGTGCACACCTTACGCTATAATTATTCCTCTGCATTTTCATCTCGGCTGCTAGGCTGCAAACTTGAAAACCCCAAAGCAGGTGGAACTAGAGTGTTTCTTGGGTACCTGGGCCTTGCACACACCTTCTGTTCACTGTGGCATCTTCTGGAGTCTTTAGGAGCCCTGACTGCTGCAGGGCCTGAGTGCTTGGAGGGTGTGTGGGGGGTGGGGGGGATCCCCTGGATGGGGAGGGAGGACACATCTAGGAAGCGAGGCCTATGGCCTGAGGCCAGGCATTGTCTGTGTCCCCAGGGCCGGAAGCTGCTTCCCTGCCCCGGTGGCCTTTGCAGGCCTGCAGGAAGCCACATCACTACCTCCCCAGGAGCAGAGAGAACAGTGCCCCTTCTCCCTGCTGTGAAAAAGGAAAACCCAGTGATTAGCAGGAAATCCCCAAATGGCAGGGGAACTCATTTCTCATGTCTTGGCTGGTGGTTTTTCAAAGGCAGGTCCAGAGGCCTCTCCCCTGAGTCACCCTCTCATTTTAAAAAATCACAGATTCATCCCTGTAGATTCCTAAGACCATCTATAGACACACTGTGGACGCCCAGCCCCCAAAGGGAAGTGACCCATTTGCCTGGCTGTTGGGAGGTCCTTGCCCTCAGGGAAAAGCTAGGTGTGTCTCCCCAGCAGAGAATCCCTGGCTACCCTGGGCGTGCGCCCCCAGCCCTCAGGGACAGACACGCGAGGGCTGGCCTGTGAAAGGTTCCCACTGGGGGGGAGGCAGGTGCGGGGTCAGGTGCACCTAGAGGTACAGGGGCAGCGGAGGAATGGACCCTTAGCGCAGAGGAGCCAGGGAAGGCTCTCCGTGGATGTGGTATGGGAAGCACCACAGGCCGAGCAGCCTACACACAAAAATGTATCGTCTCAGAGTTTTGGAGGCTGGAAGTCCAAGATCAGGGCATTGGTAGGGCTGGTTCCTTCTGGTGATTTCTGGCTCATCACCCCAGCTGCTGCCTTCATCTTCACGGAGCGCTCCCCCTGTGTGCATCTGTGTCTGGAGGTCCCCTTTTTATAAGGACACCAGTGTTCCTGGATCGGGGACACCCCCCCCCCACTCTTCTACGACCTCATTGTAACTAATTGTGTCCTTCTAAATAAGGTCCCATTCTGAGGCACTGGCAGCTAGAACTTCAACATAGGAACTTTGAGGGACACAATTCAACTCATAAGACCCCTGAAACTCTGGAGAGCCCCAGCTGGTGTTGGTGACCAGGAGCCGTCATCAGGCTGGACGTTGGGCGGTTTGTGCAGCCCGGGCACAGGGCCCCGCAGACACATCTTCTCCCCCCACCAGCCCCCAGCCCCCAAAGGGAGCCATGTCTGGTGTAGCTCAGGGCCTGGGAAATGGCATCGAGTGGATGTCCCACCCAGCTCCCCGAGGCCCAGAGGCCGAGCAGTTCCTTGCTGCTGCACGTTGTGGCGCCTCCCTGAGTGGAGAGGAGGTCTCCATCTGGATCGTTCGGGGATGCACTGGGGTACGAGCTTCTGCTGAGGCGCCCGCTCCGCCTCACTCCTTGTCCCTGTCCCCAGGAGCGCCCCGCCACCACTTGCCTCATCTCTGGCCCACGAGGCGGTTTCCCAGCTGCTACAGACGGACCTTTCTGAATTCAGGAAGTTGCCCAGGCAGGAGGAGGAGGAGGAAGATGATGACGAGGAAGAGAAGGCCCCTGTGACCTGTGAGTTCTCTTCCCTGTCTGGCCCGGAGGCTTAGCAGGCGACACACTCACCCGCCAGACAAGGGACGGGGCAGGGGGGTGGAGGGGGGGGAGTGCCAGTTCAGGGGATGTCAGGGCTCACCTGGGCGCCACTGCCGTTCCCATTTGCCGGTGGAAGGGTGGTGGTGGGCAGCACGTGGCCGAGGGCCGCGGAAGGGCAGCGCCCACGCGTGCTCCCGACGGTGCGGCCGAGCCGGATGCAGAGACAGCGCCCGCTGCAGCCCCAGGTGGGGGGGGGGGGTGCAGGCGCCATCTCACTGAGCTGCAGAGCCGCCCAGGAGATGAATAATGCTTTTCCCATTCTACGTGGGAGGAAGCTGAGGTGGCAGCTCCGTCGCCCACTTGCTCCGCCTCAGCCGACACTGCCCCAGGGCGGCGTGGGAGTCCGGAGGGTGACGTGCGCCCGGCTCCCGGGGGTGGCCTCAGGGTCCAGCTGGTAGAAAATGCCAGCGCTTGGGCCTGTTGCCCGGGCTCTTCCAACTCGGGACCCGACAGGTGGAGACTCCACGGCGCCTGTGAGAGCTGGCTCGGGGAGGGGCCGAGGGGGCCTGTGGTCGGCCTCTTCCGGGGGTGCTGGTTAGCGGGGCGCGCCCCAAGCCCCCCGCACAGCCGGGGAAATGGGCAGTGAACCTTACATGTCTTTCTTTCACTTTCCTAATACCCCCCTCATCCGAGGGGCATACGTTTTAAGACCCCAGGGGATGCCTGAAACCGCAGGTCCTACCAAACTCTCTATACACTGCATTTTTTCCTATCCACGCACACCTATGATAAACTTTAATTTATAAACTAAGCACAGTAAGAGATTAACGATAACTGATACTAAAATACAACAGTTATAACGATATACTGTAATAAGTTATACGAAGGTGGTCCTCTCTCTCTCTAAATATCTTAGTGTGTACTCACCCTTCTGATCATGATGCGAGATGGTAAAATGCCTCCGTGGTAAGATGAAGTGAGGTGAGTGACGTAGGCATTACAGTGTAGCGCTGGACTACTGTGACCCTCTGACAATCCCTTCTGATGATCCCATTTCCAGGCCACAGTTGACTGCCTGTACCCGAAACCATGGAAAAGCGAAATCGAGGATCCGGGGGGACTATAATTTGTCGATTTGGGCCATTTATATATTGTATATGATTACTTCCGTCTTGTCCCATACTTGTTATCTATGTTACTTTAAGCTTAGCATGAGTGCGAGCGGTGAGGGCAAAGCAAGGAACAGACAGGGGAGCAAGAAGACAAACCCACGCCTGGCTTCAGCACATGCTGAGTTCTCATCCGTGTCCCCTGCCTTTTCCGTGGCTCCCTGCCCACATTCCATCCCAGCAGGGCCTCGCATTCCTGCCTGGAAGGTGCGGGAGACAGCAGCCCACAGTGACTGGCAGCCATTGTCCTCTGCAAAGCCCCACAAAGGGAGTGCCCCAC
The DNA here is from genome assembly GCF_024610735.1 of Ursus americanus. NCBI lineage: Eukaryota > Metazoa > Chordata > Mammalia > Carnivora > Ursidae > Ursus > Ursus americanus. The sequence continues at coordinate 30,774,555 of NC_142156.1, read as the reverse complement.
CCCAGAGTCCCAGCGGGAAACCAGCGCCACCTGCTGGCGGGAAGGCCCCTGGTGGTGGCTGATACCCGCAGAGCCCTACACCTGGGGGCCCCTGTAGGCCAGGGAAGGGGGGGAGGGCCCCAGGGAGGAGGAAATCACAGCCTGCCCCCGCCCTCCGTGCAAGCCTGGGCTCGCAGCCTTGATCAGCTCTCCCTGTCACTGGAGCAGAACACAGTAAAATCTATCATCCTGAAGCCCTTCTTGCAAAATTGGCTTCACGGCGGGTGTTATAAGCACCACTGCTAAGACCTCTCTGTGGCTGGGTCATGTGGAAACACCAGCCGGCCCCTCTCCAGTGAGCTGGTCCTGTGGGCACCAGGATGAGGCCCTCAGCCGGGAAAGCAGGCGTCTCCTGCCAGAGGCATCAGGAGTCAGTGAGCCAGCCGATTCTCCCTCTGCTTATCCATTGCTTATCATTGTCAGTGGTAATTGCCTTTGCTCAAGCTGAAATTCAAGTTCAAAAGTGTAGACGGAAATGGTAGCAAAACCTAAAGCAAGAGAGTACACGGCGCCCGGTGCCTCCCTGGGCGCTTCAGGCCTAATACAAGCAGAGCCCAGGGACACCTGGGTGGCTGAGCAGTTAAGCATCTGCCTTCAGCTCGGGTCATGATCTTCGCACAGCCGTCCAGAGAGGAGAGGAGGGGGAGGCTAGGAGGCAGCGCTGTGCAGTCCAGCTGAACGAGGGGTCTCTGGCTTGTTGGCAGGGCCTTCACTGGGCCAATCGCGTGTGGACCTGTCTTCCTGGAGCTGAGCCTTCCTGCAGCCACAGCCCCTCAGGCCAGCCCGGCTGGTCTCCCACTTCTTGCCAAATACCTGAATGGCGCCTGTGTCCTGGGTGTGGTGGCAGTGGCCAATTCTAGACACCCCACCCCCGCCCTGATGTGTGGATTCCCTCAGACATGGCTTCCGTGGCCTCTGGTGCTCACAGACCCTCTCTGCCTTCCCTGGCCTCTGCCCCTCTCCTTTTCTTCCGCGGGCTCCACCTTTGGGCAGGAGCTCGTCCTTCTCCAACACCTCCCCCACTCAAAGTCCTTCCAGTGTGGCCCGAGACTCTCCTCAGAGTCTGCCCTTGAACCCCCCTCCTAGGTGACTGGCCCTGACTCACCTGTCCCTGCTTCACGCACCTGGGCCAGCAAGAGTCCCGGGAGGGTTTTGTGTGTGGAAATGACCCGAGCCTCTGAGGCACGCCACCTGAGAATTCCTTGGGACCTGTTCCTTGCTAGCTCCTTGTGAAGCTTTCCTTTAGAAGGCATGTTTAGGTAGGATTGGGGGCATGTGTGTCTGTGTGTGTTGTAGGGGCTGTTACCTGTTGTTGCGTAACAAATTCCCCCCAAAATTGAGCGGCTTAAAACAAACATTTGTTATCCCATAGTGTCTGTGGGTCTGGAATTTGGGAGCCGGTGAGCTGGTGGTTCTGGCCCAGGGTCTCTCATGAGATCACGGTCCTGAGCTTGTGGACGTGGGGCGGAGGTTCCATTTCCAAGGGATTCGGTCACTTGGCTGTTGGCAAGAGGCCTCAGTCCCTCCCCGTGTGGACCCTCCACGGGGCTGCTTGAGTGTCCTCACGCCGTGGCAGCTGCTTCCCTCGGGGCCGGTGATTCACCAGAGAGACAGAGACAGACAGGGAGGGAGAGAGGGCGCGCCAGGTCGGAGCCACAGCGCCTCTTAGGAAGCAGCTCGTGGTCACTTCTAGTTGATTCTGTTTATTAGGAGCAGGTCTCTAAGGCCCACGCTCAAGGGGAGGGAACTGGGCTCCCAATCAAGCATCAAAGAATTTGTGGACATATTTTTAACCCATCACCTGGGGCTAAAGCTTGTCATGGAAAATTGAGAAAACACCAAAAAAGTATTCTTGAGCAAAAACATCCCCTGTGGAACCGCCACCTGCAGACCCACTGCTGACATTCTGTTCGTATGCTCTCCCGCCTTTCATTTTCTGGTCCAAGCGGCTGAAGGCCTCTTCAGATCTCGTGATCAAAGCGTGTGTGGGATTTTCTGTTCTCCTTTTTCTTGTGACATTTTTTTTTCTTAGCGTTTTTCCTTAACACCATGACATAAGCATTTTACATGCTCACGCGCTCTTCAGAAGTCCATTTTTGTTTTACCCTTTAATTTTTTTCCATTAAACTCAGACATAACCATAGGCTTCCATGCTGTTGTAAGAAATAACACAGAGGGATCCCGTGCGTCCTTTACCCAGTTTCCCCCGATGGTAATGTCTTAAAAACTGTAGTAAACCCTCACGGCCAGGATCTCGACACAGTCAAGATCAAGTCAAGACACAGAGGAGTTTCATCCTGCAAGGATCCCTCCTTTGTGGCCACCCTGCTCCTGTCCCACCCTGACAACCCTTAATCCTCTCTATTTCAAGAATGCCTATAAATGGAATCATAGAGTACGTAACTTGGGCATAAGCTGTTTTCACTCCGCATCATTCTCTGGAGATTTATCTGGGTTTCTGTACCACGCCAGGAGCACCTTCCTTCCCTTCTCCCGTCCTTCCTCTCTTCCTCCCTCCTGTCCTCCCTTCCTTCTTCCTTTCCCTCCTTCCTTCCTCCCTCCCTCCCTTCCCAGAGTAGTATTCCGTGGCATGATTTACCCGCTCTTGGGTTGAAAACCGTCTGGGCCATTTCCAGGTTCTGCCTGTTACAGGTGGAGTCACTGTGAACGCCGGGGCACACAGGGCTTTGTGCACACGCCGTCTTAATTTCTCTGGGATAAATGCCCAGGGGTGCAGTTGCTGGGCCGTGTGGCAGTTGTGTGTTTAGTTGTGAAAATCATGTTTAATAGCAGCTTAATTCTTCATCAAGAGAATAGACCATAATTTACTCTGTCACTGGATATATATTGCTTCTAATTAATGTGCAATTATAAATGATTTTATACTTCGTCCTGAAATTATCTTTGTGTTTCTGGCTGTTTCCTTGGGGTGGACTCCCATGAGTGGAGTTGCTCAGTGTAGGACGGGAGGCTCCTTCCTGTCCATACTGCCCAGCCCGACACAGGCTGTCACGCACGGTTGACCAGGCTGGGGTGCTCAGAAGGCCCCGGGGCTCACGGGCTTGTGGTGGGCGCTGTCTGGAGAGCTGCAGGGGCTGCGGGGAAGGGGGCAGGCAGAGCGAGCGGAGCCCAGCTGGCCCGCGTCGGTGCTTCCCTAACAGTCCTCTGTCACGCCCATCAGTGCTGGATGCCAGGGACCTGGCGCGAAGTTTCTTTAACCGGCTCTGGGAAGTGTGCAGCCAGTGGCAGAAGCAGGTGCCCTTGACCGCGCGGGTCCCTCAGCGGCAGTGGCTGGTCTCCGTGCACGCCATCCGGAATACCCGCCGCAAGATGGAGGACCGGCACGTGTGCCTGCCCGCCTTCAACCAGCTCTTTGGCCTGTCCGTGAGTGCTCGGCCTCCAGTGCTCCTCCCCCCGGGCCCCAGTCAGAACAGCTCAGGAGGCCGTGTGTAGGGGGCAGGGGCCCCCGCGGTTCCGAGCAGAGCCAAGACAGGAGTGATGCCTGTAGCTGTCCTCTGACGGGGGTGAGGCCAAGCGCCTCGCAGGGTTCGCGGAGGCCCGACCCACGGGCCAGAGCAGCCATCCGCCACCTTGCTTTCCCAGCTAAGGGACTGAGGAAAGCGAATGATCTGCTTGAGCCTGTTAGAAGGGGAGGCCCCAGGCGTCGCATTCGCCTCATGGTTGCAAGCCCTGCTTTGTCTCAGGCCCCGGGAGCTGCCCGGTACATCTTCCCTCATTTTATGCTCCAGCAACTCCTTCCAGAAGGTGAACTGAGGCTCTGGAGGCTTGTCCTTTTCCAAGCGTTGCTGCTCCCAAGTGCTTGAGTCAGGGTGACCTAGCTGATGGCCAAGGCCATGCTGATTCTTCTAGACCCACCCCAATCAGCGTCCGGGCCCCACCCCCCCAGACCGGAGCCTTAGGTGACAGCCCGGGTCAGGGCGAGGTCGGTGTGACTCCCACTGCACTCGCCACCAGGACCCCGTGGACCGAGCCTACTTCGCTGTGTTCGACGGTCACGGCGGCGTGGACGCTGCTCGGTACGCGGCCGTGCACGTGCACGCCAACGTGGCCCGCCAGCCCGAGCTGCCCGAGGACCCCGCCCGAGCCCTCAGAGAAGCCTTCCGGCGCACCGATGAGATGTTTCTCTGGAAAGCCAAGCGAGAGGTGAGAGCCAGTGTGGGCCAGCAGCCGTTCCACCGGAGAGGCTCGGCGGGCAGAGGGAGAGAAACGGAGCCCTTGGTGGTGTCACAAGGTCCCCGCTGAACTCTGCCGGTCATCATGTGACTTCATTCTTACGGTAGTGGGAGGCTGGCTGTACATCTGTGCAGAAGCAGCGTGAGGCCTGCCCCACTCTGGTGGGGGTGCTGGCCACACAGGGGGGTGCCGGCCGCACAGGGGGCAGCCTGTTGGATGCGCGGGGGACTCTGTGTTTTTTTTTTTTTTTTTTTAAAGATTTTATTTATTTATTTGACAGAGAGACACAGCCAGTGAGAGAGGGAACACAAGCAGGGGGAGTGGGAGAGGGAGAAGCAGGCTCCCACTGGGGCAGGGAGCCCGATGTGGAGCTTGATCCCAGGACCCTAGGATCATGCCCTGGGCTGAAGGCAGACGCTTAACGACTAAGCCCCCCAGGCGCCCCAGGGACTCTGTTTTGATCCGGTGTGGCAAGATGACAGGCACAGAGGCCCCCTTGGCAGAGGAGTTTTATTACTTCCAGTGCCCAAGAGGAGGCCCCAGGCTTGGTCCAGAGGCACAGGGAGCCAGCACCGCATGGTGGAGCCTTCCCGGTGGCCTCACCCGGAGGCCTGGGCACAGCAGGCCGAGGCAGCGCAGGCGTCCGGGCAAGTGGAGGATGGGATAGTTTGAGTAACCTGGGTGGGCTCTGGGCTACCGGGGCTGCCCCAGCCATCCAGGCCAGGGGGAAGAGCGGGCACGAGAGGCAGACGCGGGGCTGAGGACATGCGTTCAGACCGGCTGGCTCGTGCATGAAGTTTGTGTGCTTGGGGGAGACATTTGCTATCTTTAGTGATCGACCCATCCTGGGAGGGGCACTCTCTCCACGATTAGCAAGCACCCCAGTTTGTCAGAGCGTGAGAAAATAGGAGCGCCCGGCTGGCTCCGTTGGAAGCCCGTGAGACTCTTGATCTCAGCGTTGTGAGTTCGAGCCCCATATTGTGTGTAGAGATTACTTAAAATTTTTAAAAATCTTAAAAAAAATTTTTTTTAAAGAAGAAAATATAGAAAATAAAACCCGTGATTAATACACGGCCCCCCTTCCCCTTGCTCACCCAGGCAGGGTCTTGGCAGGCTGCTGGTGCCCGCCAGGCATGTTCCTTCCTCGGGAATCGTAGCCAAGTAGGGAGCAGGCACTTGTTTCTGAAAGAGCGCACCCGACCCCTCCTCTGTGAACTTACACCCACTGAACCTCACCTGCAGAACTTTCGTGGGGCCCTCCCCGCAGCCCTGCGAGGTAGCTACTAAAATTGTGTCCATTTTAGACATCAGGAAACTGAGGCCCAGAGAGCTCAGAGGACCTGCCCCCGTTGACATGTCTCAGCGGGAGACTTGGAAGGGGGTACACTGTCATCAGATGCTCTGAGCACAGACCTCAGCGGAAGTCAGCAAAGCCAGACTTTGCCTCTTAACAGAAAACCATATAGCATCTAGAACTGTCAAGCGGGAGCCCGGTGAAAAACTGACATGCCTCAGGCCCCGTGGCCACGGTCACCCCGGGCCACCTCCCAGAGTGACGATACTCTGAAGCAGCTATTCCAATTAGGGTCCTATTATTTTAAGGTAGCTTCATTGAGAAAATTGCACGCATCCCAAGTGTACAGTGTACGGTTGGTTCAATAACAAGTGACATGTGCAGTGGGGTAGGTTTTGGCCTCTGTCTGCAGCTGTGTAACCCTCACCACAGTAACAGACGTATCCACCTCCCCCGGAGAGTGTCTTCTGTCCTTCGTTACCCCACCCTCCTGCCCCCGTGCTCCCCGGACAAGCGCTCGGACAAGCGCTCGTCTGCTTTCAGACGTTACCGGTGATAGAGCCCGTGCTCTCTCGAGTTGTGTGCAAACGGGACCACACGGGCTGTGCTCTCCCGCCACACAGCGGAACCCTCAGGAGACTCCTTGTGCCCTTGCGTGCTTCAGCAGTCCGTTCCTTTTGCCTGGCTGAGTACTGTTCCAGGAGTCGGTCAGTCTGGACAGCAGCCGGCCGACCTGCTCCCCTCTCCCTGCAGCGGCTGCAGAGCGGCACCACGGGGGTGTGTGCGCTTATCGCCGGAAAGACCCTGCACGTCGCCTGGCTCGGGGACTCCCAGGTCATCCTGGTGCAGCAGGGACAGGTGGTGAAGCTGATGGAACCGCACAGACCTGAGCGACAGGTAAGGGCCCCCTCCCTCTCTGCCTGGGACAGCCCCAGCCCCCGTCATGCTGCACCGCGCAAGATAGCGGATGGTCAGGTGGGCGACGAATAACGGGCCCTGGACCACCTTCCTAGGGAGCTCCTGGTGTTCCTCCAGAGGGAGGGTCCTTGTGACTCGAGTGGCCAGGGGTTGGGGGGGGTCCCCTAAAGCTTGGGGCGTTAATAGCCAAGAGTCCCAAGTGAGCCCTTCTCACCCAGGAGGCAGCCCAGGAAGTGGGGTCAGAGGGCAGGGTCTTAACCTTTGTGCATGTGGGCCAGAGGCGGCCGGCTACCTGGGCTGTGGGGGGAGAGGGCTCCAGTGAGGAGGTGATGCTGAGCCAGGGTCAGAAGGAACCAGGTTTGGGGCTTCGTTGGATAGAGGCTCGCAGGGATCCTGAGGCCGCTCAACTGTCTGAGCCTTGGGGTCCTCACCTGGACACAAGGATGACCTTCCTTCATGGACCACATCGCACAGGTGTCCAGTCTGTCTGTCTCCTGAAGTGGGAAAGCAGGGAGTTCGCATGCTGGGGAATGCCCGTGTGCCCTGTCCCCGCTTGGCTTTTGCCACATGGATGGGCCTTCCACGGCATTCCACGTAGCACAGGAAGTGTCCCCACCCTTCCGTGGGGCTCCTTGGAGCTCCATTCTTCCCCAGTTCTGTCTGTGGACGTGGCGACTCCCTCAGTCTCTTCATGCTAAAAACAGGACAGCAACGGATAACTTAGTACAGTATTTCATTGCTCAGGGTCCAGCACATCAACAGAGCAGACTCCTAGAAGTGGGACGGAGGGGCTGGAATGTTCGCGATGGCAGTCCTGGCATGGTTGCTGCACTGCTCCCCTCGGGCTGTGTGTCCACTGGAGTCCCTTTGCCCATGGTCCCACAGACCCGCAGGCTCTTGCCAGTCTGAGAGGAAGGCAGGTGGCTGTTGGGTTTGCGTTTGTCTTACGGACTGAGGCCGAGCGTCTTCTCAAACACTGGAGATCATTTCCATTGCCTTTTTGGAGAGCCCTTCCTTCTTGTCCTTGGCTCATTGCTATAGTTCTTTTTTTTTTTTTTTTTTTTTAAGATTTTATTTATTTATTTGACAGAGACAGAGACAGCCAGCAAGAGAGAGAACACAAGCAGGGGGAGTGGGAGAGGAAGAAGCAGGCTCACAGCAGAGGAGCCTGATGTGGGGCTCGATCCCATAACGCCGGGATCACGCCCTGAGCCGAAGGCAGACGCTTAACCGCTGTGCCACCCAGGCGCCCCTCATTGCTATAGTTCTTATCAATTTGTGGGTCAGCTCCTTGTCTGCAGGGCGATTTGCGAATAGCCCCCTGCTTTGTCTATGTTGATGGGCTTTTGCCGTGTAGACACGTTGGTTTTTATGTAACTGAAAGGAGCTATCCTTTTGTGGTTTCTAGATTTGGAAGGCATTGCAGGGAGTGTCAGGCACTGATCACCAAAACAGCTAGGAATGACAGCATTCCTTGGCCTCACCTCCTACATACGCTTTCCCCATCGTATAGAGGAGAGGACTGAGGCTCAGAAAGGTTTAGTGACCTGCCCAGAGTACACAGCTGAGAAATGGCAGCTGTCCTGTGTCCCTCCACTGTCACCGCAGCACTGGGGCATTTGGCATCTGCTCCCTGGCAGACCGTCCTACCCTGAGATGGGCAGTCAGGTGAGATGTGGTCTAAGTCAGGACTAGATGCGAGCCTCTGCTCCGGGTGCCTGGCCTCTTCCTGCCCGCCCACATCCCTGCAGGCTTGCTGTCCTGCGCCACCTCTGATGACCCAGCGGGGACTTTTCCGGGCAGCCTTTCCAGAGCACTGCCTGAGCCCTGCCATGTGGCACCATGGCAAAGAGCACGGCCAGCCAGCCAGCCAGCATATCCACCTGCCTCTCCCCAGACCCTTCTGGGTCTCTCTTCCCCCTCCACCTGCTTATTCCTTCCTCCTTCTTCCCTTCCCATTCATGATCCTTTTTGCCTTTTTCTGGCACTGCTCACACCACAGTGGGTTCTCAGGCCCAGAGGGAGCCGTGCAGGCAGCTCAGGGCTCCTGCAAACCTTCCGAGTCCCACTGCCGCCTCCTCCGCAGGGAACCACGTGGGAGACCCAGCCTTTGAGATCGGTGTGCCCCCTCCCTCCCGCCCTGCAGCGGGTCTGTATGTGCATAGAGACCGTCTCCAGGTGGAAGGGCCCACATCTGTGGTCCCAGAGAGAGGGGACTGGGCTGTCTGGCAGATACTGTCCCGTGGGGCATGGGAAGCTCCCAGCTGAGGAAGCCGGTCCCCTGGTGCCCAACATGGCAGTGCTGCTTTCACTTCACGGGGGAGGCGGGCGGGGGACTTCGAGAAAGGACAGGGCCTGGTTCAGGTTTCATCCAGCCCTGCCAGGTGGCCACACACAGCGACCTGCAAGGAGGGGACAGCACCCCCGAGTGAAAGGGGAGGCAGCGGGGTCGGCGGCCGTGGCTGCTCTGGCTGCGCCTGCGTCCTAGCTGATGGGGCCGTGCTGCGTTCCGAGGAGGACGTGCGGCTCCTTCATGGTTTCTCACCGTTCTCCTGATGCCTCCTCTGGGCGTCTTTCGCGGGCTGCGGCTCCCAGCGCGGTCTCGGAAGCCAGCGCATCTCCGCTGGCGCAGCCTCGCTGGGCGCCCGGCCCCGGCCCCCACTCCGGCTGTCCCCCACAGGACGAGAAGGAGCGCATCGAGGCCCTGGGTGGCTTCGTGTCTCACATGGACTGCTGGAGAGTCAACGGGACCCTGGCCGTGTCCAGAGCCATCGGTAAGGAGGCGAGGGGCGGGAGACCAAGGCCTCTTGTCTGAGGCCCGAGGGTCACCCGCTGTTGGGGACAGCAGCGTCCTGTGCTGGTAAAGCACGTGTGGTCTGTGGCGCCGTGTAGTCAGACTGAAGGGCCTCTGGTGAATTTAGGTAGCGCGTGTGCAAGCACCTCAGAGACTTCGTCTCACACGAATAATCCCCGTTTCAGTTGTATGCGATTATCGCCTCATTAAAAACGGTTGCCCGGAAAAACCTACGAGGAGACCCTTGGATATCTGCTATATGTGCTGGAAGGTCATTTGCAAATAGTGCATAAATGAGGGTTATCGATTATCCTCCCCCCATTCATGCTGATTCTTTTCTTCATCTTGGAAAAAAAAAATAAGGAAGAATCCTGTTCTTCCGGAATCCTATTTTCTCAGCATCGTGCTGCTGCTGGGCCTCAGACTGGGACTTGGCAGCCACACCTCTCCCCCAGGTACTTAGACGCCACTGCCACTCCGTTCCTGCTGAGCTCCGCGAGGCCCCGGTCCCTCCCGCCCCGGGCTCTCGCACCGGCCCTAGAGCCCTTCTCCCTGCTGCGGCCGCCGTTGGGTCTCCGGACACACCGCCGTGGGGAGGCGGCAGTGTGGGCCTCTCCAAGCAGAGGCTCCTGCACGGAGGGGGACACCCCGGGCAGTTGCGTGTCAGGAAGCGGCTCGGGCTGGTGCACACTTGGAGGGCAGGAGTGGAAGGAGGGGACCCGCGGGCCTGGGCAAGGTATGAGGAGGGGGCGGTGGGTTCCAGTAGAGGTTTGAACACAGAGCCAACAGGACTTGCTAGCGGATTGGATGTGGGGTCCCAGGGAGAGTGTCCTGAGGAGAAAACCTACAGACCTGAGTACAAGGAAGGAAGAGTGAGGTTCTCCACCTCAGCCATCTCCCCTCTCCGACTCCGGACCCAGCTCCCCTGGAAGAGCCTGTTTGTCGGGCTGACCTCTGGCCTGGCTGGGCCCTAACTTGGCCAGAATAAGTCTACCACATCACCCTCTCTTGTTTTCTTCAGAGCCCTTAGCACCGCGTGAAATTATCCAGTTTCACCAGTGGGCACGGGTGTCAGAGGAGGGTGGCCGCGGTGAGGCCCAGGCCTGGTGGGATGGCACTCGGCAGCGGGCAGCCCGGCCCTCTGACATGAGGCCCTTCTCTCCCATGCCCAGGGGACGTCTTCCAGAAGCCCTACGTGTCAGGGGAGGCGGACTCAGCCTCTCGGGAGCTGACGGGCTCCGAGGACTACCTGCTGCTGGCCTGTGATGGCTTCTTCGATGTCGTCCCCCACCACGAGGTCGCTGGCCTCGTCCAGAGCCACCTGGTCAGGCAGCAGGGCAGCGGGCTGCAGGTTGCCGAGGAGCTGGTGGCTGCAGCCCGGGAGCGGGGCTCCCACGACAACATCACGGTCATGGTGGTCTTCCTCAGGGACCCCCGAGACCTACTGAAGGGTGGGGCCCAGGGGGCAGGGGATGTGCCCTCTGGCCTCTCAGAGCCAGAGACCAACACTCCCCAGAGAAGCTAGGAGGTGCAGGCCCCCTGCCCCCACCCCATGCCCCTCCCCCTCAGATGCCTTAGGACCTGACTGGCGGCGGTGGGCAGGCGGGTGCCCCCCTCACAGTGCTTTCCCAGGGCCCCGAGTCCCCTGTGCTGCTTGCATCAGTCCATCCTGGTGGCTGTGGAACTGCACTGGTTGGGGGGGTTGTTATTTATGCCCTGTTCGCGCAGGCGGTGGGATGGCCCAGATCCCCGAAGGAGGCCTAGGGAAGAGACCTCACCAAAGAGAAGATGACCTGGGAAGTGGAGCAGCTCTTCTCCCAGGCCCATTGGGTAGGGGCAGGACCAGAGGCCACAGGCACAGGCCCTCAGCCAGACCAAAGATGCCAGGCACACGCATGGGGCAGCTGGGTGCTGCATGTGAGGCCCCGGGCGGACCCAGGGGCGATGGACATTTCCAAGTGTAGCCTGGATGTCCAGCACAGGTTTCTCATTGAGTCCTCCCAGCTGCGGCCAGGGAGGACTCCTCTCTGTAGATGCGCCTGGCTGGTCCTGGCCTGCCAAGCCGACTTCCCCGAGCGGGAAGAGCGGCCCCGTTGGGAAGGAGGGAGCACCAGGAATCTGGTCTGCGGTGGGCGCTCGAGGCCCCAGCCTCCCCAGTGGTCCCCTCCCAGCCCGCACACACCCAGGGAGGGGAAGGTCAGAGAAATGACACGTGTGTTTTTTGTTTGTGGTCTTTTTTTTCCCCCAGGGAAGTCTGACTCAGAAGCAGTATTTCAGGTTTTTGTCCTTGTTTCGTCAGTGCCAAGTTGACCTTGTGTCACATAACTTAAGCAGAGCTTAGCATTTATTTTATTCTTAGGAAACTTAAGTATTGATATTTTTTTTTAGAAGAAACTTCTTTTGCAGTATTACTGAATTTTTTTTCCTAAATCAGGATTGAAACAAAAACTTTTCCAGGTGGTGTTAATAAGCCATTCAAGTGCCTTAAACAGCTTTAGGTAAAGGCTAGAACCTGGGACGGGTTCGGACTGGGACGGACTCTACTAGGCATGTTTCCGTTTTTACAAAAGCAGGATTTATTTTGTTATAGTGGCATGATTTTGGCTAGAATTCTTCCCGGATGAGTTCTTTCCGCCTCTTGTGATTCCATTTGCTGCTGACACTTAGCAAAGCAGCCCCTAAGAGCATAGGCTGTGCTGTGTGGCCTGGGCCAGACCTCAGGGCTCTGAGAGTTCGGGGTGACCCGGGCCCCACCAGCCTCCCTCCACACCTTGGCCCTGCTGCTCATGTCTCTGGCTGGTGCCCAGGCTGAGGGACGGAGTGAGCGCCATGAAGCGGGCTCCTCATTTGACTGGAATGTCCTAGAAGGTCTTGTGTTAGTAATCAAATTGGTTTCGTTGGGAAACACACTTAGAGGCCCTGGCGAGTCCCAAAGCAGCGCGGGGCGGGAGGGAGGGGGGGCTTAGGCTGTTTGGAGCCTATCCTGCCTACCTGCCCCATGGCCCCCAGAACCCTTCCTCCTGTCTCCCGCCTGCCACGGCTGGCCCCCTCTGTCACCTTGCTCTGCCCACAGCCCAACACCTGGGGGAGAGCTCTACATTCCCTGGCATGCTCTGGGCAGGGGAGGCTCGGGAGCCACGAAACTTGGGTGACTCGGGCTACTCCGATCCAGTGAGGCGGATATGGCATGGGTGTCCAGTTGGAAGTGGCAGGGCTGGGTGTAGAGTCCAGGCGGAGGCCAAGGGCCCAGAGAGAGGGGTCCCTGGGGGAAGGACTCAGGCCTCCAGGTCTGAGAACACCAGTGGGTGGCTTAGCTGAGGCTTCTGGAGAATGTCACTGGGAGGTGGGCAGCAGGAGAAGCTTGGCACCAGGCCCCAGCTAGGAGAGGACAGAGAGGACCCTGATCCCAGTGCACCAAGGGGGGCCCTGCCGAAGAGGCGGTGGGTAGTGGGAGCCGCGGTGGGTAGTGGGAGCCTCGGTGGCCCTCGTCACCCCAGGGAAGCCCCCCCGCCCCCCACCCAGGCAAGTGGACCCTGCAGCAGAAAGGGAGGGAGGCAGGTCAGGGCAGGCAGTGGGGCAGTGGGAGATGCCCCCCGCAGGCTCAGCGGTTACCCTTCACCCCCTGGTGGGGCCGAAGAAGCTCAGGTGATGGGGGCGGTGCCACACCCGAGGCTCATTATGGAAATGGTCACCACAGTTCAGAGGTTTGGTGGGAGCCAACAATGACCTGGTATTGCCCCACTTAATCTGAAGGCCCCGCTGCTTTCTGGGGGTCCGAAGCCCCCTCTTTGGCCCTTCCCAGCACAGGGCTGGCAAGAGGCAGCATGTGGCCCAGCCCTTCACTGCCGGCCTGGCTGCCCCTGGGCGTGAGCTTAGCAGAGGGAGGAGACGTGGACTTCTGTTGTTCTTTCTTTGCCAGTCTGATTCCGTGATTGCCACCAAGAGTGGGGCTTCACCCGTGGAGCCTGGATCTCACCATGTAGCGGCCTGATTCATGCCCTGGCTCAAGGCTCTACCAGGAGATCTCTCCAGGCTTGTCCCAGTGACCACCCCCCTCTGGCAGAGGCTTCCGTGGTCTGGTGCCGCTCACCCTTGCCTTGGGGTGAGGGGGCCCCTGTTCCTCCTGCACGGACACCAGCTCTGTGCAAGCACCTAGGCATAGAGGTCTCTTTCCTCTTGCCCGGGGCTGGACTGGGAACCACTGGGCGTCTTCAGCCTCTGAAAGCCCTGGCCCACCTCCTCTTCAGACCACAGCCCCATAAAGGCCCCTAACCGGGCCCCCAGGTCTGGAAGCCTCGATCCCCTTCTCAAATCCTAGCTTTGCCACTAGCTCGTTGTATGAGCTGAGCCAAGTCATGGAGCCTTCCTGGGCCTCGGTGTCTCCTCTCTAGGGCGCAGGGTTGCGCTGAATCTGTGATGCCGGAGGTTCGGGGCTCCCCGGGGCAAGCCTGGGGAGCTGCTGCCAGTGCCGCGGGAGCCCTCCCCAACTGCTAGCAGGGAGGGGTGATTAAGTATTATTAGTGTCTATTCTTACAGTTAAGTGGGCTGGAAAAGAATGGAGCCGTAGATGCTAGCCCCGCATATGGAACCGAAAGCTCCCAGAGCAGGCCCTGTGGTAGAGCTGATTCCAAGCCAGCAGGGGTGGGGCAAGCAGACAGGCTCAGCTCCCTCCCTCCGCAGGTGTGAGGCAGAGGGGCATGGAGAGGGGCAGGGCACAGCCGGGCTCGCCCTGACCCAGCTTGTCCTCAGCACCCAGGACGAGGAAAGGGGTGTGCTTTAGGGGGGACAGTGATGGGGGCAGGCCCCACTGGAGGCACACAGGCTCTCTGAGGTCCCGAGCCCGTCTTGGGCCGCAGCCCTCTCTCCTCCTCCCCTCCCCAGCCAGCACTCAGCCCTCACCCCTTCCCACGCACTGCCAGTTCGGAGTCCCGGGCACAGGTGGCCCGGCTACCTCAGCAGTATTCCCGGGGCCTGGGGTACCGCGCCGGCGGTCCCTCGGCCTGGCCCTGACAGGGGCGCAATGGAATCCTGCTGGGCCTGTGCAAAATAAGCTGATTTGGGTTCGGTTCTGCCTGTAGCCCGAGAGAGGCAGCCCCAGGAGGCCTGCGCTTTTCGCTGAGGCTCCGCAGCTTTGCCAAATGCGCCGAGCTTTGCCATTCATGCGCCATGCCAGCCTTGCCAAGGGTTTATCTGTGCACGTCTCGGCAGGGCTCCTGGGAGGGGTGTTCTCTGCGAGGGGCGTCTTGTCCCGAGATGGGATGGCTATCTCCCCTGTCTGCAGGTATGAGTCCCAGGATGAGGGGGCCAGAAACTAGGTCTCCTCCCAGGGGGCACTGTGCTCACGTGTCAATAAACCACGAGTTCTGAAACCCTGTCCCTGAGTCCTGCCTTTTCTCACCTCCGAGCACCTGGTGCCCCTGAGTGTCGAGGGTGTGTTTAGAAGCCATTGGGGCACCGGGCGCCCATCCGCCAATCTCCCTGCAAAGGCAGCAGACTAATTCAGAAGACTGCCTTGCTTCCTGGCCCACCAGTCCAGCCTGGTTCTCCTCCCTGGGCTCCAAGCCCACCCTGTGCCGGCCGCACAAGAGCGTGGCCACTGGGAGCCTGTGCGGGGCACCTCACAATGCAGGGGAGCCCATGGGAGCCTGGAGTGGCCCAGACACACTGAGGATGGGGACCCTCCCAGCAAAACACTCAGATGGGAGAGAGCAGGCCAGCAGCTGCCAGGAGCTCTCTTGTGCTCCTGGCTGAACTCAGACTCCAGGGAAACAGGAAAACATCCAAAATGCCTCCATGCAGACACTGCTGAGCCATGGCCCCAAAATGCCTCCTGAATGCCCCAAAATTGAAGGGAGGCACTTGTGTTTGGGGGTTAGTTGGGGCCAGCTAGCCAGATCTCTGCGTCCCTTCCTCCCCTCAAGCCCTGTCCTGGATGCCAAGCTTTTGCCCACGTTTGGGCCTTGGCAGACCAGCTACTAGTCCCTTCCCAAATCACCCTGAGAGCTTTCCGTGCCCCTCCCACCCCAGGCCTCATTGCAAGGGAGGCAGCTTTATCTGTCTCCGTCATGTCACCGAGAGGGGGCTGGGGCTCCCAACCAGGCCCTGAGCACCACCCCCCCAGCCCCGCCTACTCACCCATCTGTCTTTCTCCCTGCCCAGGCCCCTCCGCCTCCTTGGAAGCTCCCTGCAGAATCTGCCCAGCAGAACCTCATTCTTAAGTATATGCTGTCTTGATTGTTCACAAACGAATTGTGTGTCTGAATCTCATTGCTACAGCCAGATGGTGGCTCCACGCTCCCCCCTACCCCACTGTCACTGAGCTCTGAGCCCCCGCCCCAGCCTGGGAGAGCATCCTCTCTGGGCCCATTGGGGAGGGGGAGGGGGAGACCTGAGGGGCCAGGCACCAGGCAGCCAGGGACTGAGTGCCTTCTGTGGCAGCTGGGTGTCACTCACCTGCCAGACCTGCCCATCATGATGGCAGGTGGGGGCTGGGGATATCAGCCAGGCTCTCTGTCAGCAGGGAGACAAACCTGCACCCAGAGGCCAAGTCTGGCACAGAGGACTGTCTGCCTGCAGGAAGGGCGAGAGCAGGGTGGTCAGGACTGGGGTGGGGGGCCACTCAGCCTGGGGAAGCATGCTCAACAGTCAGCAGAGCCAGGGAGAGAGACTGGAAGCCAGCTGGGAGGACCAATGACTACCTTGCCCCCAGAGTTTCCCTAAGAGGGTCCCAGGATGCCTAGCTACCTCCTTCTGGTCCTATGTGGCACTCCCATCCTTGTCAGGCTGATCTGGGGCAGAACAAGGTTCTGAACCGTCAAGGACAGGGCCTTGGTCAGGCCCACACACAAAGCCACATTTCATCAGGGGTCTGCTTCTGGGGACTCGGGCTAGTGGAGTCCCAGACATCTGCGTGCCCGAGGCCAAGCGATGGGCACAACCTCCTCAGAGCAGCCCTGGGCTTGCTCCAACCCAGGTAGAGGGTCCTGGGCAGGTGCCAGCTCTGGCCAAAGTGCAGGGGGCCTTGGTGGCCCCACTGCCCATCCCAGGCAGGCCCCTCGGTCATGATGGCTGTGGCGTAGGAAACCACCGCCCCTCCTCCTCCTGCCCCTCCTCCTCCCTCTTTTTCTCCCTCTCACTGCTCCTTCCTGAAATTATAGAAGTACTAGGACAGGGGCACCTGGGTGGCTCAGTTGGTTGAGCGTCTGCCTTCAGCTCCGGTCATGGTCCCGGGGCCCTGGGATCGAGCCCAGAGTTGGGCTCTCTGCTCAGCGGGGAGTCTGCTTCTCCCTCTCCCTCTGCCTGCAGCTCTGCCTGCTTGTGCTCTCTCTCTGTCAAATAAATGATAAATAAATAAATACATACATACATACATACATACATAAAATAAAATACAGGTGAACTTAAAAAAAGTAATAGGACAACATGACAAAACTTGGAAAAAAGAAAAGAGGAAGAACAAGATTTGATTTCGGGTGTAAAACAAAATAACCAAGATAAGTGTTTAGAACTGCAGCTTAAAAAGGAAAACCTCTTGAGGGGCACCGGGGCAGCTCAGTTAAGCGCCTGCCTTCAGCTCGGGTCATGATCTCAGGGTCCCGGGATCGAGTCCCCGAGTTGAGTCGGGCTCCGTGCTCAATGGAGAGCCTGCTGTCCCTCTCCCTCTGCCCCCCGCTCGTGCATGGGCGCGCGCTGTCTCTCTCTAATAAATAAAAAAATATGTTTTTTTAAAAAGAGGAAAACCTCTTGAAATGAAAAGCACCTTTTTGCCCAGAGAGATGAAAACAATCTAAAGTCACTGAAGAGGAAACGTAAAACACAAAAGCTGTAAAGCGCAGTCAGAGCTCTCTGTACACACGCTCCCACGTGCTACACTTACGGCCTGTTTGTAGCACTTTGTTCCCCGGGAACGGAGGCGTCCCCTCGGAAGCTCTTCCTAGCTCTGTTAACGCTCGGGAGGCCGCTCGAGCCGCCCACCTCTCCACGCCTCATCCTGACAGCACAGCTCGCCCGGGTGCGTTCTTCCCTGGTCAAAATACGCAGTATTCAATCTAAACAGCCCGAGAATCAATTTCGTAGATATAACACTTAATAATGACAGACCCACCCACCAGACTCAAAAGGGTCCGGCCAACAATGTCAAAGCCCCACATGTGCCTTTGGGGGCCCACCTCTCCGTGTCATCTTTATGAAGGACTTTTTTAAAAGATTTATTGACTTATTTTAGAGAGTGAGAGCACATAAGCAGGGGGAGGAGCAGAGGGAGAGGATCTCAAGCAGACTCCCCACTGCACGTGGAGCCTGATGCAGGGCTCGATCTCACAACCCTGAGATCATGACCTGAGTTGAAATCAAGAGTCGGCCGCTTAGCCGACTGAGCCATCCAGGTGCCCCAAGATTTTATTTTGAAGTAATCACTACACCCAACGTGGGGCTCGAACTCACAGCCTCGAGATCAAGAGTCACACATGCCACTGACTGAGCCAGCCAGGCGCCCACCACCACACTATTCTTTTTGCTTGTCTTTTTTATGATAGTGGGACTTTGCTGTATGCGTTCTTCCCGTTTTTGTCACTCCGCGTTCTGTTTCTCCGATTCATCCATGCTGTGTGGGTCTCTGGCCTTTTGCAGAAATGGGGCTGCTCTGAACACTGTTGTCAGGTCTCCTAGTACCCGTCTGCGAGAGTTTCTCTGGGGCATATACCCAGGAGTGAGACCACCGGGCAGGACCGGCTACCAAACTTGCTGGGCTCGCCGCAAATCAAAACGTGGGCCCCTTGGTAAGTTATTAGGAATTTCGACGCAGCAGCAGCAGAGCATGAAGCCAGGTGTGGGCCCACGCGATGGCACGGGGGGCCAGGAGGCCACCCTGCCGCTTCCTCCTCACCCAGCCGAAAGGGTCACGCAAAGGGCTTATGCCATACAGGTGGCAGCGCGTGGAGCGTTCCATGTCCCACATCTTCTCTAGCACTTGCTTGGTTCCATCAGACTGTAATTTTTGTCAGTGGGACGTGAAACAGCATCTCCTTATGGTTTCAGATTGTGTTTCCTTGGTTACCCAAGAGGGTGGGCAACTGGTGTGCGTATTGACTGTTGGGTGATTTTTTTTTAAGGAACAGGGGACAGAGTTGTTGCCTCATTCTGCTCTTGCCCCTAAATGACCATATGGGCTTGGGTAGGTCACTCCCCTCCTGGGGACTTATTTTTCTCCTCTGAGCCATAAAGATATGCTGCCTTGCAGTTCTGCCCTTCGATTCTAACCCCTTACGTCAGGAGCCATGTTCTCGTCATCCTTATGTCTTCAGCTCAAGGCCTGGCCCCAGGAGGGTGTTGCTGGAGGTCACATCTACCGAATGAAGGCTGTAATTCACCAGGTCTGTCTGTAAGTGTCAGCAAAGGCAGACAGGGGAGGGTGCTTCCCTCTGGAAGCAGGGGGGGTGGCAGCCAGAGGGGCAGAAAGCAGAGACCTGGTTCAAAGCCGGCCTCTGCCAATCTCTGCAGCCAAGGGACATCAGCCCCTGAGGCTCTGCTTTCCCATCTGCAAATGGAGATGAAGACGGCCCCTCCCAGGGTTGCAGCGAGGGTTAATTTAGATGTGGAAGCAGTGGTTACTCCTTTCACCCCACCTCTGGAATTCTAGGACGCATCCCCCAGACCCGACCTTGAGGGGTCGTTCTTCTCTCCGGGCATCAGATCTTTCCTCTCTCAGTGGGGGGAGTGACCATCATTGATGCCCCACCGATGGGCCGCTGAGCTACAGGGGCAGACCTTCGAAGTCGCAAAGTAAAGCCGGCTAAGCTACAGCTCCGGCTGAGACGGCCCCCTTTCTTTGGACTGAGGTACAGGTTGTAACAGGCTGTGTTTCAGTGTTGACCATCTGAAACTTGTATGTGATAAGCTTAAGGGAAGGTCGTGATAAATTGCTGGAAACTTCCGTGTCCTGTCTCCTCCTCCCCCACTCACTGGGGCCCTAACACCGGTGTTGGTGAAATGCTTGGGATGGCTTCTTTCTTCCACCAAGCTGCTGAGCAATCCATGGAAAGCAAAGTACAGCCCCGCCCACACCAAGTGACCTGCTGGGTGAGGAATGGGTCTCTAGCTGCTCCCAGAGAATGTCCCTGAAAGTCTCCTGGACACTTCTGACTCAACGTATCCAAAACTCAACACACTCTCTGCAAGCTCCACCTCATCTTAGGGATTAGCATCACCACCCTCCACCCAGGTGCCCACGACAGAACCCGAGAACCACCTCCATTCGCCTCCCCCCACCCTGGCAGCCCCTTCTGCCCTGTGGTGCCTCTGAGTCCTCCTAGGGAGGTCCATGTAATCTATTCTCCAAGGTGACAACTCTGAGAGTGAGCGAGGGCCCTATCAATGATTGAACTAGGACAAGAGGCAAACACTGCGATGTTGGAGTGCATAACTGTGTATAACGGGAGGCGAGGACAATGAGTCACGTAATTACCGGGGCGCTGCTACTGTAGCCGGTGGTGGAACCAGCCTAGATCTCCACCAGCTGGAGCTGCTCATAGGGTGGAATCTTACTCAGCCTTTGAAATGCTGTTCCGGAATTTTAGAAGGCTTACACAGGAAAATAGGACATTTAAATAATCAGAAAAATATAAAAATTAGGAGAAAAACTTGAGAAAAATGATGTTAAATGACAAAAGCAAAACACAAAGCATATGAAAGCATGTGCTAATTATATATATAAATGTACAAATATACAAGGAAATATATTTATTCTACACACACATAGAAAAGACTCAAAGGAGGGGCACGTGGCTGGCTCATTAGTAGAATATACCACTCTTGATCTTGGGGGTTGTGAGTTGAGTTCAAGCCCCAAGTAGGGTGGAGAGCTTACTTCCCAAAGGAAGGGGCACCTGGGTGGCTCAGCCGGTTAAGCGTCTGCCTTTGGCTCCGGTCTTGAGCCAGGCCTGCTTGGCTCAGGCCTGCTTCTCCCTCTCCCTCTGCCTGCCACTCCCCCTGCTTGTGCTCTCTCTCTCTCTTTCTGTCAAATGAATATATAAAATCTTTAAAAAAAAAAAAAGACCTAAAGAAATTACCACAATTGGAATCATAATTACCTCTGGGTGGTTGGATTTCTATTTTGGTTTTGTATTACTATTTTTGTATTTTCCAAAAATTTGGTAAGTATGTTTTACTTTTAAGATCAGAAGGGGGAAAAAAGCTTTAATGTTATTTCAAGACACCAAAACAATTCATTCCTTCACAAGTGCTTGCTTGCTGAGTCCACTCAGACTTTAGAGTGCAGAATCTGGGGACAGACGCCCCTTCTCCTGGGTGCACACCTTGGTAAAAAGTAAAAAGGCTCTGGGGCGCCTGGGTGGCTCAGTCTATTAAGCATCTGCTGTCAGCTCAGGGCGTGATCCCAGGGTCCTAGCACAGGGGCAGGTGGTCAGCAACATTCAGTGGGCCAGCAGCCAAGGGTACAGTGGTGGTTAGACCATGGGCTGGGTGGAGACCCTGGGCCAGGAGAGCCCAAGGGAAGCTGAGTGAGCCCTTGAGGACCTTGCGAGGGAGCTAGCACTTCCTGAGCGCCCTGGGCTTGAGAGGCTGTGCCGGCCTCATTCAGTTATAACTGCGGCCCTGAAGGTCTTTGCGGTCCCTGGGGAGAGGCTCTGGGGCAGCCGGGAAGCAGCCAACTCAAGGTCATGGCCAGTATGCAGCAGAACCCAGGCCGCCTTCTCCCGGAGAGTCGAGTCGGAGAGTGGAACCGAGCTTCCCCACCTCTGGTCACCACCTGCTGTGGCAGGGACTGCGAGATAACTGTGGGTGCGTGTGTGTGTGTGTGTGTGCGCGCGTGTGCGCGCGCTCGCGTGTGTTTGAGACAGAGCCCGCGCCGCGAGGCTGTCCATGTGGCTGAGTCAGAATAGATTAAATCTCTTAGAATTCTGTGGGTGCTGGCAATTAGTCTCAAACATGCTTTACTGAAATCTCGCTTCATTTCCGAGGTTAATACAGTCAGCAAAGGTGGGAGGGTCGGGGGACCGTCCCCCCGTGTGGCTGGAGCAGAGGGTGTGGTCTGTGCGGACCCCGGGCGGACCAGGGGCCTCCAGTGCTGCACCCGAGGGTTTGTTCTCTATTCTTCAGCAGTAACAAGCCCTCGATTGTCTCTGGGGTGGGGGCGGGGCAGTAATTGCATTCACATTTTAGCGCGCTCTCGGCGGTGGGTGGAACTGCTTGAGATGGTGTGTGTGAGCGCCTGGCAAACGGTCCTTGACGCCGTGCTGGGCTGGCCCCATGTGCAACCGTCCTGCGCATGCAAATAGGCTAATTCGAGTTTCATAAAGGGACTATTTACTCAAGTGTGGGAAAGGTGTAGGGAAACCACAACGTACCGGGCAGTGGCGGGGAGCGAGCGAGAGCAGGGGCTGTCGCCCTCCCTGGGCCTGGAGGGGTGAGAGGAGGAGCTGTGTGGAGAGCGCCCCCTGCAGGAGCTGTGAGGGTCGTGGCAGGCCAGGTGCAACCCCGCGGTAAAACGAGGCAGTAAGCGCCCAGAACTCACTCTCGTTCCTCTTCAAATCCCTGCCCGCCCGCCCCTACCAAATCCGGGCAAAAACCCGCCTGCGGACGCTGAACCGGTTCCGAGGAGGGCAGTGGTTATGAGGGGCATCCGGCACGAAAGTTACCCTTAAAAACAGTCTGTAGGTCAAAGGACAAATTACTGTTCAGTCTTGTAATGGATTCCAATGTGTTTAAAAGATTGTGGCAGATGTGTTATGCTCAGACCATGAAAACAAGCAATGAAAATATATCAAACTATCTATGAATATTTAAGATTGTGTAAATATGCATGAGTGTGCTCTTGGAAGCACGGGAAAGAAGTCTGGTTATCTCTTGGAGGTGGGGGGGTGGCTATACACTTTCATGCCTGCTTTCCGTGCTTTGCATTATTTGAATTCGTAAAGAGGAGCATGAAATGTTTTTGTAATTAAAAAAAATCATAAAATGGAAAGAAACGCTCTCGGAAGCCAGAAGGAGTGGAGCGGCTGAAGAAGAGGCTGAGGCAGGGAGAGCCAAGGGCTCCTAGCCATGGAGAGCCTGGGCTGGCAGCGGTCAGGACCGACTAAAGCAAGGGAAGTAGGGATGGAGGGGAGGGAAAGCTTGCAAAGTGCTTGAAACCCTCCTTCCCTCTCCTCCCTCCCTCTCCCTTCCTTTGCCTTGGAGACGCACATGGCTGGAAGCCAAGGAGGCAGCTGGTATAGTTGGAATAACAGTCACACACAGGGGATTGAGCAAATATATTGAGGGTAATGGGAGCCAGGTTTTTCTCACTGTTGGAGGAGAATTACAAATGCGGAAAGGGGGCAGGCCTGAGGAATTGGAGCCAGCAGGGTGAACTGTATGTGTGTGTAGGTATTCTATGTATGTATATATATATAACAAATACATCTTGTATAATCATATAATTGTATATATTGTATTATATACTATATTATACAAATATGCTTGTATATATGTATGTATATGTGTGTGTTTGTATAGGTGTGTGTATATACATATACATACGTAGGTGTGTGTGCACTTTTCCCCTAGCACTGCCCACTGAGAGGGCCTGGAAGCATTGTCATCCCATTAGCAACAAGCATATCAGGCACCCAAATCCAGGTTTCTTTTTTTTTTTTTTTTAAGATTTTATTTATTTATTTGACAGAGAAAGAGACAGCCAGCGAGAGAGGGAACACAGCAGGGGAGTGGGAGAGAAAGAAGCAGGCTCATAGAGGAGGAGCCTGATGTGGGGCTCGATCCCATAACGCCGGGATCACGCCCTGAGCCGAAGGCAGACGCTTAACCGCTGTGCCACCCAGGCGCCCCCAGATCCAGGTTTCTAAACATCATCCTTCACCAAGAGGAATTAGGTCTTCTTGAAGAAAAGGCTGATTCCAATGTCAGTGGGGCACCTGGAAAATAAAAAAGCATTCAAAGAATTATAGTGATGGGGCACCCGGGTGGCTCGGCCGGTTAAGCATCCAACTCTTGATCTCAGCTCAGGTCTTGATCTCAGGGTTGTGAGTTCAAGTCCCACGCTGGGTGCCATGCTAGGTATGGAGCCTACTTAAAAATAAATAAATAAAAATAAGAGAATAATAGTGACATGCCACAAGGACATAAAGGAGCTCCCACTGACCAAGTCGGGGGCAACTAGAGCATCCAAATAAAAACGATGTAACCGACTACAACCCGCTCAATAACCTAGGAATCCATGAGTCCTATTGATTAAGGAGGAGGGAGAGCTCTTCCTTACAGTACAAAGCCAACCAATACAAGTAGAGGGATGATGGAAATAGAGAAACCATCATAGTGGTAGATTGATTCAGTCTGGAGACTTCATGGCTGCTCTAAGGCTGGTAGGTGAAGATTTGATGAGGAACAGAATATTGAAAAATACAGAGTGTATTTTCCAAAACCAAAATTGGTGTCAACAAAATCTCCTGCCCCACATGCTCTTTTGCCACACCCCTATCAGGAGGTGAATAGCTTCCCTCTCCTTGAATCTGGGTGGAGCATAGAGATTCACCGGTAACCGAAAGAACATGGCAGGAATGACACTGTGTATTCTAAGGCCAGACCAGGAGAACCCCGCAACTTCCGCCCTCATCTCCTGGAGCACTCTTTCTGGTGTTCTTGTGAACTCTCAGAACCAGAGTCGTGTTGTAGAAAAGCCCAAGCCACAACAAGAAACCACATGTTGGTGACAAGAATCCCCCCTGAGCCTGTCTGTCAGTCACCCCACGCCGGGTGCCATTTTGGAAGTGGATCCTCCAGCCACCAGCCATTGAAGACACTTCTGGCAGTTTAAGTCATTTCTGCTGAGGCCCCAGATCATGGAGGAGCAGAGACAAGGCTGACCTACCACGCCTTGTCTGAATTCCTGATCTGCAGAATCCAGAAGCACAATATAATGGTCTTTGTAATGGCAATAAATTTGAGGGTAGTTTATTAGGCAGATAGAGACCACTGGAGAATTGGCAAAGTCTCAGATATCACCCCACAAAATACTTCTCCAGCACAAAGCAGAAAATGCTGACTTTATGGAGGAAAGCCCAGTAGACAGCCATCTGATAATGGAACCGAGGTTCCTATGACCAATCGAGGTTCCCACGGTGATCAAGTCATCATGATATGCTGAGAATAGCATAGTATCATTTCAGCAGTACTCTGACACATCCTGCATCTAGTCTCGAGGAAACATTGAACAGACCCGGATTGAGACAGTGCCAATTTATCCATGATATTTTAAAGACCCATAAAAATATTTTAGTCTTCATTTATTTTGAAATCAGAAGAAATAAGTGCATGTTAATAGTAATGAATCCAGCGTGGATTATATTCATCTTTGTACCAAAGCAATATAAAATGTATTTTATTTTTCTTTTATAGAGGAAGGAGCCCACAAATGCAAAAGTGCCTAGGACCTGCCAAAGTTATAACGCATCCCTGTATTGAGAACGCCCGACAAAATGAAATGTTCCCGATGAGATGGAATCACCACGTTCCAGCCCGTCTCTCCCACTGAAGGCAGATATAAAACCTGGGGAGAAAAAGTAAATCGTAATGGGCACATTGGGGAAGAATGCCAGAATTCGAAGTATTACTGGACCAGTAGTGAATGTCCTCCTTTTCCCCATCAGGTATCCTCCAGTGTAGACCTAACACAGTCTGAAACCTGGAAATGCACATAGCACGAACGGAGAGCTCCAGGAGCTAGACGAGTGGGAAAGGGCACTCCAAACATGGAGAGAAATATGGGAAGATACCGTTTTTCTTTTTGTCTTTTTTCTGGTCTTTCTTTTCTCACCTTCTGGGCAATTCTGAGTTGATGGTGACAGCAGCAGGAGCAGTGGCAGCGGGGCGGGGGGGGGGGCGGCTTCGGGAGCCCAAATTCGGATCAAGGAGAATCTTCATCTCTGATCAGAGGGGCTGTGATTCTCACGAGGGTGAGCCTTAATCTCTCTCTCTGTCTCTCTCTCTCTTCCCCCACTGCTTGGCTCCAAATAGGGGTCCAATCATGGGAGAATGCAGAAAAATGGGGAAATAAAGCCGTACCTTTCTGGCCAGAGGACCACAAAAGGGAACCAACCCCAAGGAACTGGAAAGGACTGGGAGGATTGCAAAGTGGTTTATTAACTGTGTGGGTCTGACTCTAAACGGCACACCATAGATTTTGAACACTAAACTAGGGCAGACACCCCCCAGGTCCCAGCCTGGCCACTGGATGGTGCGTCTGGAGGACAGAGCTGAATGGCACTGTGAAGGCTTTGTAAATGGAACCGATACCAAATCGCAACCCACAGAAACCTGGATAAAACTTGCAGCCCGAACTCAACCAAGTCAATTGCCTATTTAAACAAGAATAACAACATTCTCATAGGATTTAGACAGAACACAGAGTCCCATGACATAATATTCAAACTGTCCAGGATACAATCCAATGATTTTGTAACAATGAACATGTATTACTCAGCCAAAAGAGAGCCAGGAAAATCTCAATTTGCCTGGCAAGAGGCAATCAATAGATGTCAACACTGACATGGCGAAGATGTTGGAAATGTCTGACAAAGTCTTTGAAACAGCTGCTGTGTCTGTTTGCCAGTATGTGTTTATGTTGTTTTGATTACTGTAGCTTTGTAAGTTTTAAAATCAGGACGCGTGAGTCCTACAATTTTTTTTTCTTTTTCAAGGTTGTTTTGAGTAGTTGAGGTACCTTGGGATCCCATGTGAATTTTAGGATGGCTTTATCTATTTCTGCAAAAAACATCATTGGACTTTTGATAGGGATTGCATTGGATCTGTGTATCATTTTGGGTAACATTGACATCTTAACAATATTGTCTTCCAATCCACAAACATGGGATGTCTTTACATTTATATGTGTCTTCTTTACTTTCAGCAATACTTCCTAGTTTTCAGCATACAAACCTTTGAACTCCTTACTTAAGTTTTCCCTAAGTATTTAATGATGCCGTTATAGGTGTAATTGTTTCCTTAATTTTCTTTTTGAATCATTCATTGTTAGTGTACAAATATTCAATTGATTTCTGTGTGTTGACTTTGTATCCTGCAGCTTTACTCGATTTGCTTATTGGTTTTAACAGTATTTTGTATGATCTTTAGGGTCTTGTACTTACAAGATCATGCCATGTGCAAACAGAAATCATTTTATTTCTTCCTTTTCAATTTGGATGCCTTTTTATATATTTTTCTTGCCTAATTTCTCTGGCCAGAACTTCCAATAGTATGTTGAATAGAAGTGTGGAAAGCTCACATCTTTGTATTGTTTTGATTTTAGAGAAAAAGCTTTTAGTCTTTCACCATAAGTATAAGTTAGCTGTGATTATTGTGTGCCTCTTACTATATTGAGGTAGTTTCTTCTATTGCTAGTTTGTTGAGTATTTTTTTAAAGATTTATTTATTGAAGGCACCTGGGTAGCTTAGCTGGTTAAGCATCTGCCTTCGGCTTGGGTCATGATCCAGGGTTCTGGGATCAAGCCCCACATGGGGCTCCCTGCTTAGCAGGGAGCCTGCTTCTCCCTCTTCCTCTGCCCCTTCCCCCTGCTTATACTCTCTCTCTCAAGTAAATAAATAATATATTTTTAGAAAGATTTATTTATTTGAGAGAGAGAGAGAGACGGTGCACGGGGAGGGCAGAGGGAGAGGGAGAGAAGACTCTGCTAAGTGTGGAGCCTGACATGGGGCTCAAACCCATGACACCAAGATCATGATCTGAGCCTAAATCAAGAGTTGGATACTTAACCAACTAAGCTACCCAAGTGCCCCTTTGTTGAGTATTTTTATCGTGAGGAGTATCGGATGATCATGTAGTTTTTCCTTTCGTTATACTAATGCGATGTATTACAGTGATTGATTTTCTTGTGTTGAGCCACTGTTTCATTTCAGGGATATTCCCACTCCATCATGGCTAATAATCCTTTAAAATGCTGTTGGATTTTATGTACTAATATTCTGTTGGTGATTTTTGCCTGTATATTCATAAGGGATTTTGGTCTGTGATTTTCTTTTTTGTGATACCTTTATTTGACTTTGGTATCAGAGTAATGCTGGCCTCATAGAATGAATCAGAAAGTGTTCCCCCCTCTTCAATTTTGGGAAGAGTTCGAGAAAGATTGATGTTAACTCTTTTTTAAATGTTTGGTAGAGGCAACCCTGTCGGGACCCCCTCACTCTTGAGAGCTTTTTCTGTATCTTCACTTCATAAACTTATATCACTTTACTCAAAACAAAAAAACAAAACAAAACAAAAAAAGTTTGGTAGAATTCATTTGCAAAGCCATCTGGTTCAGAAGATTTGTTTATTGGTAGGTTTGGTTTTTTTGTTTTTGTTTTTTTAATTTTAAGTAGGCTCCATGCCTAACATGGAGCTTGAACTCCTGACCCTGAGATGCTATTGGTAGGTTTTGATTACTGATTCAATCTCCTTACTTGTCACAGGTTTGTTGAGATCTGCTATTTCCTCGAGTCAATTTAGGTTATTTGTGCATTTCAAAGAATTTGACCATTTCTTCTAGGCTATCTAATTTGTTAACATACAATTGTTCATAGGATTCTCTTTTAATTTTTTTTCTTTCTTTAAAGTCAGTAGTAATTTCCCCAGTTTTGTTTCTTTCTTCTTTCTCTTCTTTTTTTCTTTTTAGAGAGCAAGAGAGCCTATGTGAGCAGTGGAAGGGGCAGATAGGGAAGGAGAAGGAGAGAATTTCAAGCAGACTCTGAGCTTAGCATGGAGCCCAGTGTGAGGCTCGATCTCACAACCCTGAGATCATGACCTGAACTGAAACCAGGAGTTGGATGCTTAACCAACTGAGCCATGCAGGCACCCCTCCCCAGTTTCATCTCTGATTTTGTGTCTGCTGTCTTTTTCCCCCCCCTTGTCAGTCTAGCTAAGGTTTTTTGATTTTGTTGATTTTTTTCAAAGAACCAACATTTGGTTTCATTGATTTCTTTATTGTTATTCTACTCTCTATATCATTTATCCTCATTTTAATTGCTATTATTTACTTCCTCCTCTTAGTTTGTTCTTCCTTTATAATTCTTTAAGGTATCCAGTTGATTTGAGATCCTTCTTCTTTTTTAATGTAGGCATTTATGGCTATAAATTTCCCTCTGGGGGCTCCTGGGTGGCTCAGTCGGTTAAGCACCTGCCTTTGGCTCAGGTCATGATATCAGGGTCCTGGGATCTAGTCCCACATCAGGCTCCCTGCTCAGCAGGGAATCTGCTTCTCCCTCTGCCCCTCCCCCTATGAGTGCTCCCTCTCTCTCTCTTTCTCTAAATAAATAAATAAAATCTTTTTAAAAATTTCCTCTGAACACTATTTTCACTGAATCCCTTAAATTTTGGTATGTTGTGTTTTCATATTCGTTCCTTTCAAGATGTTCTTTAATTTCCCTTGCAATTTCTTCTTTGATCCATTTTTTTTAAGAGTATATTGTTTAATTTCCACATATTGGTGAGTTTTCTAGTTTTCCTTCTGTTATTGATTTCTAGCTGTATTTCATTTGGATTGGCAAAGATGTTCTGAATGACTTTAATCTCAAAATTTATTAAGACTTGTTTTGTGGCTGGGAGGCCTGGCTGGCTCGGTAGTTCTACCAACTCATGCAACTCTTTTTTTTTTTTTTTTTAAGATTTTCTTTATTTAGGGCACCTGGGTGGCTCAGTCAGTTAAGTGTCTGCCTTTTGCTCAGGTCATGATCCCAGGGTCCTGGGATGGAGCCCTGCATCAGGCTCCCTGTTCAGTGGGGAGTCTGCTTCTCCCTCTAGCCACCTGCCCCCCGCCCCCACTCATGATCTCAATCTCTCTCTTTTGCTCTCTCTTTCAGAGAGCTTGCTCAGAGAGCAAAAGAGAGAGTGAGAGAGAGCATGGGGAGGAGCAGAGGAAGACGGACAGGCAGACTCTGTGCTGAGCATGGAGCCCTATGAGGGGCTCGATCCCAGGACCCTGAGATGGTGACCTGAGCCAAAATCAAGAGTTGGACACTTAAGTGACCAAGCCACCCAGGCATCCTGGAACATGCAACTCTTGATCTTGGGGTTGTGGGTTCAAGCCCCACATTGGGTGTAGTGATTACTTAAAAATAAAATCTTTTTTAAAAATGATTTCTTTATTAACTTTAGAGAGAGAGAAAGTGTGCGTGTGTGAGTGAGTGGGGGGAGGGGCAGAAGGAGAGACTATCCAAGCAGACTCCTGCTGAATGTGGAGCCTGATGCAGGGCTTGATCCCATGACCCATGAGATCAGGACTTGAGCAGAAACCAAGAGCTGAACACTCAACAGACTGAGCCACCCAGGGCCCCTTAAAAAGAAAAATTAAAAAAAAAAAAAAAAGACTTTTTGTGGCCAAACAGACAATCTATGGAGGAGATTGTTCCATGAGCACTTGAGAATAATGTGAATTCTGCTGTTGTGTGGTGTTCTATTTATATTAGGTCTAATTGGTTTATAGTGTCGTTCAAGTTCTCTATTTCTTTATCGTTCTTCAGTCTGATTGTTACATCCATTTTTGAATGTGGGTATTGAAGTCTCCAGCCATTATTGTAGTACTGTCTATTTCTCCCATCAATTCTGTCAATTTTTGCTTCATATATTTTGTGACTCCTTAGTACATATATACTTTTTTTAAAAAGATTTTATTTATTTATTTGGGGGGGAAGGGCAGAAGGAGAAGAGGGAGATACCCAAGCGGACTCCACACTGAGTGCAGAGCTTCACATGGGGCTTGATCTCACGACCCTGAGATCAGACATGAGCTGAAACCAAGAGTCAGATGCTTAACCAACTGCACCGCCCAGGCATCCCTAGGTGCATATGTATTTATTATAAATGTTATATGTTCTTGATTTGTTTAACCTTTTATGAATATATGATATACTTCTTTGTCTCTTGTAAACTTTTGATTGAAAGTCTATTTTATCTGATAATAATATAGCCACCCCAGCCCTTTTGTTTACTATTTGCATGGAGTAACTTTTCCCATCCTTTTACTTTCTTTTTTTTTTTTTTTAAGATTTTTATTTATTTATTCGACAGAGATAGAGACAGCCAGCGAGAGAGGGAACACAAGCAGGGGGAGTGGGAGAGGAAGAAGCAGGCTCATAGTGGAGGAGCCTGATGTGGGGCTCGATCCCATAACGCTGGGATCACGCCCTGAGCCGAAGGCAGACGCTTAACCGCTGTGCCACCCAGGGGCCCCTCCCATCCTTTTACTTTCAATCTCTCTGTGTCTTTATATCTAATGTGGATGTCTTGTAGACATGATAAACACACATCTTTTTTTTTTTAAGATTTATTTATTTATTTATTTATTTGAGAGAGAGTGTGGAAGGGGGAGAGGGAGAGAGAATCTCAAGCAGACTCCCCACTGAGCATGGAGCCCAACACAGGGCTCAATCTCACAAACCTGAGATCATGATGTGAGCCGAAATCAAGAGTCAGATGCTCAACCGACACTCAGCCGCCCCAACAAGTTCTATCTTTTAATCTACTCTGCCAATCTCTGTCTTTTACTATAATAGTTTAATCCATTTACATTTAATGTGATTACTAGAAAACAAGGACTTATTTTTTTATTTATCAATTTTAGACAATATTTATTTCTTATTCTGGCAGCAAGGAATTAGCTTTCTTGTACCACTCTAACCCTCATTTTTCCTCCCCTTATTCTCACTTTAATGTTTTCCATAGTTTATAGTTAAATCAATAGTTTGTGTTTACATTATTGACCAAAAACACATTCTTCACTCAAGCTGTGAACTATTAGATTTTCTTTCCTTTACAAGGTGGTTTTACCTGGAGTTTATAATTGTTTCTTTTTTCCAGTTGTTTAGTTTTCTAAGTACCTAGAGCTATTTTCTTCCAAATGTTCTAAGCACATAGCAACAATCTTTCCAAATGTTCATTCCATAATTGATCAGTTCCATCTTTTCCCTGCAGACCTCTATCCCACAGAACTTTGCCCTTGTGCTCCAGTTTGGACTGGTTCCTCACTAAGCCTGATACACAAATGTCCTAATTTCCTTTTGCCAGTCAAGAAGGATTTATTTTTGTCATTTAGCTATTTGTTTTCTGTGTGCCATCTATCTATCTATAGATATATATAAATAGTCATATATAGTGATATATGATAAAATGATATATATATATATGCCTCCTCAATTCTCCCATTACCACCACTTAAAAAAATTAGTTGATTTTTTTGGGAGTGTGCCATTTTAATTCCCTTCTTTTTTCCTTTTCTATATATTTTATTTTTTTTAAGATTATTTATTTATTTATTTATTTATTTATTTATTTATTTATTTATTTGACACAGAGAGAGACAGCCAGCGAGAGAGGGAACACAAGCAGGGGGAGTGGGAGAGGAAGAAGCAGGCTCCCAGTGGGGGAGCCTGATGTGGGGCTCGATCCCAGAACGTCAGGATCACGCCCTGAGCCGAAGGCAGACGCTTAATGACTGCACCACCCAGGTGCCCCCCTTTTCTATATATTTAAAGTTATTTTCTTAGTGATTATCTTGGGAATTACAATTAACATCTTAAGCTTATAATAAATATAAAATAATCATAAAAGTTATTAAAAATTAAAATTAAATAACAATTACAAACAATTATAAGATAGAGGTGCCTTGGTGGCTCAGTCAGTTAAGCATCCGGCTCTTGATTTCACCTCAGGTCATGATCTCAGGGTTGTGAGATTGAGTCTCATGTTGGGCTCTGTGCTGAGCATGGGGCCTGATTAGCATTCTCTCTCCCTCTGCCCTTCCCTTTCCTTTTCTCTCCCCCCTCTAAAAAAATAAAATATATAAAAAACAATTATAAGATAAAATATTTGAATTATACCAGCTTATTTTATTTCTTTGAAAGATTTATTTATTTATTTGTGAGAAAGAGTGAGAGAGAGATCACAAGCGGGGGGGGGAGGGTAGAGGGAGAAGCAGACTCCCCACTGAGCAGGGAGCCCAATGCAGGACTCGATCCCAGGATCCTGGAATCGTGACATGAGCTGAAGGCAGACGCTAACCCAGCTGAGCTACTCAGGCACCCCCCCAACTTATTTTCAATAGTATATTAATAATATTACATCTTCAACTCTCCTCCTCTATATTTTTGCACAGATTACTCTTTATGCATTGTATACCCCTTAACATAAATTTATAGTTATTGCTTTATGCATTTACCTTTTTAAAAAAAGATTTTATTTATTTATTTATTTGAGAGAGAGTTTAACAGACTGAGTTGCCCATGTGCCCCTATGCATTTACCTTTACATATATAAGAAAAAGAGAAAAGTTATAAGTCAAACCAAGAGTACAATAATATTGGCTTTTATATTTACTTTTTGAAATCACCTTTACTGGTGTTCTTTAATTTTTTCTGATGTCTTCAAGTAACTATCTTATGTGTTGTTGTTGTTGTTTTCATTTCAGCCTGAAGTACTCCCTTTAATATTTCTTTAAAAAAAAAAACCATTTCTTTATTTATTTGAGAAAGAGAGAGAGAGAGAGCATGAGCAGGAGGGGCTGAGGGAGAGAGAGAATTTCAAGCAGACTCACACTGAGAGAGGAGCCCCACCCAGATAATTTTGCTGGATATAGAATTCTTAGCTAACGGTATTTTTCTTTCAAGGCTTTAAATTTGTCATTCCACTGCCTTCTGGCCTGAATAATTTCTGATTAGAAATGAGCTATTAATCTTATTGAGAATCTTCTGTACATAATACATCACTTCTCTCTTACTGTTTTCAAAAAAAATTTTTTTTCATCTTTGAGTTTCCACCATTTGAATATAATGTGTCTCAATGTGAAACTCTTTGAATTTACCCTGCTTGGAATTCATGGATTTTCTTGGATGACTTTCATCAGATTTGGGAAGTTTTCAGTAAATATTTCTCAAATATTTTTTCTGCCCCTTTCTTTTCTTCCTTGAATTCCTATGATGCATATGTTGGTATACTTGATGGTATCCCACAAGTCTCTAGGCCTGTTATTTTTCTTCATTCTCTTTTCTTTTCTTTTTTCTTCATTCTTTTTTCTTACTGTTCCTCAGACTAGATACTTTCAAATGTCTTATCCTCATGTTCAGTGATCCTTTTTTCTGTCTGTTCACATCTGTTCTTAAATTATCGTACTTTATAGTTCCAGAATTTCTGTTTGGAAACTTTTTTATAATTTCTTTTTTTAAAAGATTTTATTTATTTATTTATTAGAGAGAGAGAGGGAGAGAGAACGAGCAGTGGGGAGGGACAGAGGGAGAGGGAGAAGCAGACTGCTCGCTAAACAGGGAGCCCAACATGGGGCTCGATCCCAGGACCCTGAGATCATGACCTGAGCCAAAGGCAGACACTTAACTGACTGAGCCACCCAGGTGCCCATAATTACTTCTTTTTTAAAGTTTATTTATTTACTTTAGAAATCTGTACACCCAATGTGGGGCTTGAACTCACAACCCCAAGATCAAGAGTTGCATGCTCTTCCAACTGAGCCAGTCAGGTACCCCCTTTATAATTTCTATCTCTTTATTGATATTGACATTTTGTTCAGACATCATTTTCCAGATTTCCTTTTGTCCTTTTTCATGGTTCCCTTTAGTTCATTGAACATATTTGAAACAAGTGATTTAAAATCTTTGACTTATAATTCCAATGTCTGGATTTCCTTGGCGATGATTTCTGTCAAATTATTTTTTTTTCCTGTGAATAAGCTATTTTCCTATTTCTTTGTATGTTTTGTAACTTTTTGTTCAGAACTGGACATTCTGAGTACTGTTTTGTGGTAATTCTGGAGATCTAATTCTCTCACTCTTCAGGGATTGTTGGTTTTGTTTGTTGATGGCTGGAGCCATCCTTTTATGACTTTTCCAAACTATTTTTGCAGTGTGTATTCCTTGTTGTGGTGTCCACTGAGGTTTCTCTTGCATTGTTTCTAAGGTCTGCTAATGATCTGATGAAATTTCCTTAAATCTCTGGCTCCCAAGAGAAGAAAAATAAATAGGTCCTATCTCTTTAAATACTCTCAGAGTTGGGAAGCTGCTTCAGTCTGTGGGGACTGAAACAATGGCCAACCTCTGTGCTGGCCTCTCAGCAATCAAAAGCAGCAATTAGTAATCAGACCTCACCATCTCAATTTTTGGAGGACAAGGTTGCTGTTGATCACCTTGGGTCCAAAAGGCTGTGCCAGGAATCCAGACTACAGTCCCTGCAGCTGCCTGCTTCCAGGATGAGGGATAGGGATGGTGTCTGCTACCATGTGAAAACTGATATTGACTGAAATTGACCAGACTCCTTGACAAACACTCCCCTTGCTACTGCAAGTGTTCTATCAGACTCCAGAGTTCCAGAATAGTGGCTTCAAGCGGTTCTGCTACTTCAGTTGTTTCTGTAAATAGATGGAGTCCTAAAACTCCCTACTCTGCTCTCTTCTTGATGTCACCTCTTGCCAATTATTTTTTTTAAAGATTTTATTTATTTATTTATTTATTTATTTATTTATTTATTTGACAGCCAGCAAGAGAGGGAACACAGGCAGGGGGAGTGGGAGAGGAAGAAGCAGCCTCCCAGCGGAGGAGCCCGATGTGGGGCTCGATCCCAGGGCTCTGGGATCATGCCCTGAGCCAAAGGCAGACACTTAATGACTGAGCCTCCCAGGCGCCCCTTGCCAATTGATTTTGACAAAGCTACAAAGACAATTTAATGGCAAAAGGATAGTCCTTTCAACAAATGGTATTGGAACAATTAAACCTCCATAGGAAAAAAAAAGAAAAAGAAAGAAAGAAAGAAAGAAAGAAAGAAAGAAAGAAAGAAAGAAAGAAAGCTCAATCTAAGCCTTACATGTTCTGCCAAAATCAACTGAAAATGGAACATAGATCTAAATGTAAAATGTAAGCCTATAAAACTTATAGAATAAAACATAAAAGATACTACTATACACCTATTAGAATAGCCAAAATAAAAATATATTGGCAATACCATGTACTGGCAAGGATGTAAAGTTACTTACACTCTTATACTGGTGGGAATGTAAAATGTAGTCACTCTGGAAAACAATTTGGTAGTTTCTTATAAAGCTAAATATACACTGACTGAGCCACCCAGGCACCTCTCTCTCTCTTTTTTGTTGTTTTTGAGGGGGAGAGAGAGAGAGAGAGAGTGCATGAGCGGTAGTGGAGAGGGACAGAGGAAGAGGGAGAGAGAGAATCATAGGCAGGCTCCATACCCAGGATAGAGCTCAATGCGGGACTCGATCTCACAACTCTGAGATCATGACCTGAGTTGAAATCAAGAGTCAGATGCTTAACCAACTGAGCCACTGTGGTGCCCCATATGGCATTCTCAAAAAGATGGAACAGTAGGGATGCCCGGGTGGCTCAGTCAGGCTGCTGTCTTCAGATCAAGTCATGATCCCAG
Source organism: Ursus americanus (assembly GCF_024610735.1). Taxonomy (NCBI): domain Eukaryota; kingdom Metazoa; phylum Chordata; class Mammalia; order Carnivora; family Ursidae; genus Ursus; species Ursus americanus. The sequence continues at coordinate 30,738,879 of NC_142156.1, read as the reverse complement.
GGTCCTGAGATTGAACCCCGCATGGAGCTCCCTGCTCAGTGGGGTGCCTGCTTCTCCCTCTCTTTCTGCTGCTCCCCCTGCTTGTGCTCTCTTGCTTGCTGTCTGTCTCAAATAAATAAAATCTTTTAAAAAATTTAAAGATCCCAGGGTCCTGAGATCAAGCCCCAAATCAGGCTCCCTGCTCGACGAGGAGTCTCCTTTTTCCTCTCTTCCCAGCTCACTATCTCTGTCTCTCTCTCAAATAAATGAACAAAATCTTTTTTTTTTTTAAAGATGAAACTGTAGTGAAGGAAAATAGATCAGTGGGTTGAAAGGGTTAGGAATGGGAGTCTGACTATAAATGGATAGCACAAGGGAATTTTGGGGGGCTAATGGAAGTGTTTTATAGCTTTATGGTGGTAATAGATACACAAATCTATACATGTATTAAAATCCATAGAGCTGTACATTTTATTTTTATTTTTTTTAAAGATTTCATTTCTGAGTAATGTCTACACCCAACATGGGGCCCGAACCCACAACCCCGAGATCATGCTCTACCGACTGAGCCAGCCAGGCACCCCAGAGCTGTACATTTTATTTATTTTTAATTTGTTATTTTTAAAAATATTTTATTTATTTATTTGAGAGAGAGAGAGAGCACGAGTGGGATGGGGTGGTGTGCAGAGGAAGAGGAAGAAGCAGACTCTCGGCTGAGTAGGAAACCCAATGTGGGGCTCGATTCCAGGACCCTGAGATCATGACCCAAGCTGAAGGCAGAGGCTTAACCTACTGAGCCACCCAGGTGTCCCAGAGCTGTACATTTTAAAAGTTAATGTTACTGTATGTTAACTTAAAAGATAAAAAATTTAAAAATAGTTCACTAAACATACAACTAAAACAAGAACACACAGTCATGAATGGTAGGGAAAGACCAAGGACTGTTACATACTGAAGACTAAAAAGGCACAACAACTAAATGCAACTTATTATTTTGGATTGAATCATAAACCAGAAACATAAGAGACATTGTGTAGCTATCGGTGAAATTTGAATAGAATCGGGATTGGATTCCAGTGTCGTCATGGTGTTGAGTTCCCGATTCAGATGAGCATACTGTGGCTATGTAGGAACCTTTTTGTTTGGGAAATACACTCAGAGGTATTTAGGAATAAGGGCATCAACTCTTCAACTTTCCCTCAAATAGTTCATGAAAGAATTATGGTAATAATTATATGTATTAATATATAATATATAAATTATATATATTATATATAAATTATAGATCTTTATATATTATATTGTATATATGTTTTATATTATATTACATATTAACATATGTTAATGTATGTTTGTTAAGCTATACATATATTATTATATGCATAAATTATACATATATAGATAGGGAGAGAGGAGGAAAGAAAGGGGATATAGAGGTTCTTATACTGTTCTTGTAACTATTAAGTTTGATATTATTTCAAAATAAATTATAAAAATCAAATACTGTTGAGATGAATCTCCCGTGCAGAAAATTTCCAAATAATTTCTGTAGATACACCACCTGCAAGGAGATGGACCGTAACTCCCCACTCCTTAAGTATGAGCTGTGCCTCATGACTTCCTTCCAAAGTGTACGGTCTGGAAAGGGAGGAAACAGAATAACTTTACAAGGAAGAAATCTGATAAACACTAACTCAGCCAGGTGATCAAGGTCAACATCAATAGTGATGTCATGTTGGTAGCATGGAGCCTTGATATTTATTATGTGATGAAAATGGCACTTTAACTCTTAAGGTCTTCCTCCCCAAAATGCACATATGAGAAAACCATTAGGTAAATCTCAACTGAGGGAAAGTCTACAAAATACTTGACTAATACTCAGGCATCAGAAGCATGGAAAGTCTGAGAAACTGTCACAACTACACAATGAATAAATATAACATGGGATCCTGTAACAGAAAAAGGACCTTAAGTAAAAACTAAGGAAATCTTAATACACTATGGACTTCAGTTAAGAGTAGTGCATCAGTCTGGTTCATTAATTGTACCGAATGTACCACACTAATAAAAGATGTTAATAACAGGAGAAACTCAGTGTGGAATAATTGGAACTCACGTTATCTTTGCAATTTTTCTGTAAGTCTAAAAAATAATGTTTCCTTAAAAAAACAAGTAATATTTAGGCAGTCCAGTGAGGAGGATTTGGGTATCGATTGGATGCTGTGTTTGGTAAGGAGTGAGGTTGAAGAAGGTGTTTACGTTTTGGCTTGGAGAACTGAAAAAGTAGAGGGGCCCTTGGGTGAGCTGGAAACAGAGAGCGGGCAGGTGGGAAGTCAAGGAGAGATTTGTAATGAGGGCCTGTCTGCTCGAATGTGGAGCTGATATGTGTGACTTGGACTAGACAGGGAGACTTGGGTGAAGATGATGGCTACTCTGGGATGAGTACATCATGCGAGAGGAGTGGGATAATCCTTTCAGTGGCCTAGCCATTCCCTCTTTCTTTCTGAGTACCCTGATTTGATTGGGGTGTCTATCCTTCCCCATGCAGATAGGGGAGAGTCACCCTCTTCTAGGTTCCAAGGATAAACCTTGATTGGCTTAAGGCACTCACGGTAGTCTCCTTATTCTTAAAGATTTATTTATTTATTTTAGAGCAGGGGAGGGGCAGAGAGAGAGAGAGAGTCCCAAGCAGACTCTTCTGCGCTGAGCGCAGAGCCACACGTAGGGCTTGATCTCACAACCCTGAGATCATGACCTGAGCCAAAACCAAGAGTTGAACGCTTAACCACCCACACCACCCAGGCACCCCATCCTTCTTCAGGATGATTCGATGTGGTGGGCACGTAACCGCATCTGTCGATGAGGCATGAGACGAAGCCTGCTGGGTGGCTCTGTGGTTTCCTCACTTCTAAGGAGACTCCCAAAGACACAGTCCCTTTCCTGCCTTTGAACAGTGTAGTGCCATGTGCAGTCTGGAAATGCTACAGCCGTCTGCCTGTTTGCCCGAGGGTGTTGCCAATGCACAGGACTGGGCAGAGGCTAGAAAAGGGCAGAGGGGAGGAGCAAGAACCTTCCTTGTGGAATTCCTGTTAGATGAGAAAGTCCTTACTGTTTATACCAATTTGGTTTGGCAGGGCCAGGTCTAGGGAGAGGCAATTGAGGGACCCAGGATGCAACGTTTGAGGAGGCACCATCCCTCAGATACCGCTGCTGTGTTTGCCTGACCCCGGGATTGATTGCCTCCTTAAATATTCACTTAAGTGCCTCGCAGAACTCATCCTAATCCCAGCTCTGTGTGATTCAAAGTTTTCTGAACCTACAGCTGAAAGCTTCTATCTGGCAAGCAAAGGATACTGAAATTTAAGGAATGGACAGATAAGAGGAACCCAGAAAAGGAGCTGAAAAATAGCTGCCGGGCCAGAGTGATGTTATATAATAATGGTGCCAGTGGCCAGCCCAGCCTTCAGCCTAATATTAAAGAAATTGCTCTCCAGGCTTTCAGTAGTCGCCATCTTATTTTCCTGATTTTCTTGAGTGTGTGACGTGATCATATTTCCTCCCTGACTGAAACATTATTTAGTAGAATGTTTGTTAATTTCCCACTGGTTGGGGATTTTGAAATTTAAGTTTGTGTTATTACTTACTTATTTGTTAAGTTGTGCTGACCAGAGGGTTTGACCTGAACAATATTTGCTTATTTGAATTTGTACGATTTCTTGTGGTCCAGTGTAGGGTACTTTTTGTATTTTATGTAGGTGTAGAACTCGGCCTATATGTTTATGCCTTATCAATTCTGTTATTGAATTCATCTTTATTTTTGTTTTATATGTCACAGTCTGATAATGGTATATAATATAGTTTACAATAACTATGTTTCTACTGTATTTCTTTTTTTGTTGTTGTTAAAGATTTTATTTATTTATTTGACAGAGACAGAGCGAGAGAGCGCAAGCAGGGGAAACCAGAGAGGGAGAAGCAGGCCCCCTCGCTGAGCAGGGAACCTGACCGGGGCTCAGTCCCAGGACCCTGGGATCATGACCTGCGCTGAAGGCAGATGCTAAACCGACTGAGCCACGCAGGCGCCCCCATTACTTGTATTTTTTTTTTTTAAGATTTTATTTATTTATTTGACAGAGAGAGAGAGAGCAAGAGAGGGAACACAAGCAGGGGGAGTGGGAGAGGGAGAAGCAGGGAGCCCGATGCGGGGCTCGATGCCAGGACTCTGGGATCATGACCTGGGCCGAAGGCAGACGCTTAATGGCTGAGCCACCCAGGCGCCCCTACTTGTATTTCTAAAGATTATTGTTTCCTGTTTAATGTTGCTATGATTTTTGGTACATTTAGTTTCATAATACCATTGTATGGTATTGTATCGTATTGTATTTGTTTTTAAGTAGGCTGCACATCCAGGGGCGCCTGGGTGGCTCAACCGTGAAGCCTCTGCCTTAGGCTTAGGTCCTGATCCTGGGGCCCTGGGATCGAGCCCCGCATCGGGCTCCCTGCTCGGCAGGAAGCCTGCTTCTCCCTCTCACACTCCCCTTGCTTGTGTTCCCTCTCTTACTGTCTCTCTCTCTGTCAAATAAATAAATAAAATCTTTAAAAAAAAAAAAAGTAGGCTCCACATCCAGCATGGAGCCCAATGAGGGGCTTGAACTCACAACCCTGAGATCAAGACTTGAGCTGAGATCAAGAGTCGGATGCTTAACCGACTGATCCACCCAGGTGCCCAATGCCTTTCTTTACTATATGTATTTTTTAGCACTTTTTTTAACAACAGTACATATTCAGAGTTTGTCTTTTGATCCAATCTGAGATTTTCCTATTTTTATATAAGAACTTTAGCTATTTACATTTTTTAATGATTTTTTATTATATTATGTTAGTCACCATACAGTACATCCCCGGTTTTCGATGTAAAGTCCGATGATTCATTAGTTGCGTATAACACCCAGTGCACCATGCAATACGTGCCCTCCTTACTACCCATCACCAGTCTATCCCATTCCCCCACCCCCTCCCCTCTGAAGCCCTCAGTTTGTTTCTCATAGTCCATAGTCTCTCATGCTTCATTCCCCCTTCTGATTACCCCCCTTTCTTTATCCCTTTCTTCCCCTACCGATCATCCTAGTTCTTATGTTCCATAGATGAGAGAAATCATATGATAATTGTCTTTCTCTGCTTGACTAGCTATTTACATTTTTCATATTTATTTACATTTGCCTTATTTGTTACACCTAGTCTAATTTCCATCATCTAATATTCTGGTGTTTTGATGTGGTTTTTTTTTTTTTCTCTTCATTCTGTGGTGAAACTCTGTCTTCAGTGATTTAAAAAAATTTTTTGGGGGCGCCTGGGTGGCACAGCGGTTAAGTGCCTGCCTTCGGCTCAGGGCGTGATCCCGGCGTTCTGGGATCGAGCCCCACATCAGGCTCCTCCGCTATGAGCCTGCTTCTTCCTCTCCCACTCCCCCTGCTTGTGTTCCCTCTCTCGCTGGCTGTCTCTATCTCTGTCAAATAAATAAATAAAATCTTTAAAAAAAAATAAAAAAATAAAAAAATAAAAAAAAATTTTGGGGGGCGCCTGGGTGGCTCAGTCGTTAAGAGTCTGCCTTCAGCTCAGGTCATGATCCCAGGGTTCTGGGATCGAGCCCTGTGTCAGGCTTTCCACTCACCAGAAAGTCTGCTTCTTACGCTCTCCCTCTGCTTTTCCCCCCTCTTGTGTTCTCACTCTCTCTCTCTCTCAAATAAATAAATAAAATCTTTACAAATAAAAAAAGAGTATTTTTTTTGTCTTTTTTTCTTTGTTCATTCATTTGTTCTGGTTCTTAAATTCCATATATGAGTGAAATCATATGGTATTTGTCTTTCTCTGACTGACTTATTTCACTTAGCTTTATACCTTCTAGATCCATCCATGTTGTTGCAAATTACAAGATTTCATTCTTTTTTATGGCTGAAGTAATATTCCATTGTATATATACCAGATCTTTATCCATTCATCTATGGAAGACACTTGGGTTCCACATCTTAGCCATTGTTAATAATGCTGCAATAAACATAGGAGTACATGTACCTTTTCAAATTAGTGTTTTCATTTTCTTTGGATAAATTGGGAATTACTGGATCATATGATAATCCTCTTTTTTATTTTAGAGACTTTATTTTTAAGTAATCTCTACACCCAACTTGGGGCTTGAACCTACAACCCCGAGATCAAAAGTCACATGCTCTATGAACTGAGCCAGCCAGGCACCCCTCTTTTTAATTTTTTGAGGAACCTTTATACTTATACTGTTTTCCACCACAGCTGCACCAATTTGCATTTCTACCAGCAATGCACGGTTTTCTTTTTCTCTACATCCTTGCCAACACTTGTTGTTTCTTGTGTTTTTTATTTTAGTCATTCTGACAGGTGTAAGGTAATCATCTCGTTGTAGTTTTGATTTGCATGCCCCAGATGATGAGTGATGTTGAGCATCGTTTCATGTGTCTGTTGGCCATCTGTATGTCTTCTTTGGAAAAACGTCTATTCAGGTCCTCTGACCATTTTTAAATAAGATTATTTATTTTTTTGGTGTTGAGTTGGTTAAGTTCTTTTTATATTTTGGATATTAACCCATGACTGGATATATCATTTGTAAATATCTTCCCCCATTCAGTAGGTTGCCTTTTTGTCATTGTTGGTGGTTTCCTTTGCTGTGCAAAAGCTTTTTACTTTGGTGTAGTTCCAATTTTAATTTTGCTTTTCTTTCCCTTGCCTTGATGTCATTTTTTATGATTCCTTGCTATTTCTTTTCCATTTACAATGTGACAAAAGTGTCTGGTACACTGCTTGGTAAAGGCTCTTGATTTTTGCTGCATGAATTACATTTTCCCTTTTATCTGTTATAATAATTTATAAAATAGACATAAAGCTTCTTACAATGAAAAAAATATATGAAATGATACTATTTTTAAAATAACTTTTATCTTCATTGTAGGTAAAACAAAGACCTAATGCCTTGCTTTTTCTACCTTCTTTCCTCCTTTCTGGTTGTCACTGCATTAATCTGAGGTTAAAAATCCAATTTTTACAAAATCCTCTTACTCAGTTTTTTTCTTTTGCATTTTGTTTGTTACCATAGCAACAAAAATTATTTCAACTTATCAGCATCAAACAGTCTCTACTGAGTGGTGTTTTTATTCAGTTATCTCTCTATCTTTAGCTAGTTTCAAGGCTTATTGCCAGTTCTTTCCCCTCATTTCATCATTCATGAGTTTCTGATTCATGTCTCAGTGGCTTATTATACAATTCTGAGCAATTTTTGCAGAAAAGGGAGTTAATTGGGTAGTGTATTAGTCAGAAACTCTTGTGGTTTCAAGTGACAGAAACCTACTTCAAACTGACTACAGTAAAAAAAGAGAATATATTGGCTCATGAACCTGTGAAGTCCAGATTCAGTTGAATATGGCTTCAATATGTGTCATCAGGAAATTGTCTCCAGTTCTGGACTCTGCTTTCCCTATCTTGCCTTCATTCTCAGAGGGCATTTTTCACATCGTGTAATGTTTTGCTCCAACTCATACTCACTGCCCTAGAACCCCAGCAGAAAGGGAGCACTCTTTTTCCAATTGTTTCTGTAAAAGTCTGAGCCAAGAGTCATTGGCATGGATTAGGTCACATGCCCATCCTTTGAACCAATGTCTGTGACTCTGTTTGGGGAGCCCTGGGTCACGTGCCTACACTTGATCTGGGGGCGGGGTCAGCCCTCCAAACCACAGAAGAGTATAGAAGGGACAGTTCACCAAAGAAAAATTGGGTTGTTGCTTCCAGAAGGAGAAGTTGATGCTGGGCAAGCAAAAATAACAGACATCCATTGTTTTCTAAGATTCTACAGAACTGTGAACTGTCACCACTCTAGAGAGACAACACAGAAGACATCCAGGTGGTCAGCTGCCCATCTAAGCAGGGTTTGGGGTGTTTTTTTAAAGATTTTATATATTTATTTATTTATTTATTTATTTATTTATTTATTTATTTGACAGAAAGAGAGCATGAGAGACCACAAGCAGGGGGAGTGGCAGAGTGAGAGGGAGAAGCAGGCTCCCCACTGAGCCGGAAGCCCGATGTGGGGCTTGATCCCAGAACTCTGGGATCATGACCTGAGCTGAAGGCATATGCTTAACTGACTGAGCCACGCAGGCTCCCCTCTAAGCAGGGTTTTGTGCTTAGGTAATGATTTCATATGGCCTCACAGTGTTCCAGAACCTAGTTCTCAGCTTTGTGCTTCCAAATATTTATTGCTGTCAGCGTAGCTAATGGTTGTTTCCTCTGGGCCTGGCTCATGTTAACCTGACTCGGCAAAGACTGATGTATATCTAATTCCCATCTTAGAATAAACAGTAATTGCCAAAGGACCTGAACAGGGCTGTCCCTGGGTTAGTGAACTTTCCCTGTTGAAAACCACAAGTGAAGCCAAACTCTAATCATAAGGTTCTTAGCACCCATGGAACCAAGGGAAGTTCTCTGGAGAAAATTAGTGGTCAGATGCATCATGACATGATAGTGTGGTGGCTTTAAAACATCCACAAATGCTGGAAGACTGAAGAGAGAACATGTCACAGGAAGAGAGATAGGTATGTGGTAAGAATGAAAGACAAGAGAGAACGGAGAGTATTCCAATCTGGCTGAAACATGGAAGGTAAAGAGGGCAGATTAAGCAGAGCTGGGGTGGAGGGGGTGGTGGGCAAAGGCCTCACTCTGAGTGTAATGGGGAAGGAAAGAGACACGGTCAAGTTTGTTATGGAAAGATCGATTTTGTACAAAGAGAAGCAATTGGAGATGGGCAACACTGAAAGCAGGACTAAGGTTATTGTGGTACTCTAGGTGAGAGAGCTGATGCAGCAGGCTTTAAGTAGCAAAATGGCAAGGGGGATGAAGTGGGTATGTTTAAAACAGTGCTTTTCCAAAGTCTGTAACCATGTGTGATGTTTGCAGTTAACTAGACTTATGGTGATCATTTCACAATATTTACACATATTGAATCATTATGTTGTACACCTGAAACTAATGTAATATATGTCACTTATGCCTTAATAAAAAATAGTGCTTTTCAAAGTTTAATATGCACACAAACCACCTGGGGATCTTGTTAAAATACAGAGCCTGATTCAGTAGTTCTGGGGTAGGGCCTGAGATGCCACATTCCCAACAAACTCCTACATAATGCTGATGCTGCTGGTCTGGACACCATACTTTGAGTAGCAAGGATTTCAGAAATATTATATTATTATTATTACTATTACTATTATTATTTTTAAAGATTTTATTTTTAAGTAACCTCTATACCCAATGTGGGGCCTGAACTTACAACCCCGAGATCAAGAGTCGCATGCTCCACCAACTGAGCCAGCCCCAGGATTTCAGAAATATTAAAGAAACCGAATTTACAGGAGTTTGTGATTGGTTGGCTGAGGGGAGAGCTGGCAACGAGGGAAAATGAGTTGTTCAGGATCACCCTCAAATTTCCAGTTTGTGTATCTGGGTGGTGATGCTATCCACAGATACAAGATGAGGAACAGGTTTGGGTGGGGTAGATAATAATAAAAGATAACATTTATTGAGTATTTGCTATGTGCCAGGTTCTTTACCTCTGCTGTCTTATTTATCCCGTACAAAAAACTTATGAGGTAGGTACTATTGTGATCTTCATTTTAAGAGTGAGGAAACGAGGTCAAGGTCATATAGGTAGTAAGTGGAGCAGCCAAGATTGAAACTCTCTGGCACTCTGCGTGCAGAACTGCAGCTAACCATGGGCAGGTTGGATATGTGCAGTTGAAGCACCTGTGGAGATGTCACGTAAAGCTGTTCAGGTAAACAAGCTGGCCTGGAGTTCAGGAATGAGATCTCAGCAATGGTTGAAAACCTGGGAGGAATTCAGGATTGGAGAGAATGAAACCATCCAAGGAAGGTTACAACCTACCACCTCAGAGTGCTGTCAGTCTTGTTACATTTTCCTTTTGCATTTGATTATTACAAAGGAATAATCTGAAAAGAACAAATTTTTAAAATAAATATATGGGTTTTTTTCTTATTGGATACTATTTAGTGTTTGTTCTCTATCCCTGAAGTCTAAGAAATTTTCCAGATTATGTCCTGAAGTTGGTTTCTGCTTATTAATTTTTCTAGATTCCAGTGAATTTACTCAAATTTCTACCTGCACTCAGATCTTTTCAGACCTAAGGACAATTTCATTATAATTTAAATTATTGTCTGTAATTGATTTGCTCTGTCTTCTTTTGAGGAATTCCTATAGCTTGAGTCTTCATGATGTTCTCCTACTCATTTTTTTCTCAAAGAATTCCACCACTTTGAGTATTTCTTATGTTTATCTTCTTTATTGCTGATTTGCTCTTCTGCATTGTCAAATCTGCTTTTTACTGCATTAACTATTGAATTTTACTTTGGTTATTGTGGTTTTAATTTCATAGTACTCTCCATTTATCTTGGCCTTTCTTTAAAAGTTGCAATGTTGTCTTATAATCAAGAATAGGGGTGCCTTGGTGGCTCAGTCTGTTAAGCGTCTGCCTTTGGCTCAGGCCATGATCCCAAGGTCCTGGGATGCAGTCCTGCATGGACTCCCTGCTCAGCAGGGAGCCTGCTTCTCCCTCTACCGCTCCCCCTGCTTATGCTTGTGTACTCTCTCTCAAAAATAAATAAAATCTTTAAAAAATAAAAATAAAAAAAGAATGAAGATTAGGTGTATTCTAAGATTGGGTCCTGCTTAGTGGACTAAATGTATTTCAAAGGAGTAATTTTTGGCTCTAGCACTTTCTTATTCCACGTGCCACCTATATTTTTCCTACCAGGTTTTTAAATAATTTGCCTATTCACCTTTGAGATTGACTAACTGAACTTTGCTGACATCTAGAAGTCCAGAGTTGGGGGCTTTCAAGATCACAGTGCTGGACAATTGAGATGTAGGATCTTATATCCTTATTCCCCCTCCAAAGATGTCCTGGGAAATGCTCAGCAGCAGTGGCTGTAACATTTCTGTCTCATTGTCTTAGCTATTCTTGGTATTCACCTGCTTTAGGCTTGATTTTTATTTTTCAACCTCTGGTGTTTGTGAGTACTTCAGGCCCCCAGTCTGTTTGTCTCATTTTCTCTAGATCTTAATGTTCTGGTTTTGGTGTTTCCACCTTTGCATTCATGTTTTGGTATGTCCTAAGATTCTGTCCATCTGTACCCAGCTGGGTCTCGGTCTCTGAATCTCCAGGTCTTTCTCCACTACCCCCTAACCCCTTACTCTGCTTTACATGTCTTCACAGTACTTATCACAATTTGAGTATTTTTTTACCTCCCTCCCTCCGTCCCTCCCTTTCTTCCTTTCTTAGCTACCTATCTCCTCACTGTAGAATGTGGATGCCCAGGATCACTGTAGATGCTCGACAAACACTGGAGGAACGAACGTGTCTGATGAGTGGATCCTGAGTCTCTCGCTTTAGTCTCAACCTCTGTGTTTCACACTTTCTCAGTATGCAAATATCTTTCGCGGTCTCAGTCACGCCTTTCGGTTTCTGTCCTTGTCTCGAGGCCTCTAAGTTTGTGTGTGGGCCATGGAGTCGGGGAGGCCTACTGCAGGCCTGCGGCCGGTGTGTGGCGTGTCGGCGTCCCTCACGCGCTGTCCCAGGTCGTTCCCTGGTTCAGTCAGTACCCCGCTCCGGGGCTTTCCCTGCCCCGACAGTCTCCTCAGGCTCCGTCTTATAACTCCCGTCCCGACGCCTCGGTGTCCTTCTGTGTCTCGAGAGCCGCCTCCCGCGCCAACTCCCCCGCGAACGCACGTGACCAAGCAGGGCGGTGACTCTGCTGCCGCCGCAATGCTCCGCCCCGACCTCGCTGCTTCCGCCGGCCCGCGCAGCCCTGCCCCCAGACGGCGGAGAGCCAATCCGCGTGCACGCTTCTTCACTCCGCCCCGGCGCCCTCCTCGGCGCGCGCCCCTCCCTCCGCCCGCCGGCCCGCCCGTCAGTCAGGCAGGCAGTCGGTCCGAGTGGCCGTAACCTCTCCAGCAGTCCTAAGCGGTACTCTCCTTGCTCCTTCCCGGTCGGCGTCGGCAGCTGCACTTGCAGCGGCGCGGTCCCTCCGGGAGGCGCGGCGTGGGCCGAGCGGCGGCCGCGGAGCGTCGAGCCCTTCGCGGCGGAGGCGGCGGCGGCGGCCCGGCAGCCAACATGGCGGCGGCGGCGGCGGCGGGCGCGGGCCCGGAGATGGTCCGCGGGCAGGTGTTCGACGTGGGGCCGCGCTACACCAACCTCTCGTACATCGGCGAGGGCGCCTACGGCATGGTGTGGTGAGTGTCCGCGCCCGCCCGCAGGCCCGGCCACGCCCGCCTATCCCACCCCACCCCACCGCCCGGGGACGCGGCGGACGCAGCCGCGGCCTCGTCCGCGCCCCGGCCTCCCGGGCCGCCGCGACCCCAGCCCTTGGTTTCACCGTGGTCGGTGCGCCGGGGGCCGGTCGAGGTTTGGGTGTTGCTCGCGGCGTTTCGCGGGCCGGCCTTTGCTTGCCGCCGGGAGGGGCATAAGGGGCGGAGGCCAGTACCCGGGGACCCCCAGATTCAGGCGCAGCGCAGATTTTAGTGCCAGGACCCCCGGGAAGGGAACGGAAGGGGTCCCCTGCCCTAACCGCCCCCCCCTCCCCGGTTTGCTAGAATCGTCGCCTTCTTTTTGACATCCGATTGTAGAGCCGGGAATTCCTTCAGAAGCTTGTCGATGGTGGCGTTGGCCGCGGTCTTAAAAGCGCTTCGCCTCGGCATGTGTGCAGAAGGCCGAAATAATTACCTTCCTCCCCTTGCCTGTATTCCGCGAACTGCTTCCATGAAATATTTTCAGTGGTGCTAACGGTGCTCTCCTGCGCAGGCTTTCTATAAAAAGCGTTAGTAGCATCACTGTTAGTTGTGAAATATTTTAATCTTGAAGTTTTAACATGGATTTTAATACCCATACTGTTTATGTTTCTGGAAGGATAAGCCCGCACGGCTCTATTTATTTGTTAGAGACGTTTGGAGTTGGGCCTAATTTCACTTTTTTTCTTTACTCCGACTGAGCTCTCTTACCGTCGTAAATGTGTTCAGACGTTTTAGCACAATTGTTGCGGACTTTTCCTGTTAATGTTTTAGTGGTCGATATATATGCAACTGCCTTAATGGAGTTCTTGCAGAATTACATGCGCCCTCTCTTACCTTGATCCATATCCCTCAGAAACGTTCCTGGTTCTTTTTATTAGAATTAGCTGTACTGTTTTGTGCTGATGAGGACTTAGGGAAGTGCAGACTCCCTTACACCTATTTCTTGTGAGTGTGTCTTGCGTTGAGTGAAGGAGGCAGACTAATACTTATTGAACACTTGGTGGCAGGTACTGTACTAGATACATTATCTCATTTTATTTGAACAGCCACCTCGAAGGAGGAAAGGTGGTGCTATCCCTCTTTCAGGGGAGAAAGTATTTCGAGGTGAAGCAAATTCTTCAGGTCATACAACTAAAGAGACAGACTTGAGATTGTAGACTGAGATCCTATCTCAAGTGCTGCAGCTCTTTCTATTATACCCTGCTGTCTTTAAATAGTGTTATTAATAGCTTTAGAGTTAGGGATATTTTACTGTTGTAAGCAAGTCTGTTTTAGAAATGTATTCAAATTTGAATGATTGTGATTATAGAAATGCCATAAAGGGCATGTTTTAACAAGTATCTTAGATAGAAAGACTAATTAAATTTAAAAAAGACATTGAATCTTGACTATTTTCATTCTCTTGAGCAAAATGCTTCACATATGCAACTGTGAAAATTCGTGTGAACTCAGAGGTTTAGGAGCCAAAAGAGGAATTAAATTAGGTCAGGTCTAAAAGAAATAAGGCCCTGGAAAATACTGCCCACAGCATCACTTCTCTGTCATGCATCTGATTGCTATTGCACCTGCTGGTAAGTATGCCAGTAAACGTGTGTCATGAGAGGTTCAGAATTGTCCATAACATTCTTCGACTCTCTTTAAAAATTTAACATCTAAAATATGGACTGAAAAAATCTTTAGGTTTTGGGTACTTTAATTGAAAGAGTTTTTTTTTCTTTTCCCCTCTAATGCAATTCTTACTAGTCTGAAGATAATTTAGCTGGGTAACTATTTCTATCATTGCTGTATACGTATTTGACCTTCCAAGTCTCTATTGAGGGAGATGCCGAGTACTTTTACGGTAATTTTCCTTTCCTAAAATCCAAATACAAGTATAATTGGAAGTAGAATCCTTGGTCCAGATTATAGTTTTAATCTTCATTTTAGTAAGAATGTAATCTACGTTGTACATTATTAGTATTTAATGTTGCTTAAAAATGCTGGTTTATGGAGGGCTTCTTGAATGAAATGTTAATATTTAGTGATATTTTTAAAAATGTAATGCTTCCAGACAGATTTGAGGATTTTCAGGCAATTATGAATTTTGCCTTTTTTGTGCAGAGCCGTTTCCTAATCATTATATGGAGGGTATAAAGATGAAGAGTGGAGTTTAAGTTGGGTCTTTTAAGAGTGAGTATGATTTTGATGGATAACAGGCTCAAATCACAGTTTGAACTGTGGAATCTAATCCTGGAAAAGTAGGTAGCAAATTGTAGAGGACTCTAAAGGCAAAACTGAGTTTGAGTCTATATTTATGCAATGAAGGAGCATCGATGATTTTGAAAACAGGCAGTCATATGGTCAATTCTGAGATTTTTGTGGGGTAGATCAACACTGGTGGAAGTGATAGAGAAAAAACTGTGATGTTACCGTTAAGCTATTGTAACTGTCTAGAGGTGAAGTGATACAGAGGTATCAGAAGGTAACAGACAGGGATGTTGAGAGATCTTACTAAGGTAGAATCCATGGGGGCGCCTAAGTGGCTCAGTTGGTTAATTGTCCAGCTCTTGATTTCAGCTCAGGTCTTGATCTCAGTGTCCTGAGTTCAAGCCCTGAACTGGGCTCCATGCTGGGCTGCCCAGCGTGGAGCCTACTTAAAAAAAAAATTCATGCAGTGCCTGGATGGCTCAGTCATTGGAGCATGTGACTCTTTATCTCAGGGTTGTAAGTTTGAGCCCACCTTGGGTGTAGAAGTTACTTAAAAATCAAATCTTTTAAAAACAAAATCCACCTGGGCTCTTTATCAGAAGAATGGTAGAATGACTGAATTATGGCAAGTATGGGAAGAAGCAAAGGATGATGAGATCTAAAAGGGTAAGAGTCTTAATGAGGTGGGATTTGGATTTAAGAGGGATATCTGAGACAAGGATTTTTGAGTTTGGACATGGGTATATTTGTTAATTCCAAGGCTTCTAGTTTGGGAGCCTGAGAGGATGGTGTTGCTATTATCAGAGAAGAAATACTATGGACAAAGCAGGTTTATTAGGGAGAAATAGTGAGTTGAGACTTACTAAGTTGTGATGACTGTAGGCCATTTAGGCTGTATCCAGAAGGCATCTTGAAATTTAGAAGAGGGAAGTAGAATCTGGAGATGAAAATTTATGAAAGTGGTAGTCTCACATGGATGAGCGCAGATTCTTATCTGAGGTGAGTGATTAGGTGAAATTGCAAGCGGATGTATATTCATCTTTTTAGTGAACAGTCCATACATTTAGTAGACTTTCAAAGGGGTCCATTGTCCCAGAAAGGTTAAGAACTACTGAGGTAGAACAGGAAGACCACAGAGGCAAACCAAAAAAATTTTTTTAAGATTTATTTACTTATTTTAGAGAGAGGGGGAGAGAGTGAGCACGAGTGTGCACAAGGGGGGGAGACAGAGGGAGAGGGAGGGAGAGTCTTAAGCAGACTCCCTGCTGAGTGCGAGTCCAACTCAGGTTTCAGTCTCATGACCCTGAGATCATGACCTGAGCTGAAACCAAGAGTCGGGTGCTTAACTGACTGTGCCACCCAGTTGCCCCCTTGACAGATTTTTTTTTTTTTTTTTAAGATTTCATTTATTTATTTGAGTGAGAGAGCCCAATCAGGGGGAGGAGCAGAGGGAGAAGCAGACTTCTGTTGAGGAAGGAGCCCAATGTGGGACCCGATTCCAGGACTCCGGGGTCATGACCTGAGCTGAAGGCAGACGCTTACCCTACTGTGACACCCAGGCACCCCCCCACCCACTCCCCCCACCTTGACAAATATTTCTAAGAGATAGACAAAGGAATGAGAGCCTGAGGACTGGTGAGACATAGAAGAATCAGGAAAAAAAATGCATGAGAGGAGAAATTGAAGCTGTGTATGCTTGATCATTTATTAACTAAGATAAGTATTTTGAGTAGGTTGCATTTGAAACACTTTCTGAATGTGATTGAGAGGTCATAGGGTCATCTCCATAGAGATACTAATTGAAATAGCGGTAGTTTAAGAGTGGATGAGATATGGGGGGGGGGAATGTGAGAACTGAGCCAAAGGAATGTCTGACTTTAGGTCTAGTCAACAGAGGGCAAGTTACAGAAAAGGACAGAGGAAGTGTGGCTAGAGAGACCAGACATCCAGGAGTGCAGATGGTCAAAGGAGCCAAGAAGATTGTGGTCATAAGGGATTGACTCTGAATACTATTGAGGACAAACAATGCAACTGGAAGACAAGCTATTGGACTTGTTGATTTTAAACTCTCCTAAAAAAAGTTGGTTCCAAGCAAAATTTCAGTGTGATCACCTTCCGAATGGTACAATATCCTGTCTTACTACGGCTTTTTGATTATGGCAGACTAGTAGAACTACCATTTAGTCAACACTTGTTTGTTTTATATGCATCAGTTAATCCTCATAACCACACTTCATACATGGTTACTTTGTACAAAAGTAAGGAAACTTGAGACAGAGAGATTAGTTAACTTGCCCAAGGACACACAGCTAGTAAGTGATAGTGCATCCCTGTTTGTCTGGTTCCTAAATGATACTCGACCAAGATCAAAGTTGAGAAAGTATATGCTTTCAATAACAGGAAATACCTGTTGTCTGCTTTTGCTTGTATCACATTTTAGCCTTGTTTTTTTTTTTTTTAATTTTTTAAAGATTTTTTTCATTTATTTTAGAGAACGAGTGAACGCAAGCACGAGTGGGAGGGGCAGAGGGAGAGAGAATCCCAAGCAGACTTCACGCTGAGCCTGTAGCCCAACATGGGGCTCAATCTCAGGACCCCAAAATCATGACCTGAGCTGAAACCAAGAGTTATATGCTCAACTGTCTGTGCCACGCAGGTGCCCCACTTTTTAGCCATTTATTCATTTTTTAAAAAATTTTATTTATTTGAGAGAGAGCGCATGCTCACACAAGGAGGGGAAGGGGCAGAGGGAGAGTGAGAAGCTGACTCCCTGCTGAGCAGGCAGCCTGATGCAGGGCTCCATCCCAGGACCCTGGGATCGTGATCCTAGTCAAAGGCAGATGCTAACCTATTGAGCCGCCGCGTGCCCTCTTTTTAAAAGCCTTTTTAAAAACTTTCCACACAAGGTCATTCACTCAGAAAATATTTATTGAGCACCTATTATGTGCCAGGATTCACATGGTCCCTGCCTTTTAGTATCCTTTAGTCCAAATGGTTGGATGAAATTGGGTAATAATAAAGAGAATATACCAGTCCATTCAGAAAGAATGTGTGTAGTGCTGGCCTGAATGATGTGGGGCTGTCTTTGTATGTCTTCATAGACTTTTGACCTGGGTGTTGAAGTATGACTAGGAATTCGCCTTGAGATGAGCATTCTAGGTAGAGGAAAACGTACATGCAAAAGCAGCACATCAGGTCAGGAAAACCACAGGTTTTTTGGGATGGCAAGAGTATAGCATGTCTTAGGGAGAGAGCTGTTGACAGCTGGGATGGACAGGGCCAAATCCTGAAAGACATTGTTTACTGAGGAGTTTAGATTTGATTTTATAAGTGAGAATCATTAAAGAAAGGCCTTGTCTCTGCCAGTCCCTCATCAAATTTTGTGAATTATGTTCCCCTCTTTGTGTCTCTTATGCTTTCCACCTACTGTGTTTAACTCACTTATATGCTTACCTTGGGTTACTCAGTGGGTGTGACTTTGATCCCTTTTCCAGGGGCATTTTGAAATGTATGTGGGTTTTGTTTTTTGGTTGTTACATTGACTGGGGAGTATTATAGGCCTTGCATGTGTATATGGTGGAGGCAGTTATGCTGAACGACCTACAGTGCATGGTACAGTCCAGGTGCTTGAGAGTCGTCCTGTCAAGATACTAGTAGTACACCCCTCCAGTCCATCCCCAAGAAATATTGGGCCATGTTCAAGTCCTGTGTTCCTCTAAGGTTCATCTTTTCTGTAAACTTACCTTATTACTGTCGGCTGTAGCACTCCGTCCCCTCCTGAAACTCTGGTGGGTATTTGTACCACCTGCTTGAAAGGCAAGACCAGCAGTAGTATATATCATCTGTAGAAGCTCAAGACTGACAAGTGGATCTGGATTCAGATTCTTAGATTTGCTTTTTAACTTTTAATAAAGAAGTGTCTTGTACGCTTTTGAGAGCTCAAAGATCTGAGTACACCATTTTACATGAGCAATTGAAAATTCAATGTTTCTGAACAATTTTGAGTACAAGTAACTCAATGAAATTAATTTTGATATTAATAACCCTGTTGATGTGTAGAATTCTGGTGGTTAGCTATAACTGATAAGCCATTTCCATGAATTTAATTTGTAGGTTTTCACTTTTCAAGTATTTATGAGAAGTTTTTTATGAAAAGCTTCCGAGTTTTCTTAGAAAACCATATGTAATTTGTTCTCTGTCTTGTTCACATTAAGGTACCTGCTAATTAAAAAAGAGCTGATTCCCCAACACACATCCAGAGCTCTTTCACCCTGTATCCAGTCCACTCTACCCACCCACCTAACGCTGAGATGCTGTTTCTCCCCTTTGTTTCTCTTTCACTACTTGGGGCTCCCTCACATTGGAAAGCCAGCAGGATAGATATTCTCCAAGGTCCTTTTCGGATTCTGTCTTCGGGCAGTCTCTGTTCTGAATCCATGGCCAGTAGGAGCTGGGAAGTAGAGTGTTGGGGTATGCCACAATCAATTAACTGACATTAGTTGCATGCCTACCTTGTTGTAGGTACTGTGGTTCCAAGTTCATTTTCATTCTCGTCTTTGAAGTAACTTTTTTTTCACTTTATAGATAAGGAAGTCAGGTCTCATGTAATTTGTCCAAGATTCACAGCCAATAAATACATAGCAGAACTGAGATACTGAGATTTATCTAGACCCCAAACCTGTGATTGATTGATTGATTGATTAATTGATTGATTGATTTGGCTTTACTCTGTTATACCAAGCTGCTTGGAAACATGGTTCCTACATCCCAGGTTCTTGACTGCATTGGCACCAAAGTATAAAATGGTAATTGTCATAGATGACTTGGGCCTGTAGGGAGGTAGAAGAGGGAAAAACTGGATACCTGGAAAGCATGAGAGAGGTAGGGTCAAACTTACTTTTTATCAGGAGGGTAGTGTTGATTTCTTCTCCATCCCTTCTACTTACCTCCATCAGGTTCTTGATTTCAATCGTCTCAATAGTATTAAGTGTGTGCCTGACCTATGTGCTAGGCAATAGGAGTAAAGTGGTGAACAGAAGAGGTGGTTTTACTCTGGTGTTTACTGTCCAACAGGAAAGGAATAACTTCTACTGAGTTTGATGAGGTGCACAGTGCTCCTGGAGAGTATAAAAGGTGGAGCTAGGATGGTTTTGAGTAGTCCAAGAAGATGTCCTGGAGGAAGTGGTGTTTAAGTTGGGATCTGAAGAATGACTTGGAGGTAGCTAATTGAAAGGTGGTGTAGGTGCTGGAGTGTTTGTTTCATGTACTACCGTGTAGAAAATGATTGTGGAAATTGAGTTTGTGATTAAGATTCAGGGATCTTTCTCATGGTACTTCAGGGGTGGGAAGTGCAGCTAAAGCTTCAGATGCGGTTGTAACCAGAACTAGAAAATAGACCCACTCCCCTACCTCCCTCTATCGTTTACAAAATCTTCTTGCACTCCGCACCTTTGCACAGCTGGGGATTTTTTTCTTTTCTCTTTTATCACATCCCCATGCATTTGGCAGAAGAGAGTTTATCCTAGGTTCCTCAAGGTATGTGTCTTTAGTACATTGACAACCAGAGGCTGTGAGCAGTCTGAATCCAATTCCTGGGAGAGAGAATTTGATCCAGCTTGGGATAGTGTCCATCTCTGGTCCAGTCAGCTGGTGGAGTCATTTGAAAAGGCTAAACTTCTCTAAGGTATGAAGGATGAGGTGGGGATAGTCAAAAGATGTCTCCTATTGACTGCTGACTTGCCAGGTTCAAGTTCTTGGTTCTGCTTCCCCTGCTTTTCTCCAGGCTGTAATTTTTCCCTGCTTTTTGGAGCCTGTGGGGAAGGAAGAGAGGAAAGGAGAGGAGAGGAAGAAGTAGTTGAGACAGAAGAGCTTTGGGTTGCTTTTAGGGTCCATTTGTTTTTCTGTCTCTGGTATTATGGGGGTGGCAGCTAAACTGGGTGGTATCTTTAAACTTAGTATTTGATACATCTCTAACATGTGTGAGTTATGTAGCCTAACAGTAAACACTCTAGAACCTACCACTCCCTGAGTGACTTTTTTTTTTTTTTTAAGATTTTATTTATTTGAGAGAGCTCACACAAGTGGGGGTCGGGGCAGAAGGAGAGGGAGAAGCAGCCTCCCCCCTGAGCAGGGAGCCCAGTGCTGGGGGGCTTGATCCCAGGACCCCGAGATCATGACTTGAGCCGAAGGCAGACGCTTAACCCACTGAGCCACTGGGGTGCCCCTCCCTCAGTGACTTCTTTTTTTTTTTTTTTTTTTAAAGATTTTTATTTATTTATTCGACAGAGATAGAGACAGCCAGCGAGAGAGGGAACACAAGCAGGGGGAGTGGGAGAGGAAGAAGCAGGCTCATAGCGGAGGAGCCTGATGTGGGGCTCGATCCCATAACGCCGGGATCACGCCCTGAGCCGAAGGCAGACGCTTAACCGCTGTGCCACCCAGGCGCCCCCCCTCAGTGACTTCTTGACTAGATTGTCTGAGGCCACCACAGCCTTCACTCCAAGGTTTAACTTCTTTTTGGGAGCCTGTACAATGGAGTGGGTAAGGGCATGGGTTTTCGCCATTTATATATGTGGCTATGGCAGGTTATCCAACCTGAGCCTTGTTTTCCTCATCTGTAGAAAGGGAGTAGTGTTATACACCTCAGTGTTGTGAGGATTAAATGAGGTATATAGGTGAAGTGCTGAGTGCTCAGTATCTGATTAATGCTCTAATTATTATTCCCTTGTAGTAAATGGGCATGGCAGGACCTGGATCCTCTCTCACCTCAGTCTCTTGGAACGGACTTTTCTTTTTAAAAAATATTTATTTACTTATTTATTTGAGAAAGAGTGGGGAGGGGGAATTGAGGGAGAAAGAATGTCAAGCCGACTCCACGCTGAGCTCATGGAGCCCAACGCTGGGCTCATGGAGCCCAACTCAAGACCTTGAGATCATGGCCTGAGCTGAAACCAAGAGTTAGATGCTCAACCGACTGAGCCAGCCAGGCGCCCCATGCACAAACCTATTTTTTAAGTGGATATTCGTTCTATTGTTTTTTAAGATTTTTATTTATTTATTTGACAGAGACAGCAAGAGAGGGAACACAAGCAGGGTGAGTAGGAGAAGGAGAAGCAGGCTCCCCACTGAGCAGGGAGCCTGATGTGGGGCTTGATCCCAGGACTCTGGGATCATGACCTGAGCCAAAGGCAGACACTTAACGATGAACCACCCTGGCACCCCTCTTTCTGTTGTTATTAAATGAAAATAAAGCATCTCTGAGTAGTTTTTATACTAAGCAGATCATATTTGTTTTCTTTTTTCTCTCACATGTCCCCTAAAATAATTTTTGAGGATCTGAAGCCATATCAAAGTTGTCCTCCCTATTTAAGAATCATATTCTATTGTAAGAAATAAAACTGTGGTTGACAACTAAAAAGTTGGTCGGATACCCTAACCAAGAAAATTAATAGTTTCTTTCTCAGCCAGTCAGTATCCTCTACACAAATTCACACTCTTTAGCTCTGATTTTGCAATGTTATTTCAGTTATTTCAGTCATTAATGGGTTTGTTTTTCCATGCATAGGTACTCCCAGATCCTCTTACCCTGGGTGTTGGAGAGATGGCTAGGTATGAGTCTTGCGCAGATTCTGAGAATTCCCTTTAAGGCCAACTTGAAGGGTCAAACAAATGGACAGAATATGAGGGTTGCAGCTTCTGCTAATTATCAGGGCCTCAGGTTTTGCAGTTTGGACCTTAATTTGGCTTAACAATCTCTTTTAAAATGCTGATATCCCCCTTCCGGGATGTAGCATCATTCATCCTTTTATACGACACTGATTTTTTTAAAAATTGACCAAACAGCAAGCAAAAGGAGGCTGTGTCTAGCTTTAGTTCTACCTTTTAAAATAGCTGTATCAATATACTATAAAATTCGTGAAATTTTAAGTGTTTAGTTCAATCATTTTTAGTAAATTTACAAGGTTGTGCAACCATCACCACAATCCAGCTTTAGAACATTTCCATCATTCCAGAAGTTTCTCCTTGTCATTTGCAGGCAGTTCCCACTCCCACTCCCACCCCCAGGCAACTCCTGATCTGCTTTCTGTTTTGCCTGACGTTGAACTTTCATGAAAATGGAATCATGTGAGATACAGTTTTTTTGGTATCTGGTGTTTTCTTCGCTTGCAGTGGTTTTGAGATTCATCTGTGTCGTTGCCAGAATCTGTAGTTTATTGGGTTTTTTGGTCATTAAATAGTAGTTTCTTGGATAGGTATACCAGACTATGGACGTGTGAAAGTTTTTTGTTTTTTGTCTATTATGAATAATGCTGTTATACATTCATCTATAAGTTTTTGTGTGGACATTTGGTTTTATTTCTCTTGGTTATTTGGGAGTTGCTAGGTAATAGGACAAGCTGTGTGGGTGTTTTGGGGGGAGAGGATGGTAAAATGATTTTATTTTAAACCATAATACTACAGATTCACTGAACAAATATGAATACCCTATGTACTGGCCACTATTCTAGGTACTGAGAATGGTGTGGTAAGCAAAACTCAGTCCCTGACCTTGAGGAGTTTGCTCTTCAGTGGAGAAGGTAGACTAATGTTTCTCTTACTGGTAAGTGTTCTGAAGAAAACTTTTATAAAATAGATTAAGAGTATAGAGTGGAAAGGGAAAGGCATTTTTTTCTGTAAACATTTTTAATGCTACACACTTAACAATTTTTTTTTTACATTTTAACAATTTTTTTTAAACAATTTGAAATGTATAGAAATGTTGTAAGGACAGTACAAAGAAGGTTTTTCCCTGCACCATTTGACAGTAAATTGCTGATACAGTGCCCCATCTGACCAGCACACTTTAATGTGTATTTTTTACCAAACGGGGAATGTGTCCTGCATAACCATAATATAGCCATCACCATCAGGAAATTAACACTGACACATGATTACTTCCTACTCTCTTCAGACCCTGTTCAGCAATCTCGTTTCATTTAGTTGTCCTGTCTCTTTGGTCTCCTTCTGGCTGGAGCAGTTCCTTAGACTTCCTTTGGCTCTAATACCTTGACACTTATGAATATTGTGTATTTTTACTTTCGAAGAAACCATCAAACTATTTTCCAAAGCAGATAATACCATTTTACGTTTCTATCAGCAATGTGTGAGGCATTCTAGTTCTTCACAGCTTACCAGAACTTGGTTTAGTCAGTCTTTTTGATTATATCCGATCTGTTGAGTTTATAAGTGGTATTGCATTATAATTTCACCTTGCATTTTCGTCATGACTCATGATGATTTTTTCCTGTGCATATTAACCAATTGTATATCTTTGTTGTTGAGGTGGCTGGTCCTAACTTTTGCCCATTAAAAAAAAAAATCTTGCCTTTCATTTGGTTTTGATATATATTGCTCAGCTCTCTCCACGTTTTCCTTCAGAATAGGGACAGCTACGAATTCGGAGCAGAATCCAAATCTAATCATGAGGCAACACCAGAAAAACCTGGTTTAGGGATATTCTACAAATAAAACTAGCCTATAATAGTCAAAGATGTTAAGGTGATGAAAGTAAAAAAACAAAACAAAAAAAACCTAAGGAATTGTTCCAGACTGAAGGAATCTGAAGAGATGTGATAACTAAATGTGATGGGTGATTCTAAATTGGCACAGTAGAACGGGGCCTGGATTGTGAGCATGTATCAGTGTTAACAATTCTGATATTTGCAAATTGATTATGTGGGGAAATGGTCTTGTTTTGTTTGTAGGTAATACACACTAAAGTATTAGTGGGTAATGAGGCATCATATTAGCAAACTTAATTCTCAGATGCTTCAGAGAGTACAGATTTGATGAACTAAATTTATAATTTTTCTGTAGTTTGAGATTTAGTTCCTTTTCACCGAAGGGTTGTTGGGTCTCTCTGGAAGGTGCTTGTGTGAGGGTGTGCTGAAATTTGGGGCAAGTCACAAAAGGCATCTTTTAGACAAGTGAAAGAGCACTCACTTGGGTGTCAGAGGACCTGAGCTCCATTCCTGCCACCATTGGCATGTTTCATGAGCTTGTGCTAGTCACTTTGCTTCTGCAGGTTTTAGTTTTTCTCATCTGAAAATTAAGGGATTAGGTAAATCTCTACAAAGTCCCTTCCACCTCTAATGTTGTCATTGCCCTCAGAGACCTTCCATGAAATTAGCGCGCGCGCACACACACACACACACACACACGTATACATACGCATATATATACATACACATGCATAAAGAGGACTCATGTATAGATTGTTTCCCTGTTACTAGAAAGCCATCTATTTTAGTGTAGTTTACCTGAGAAACCTCTGGGTAGTCATTACTGAGATCTAAAAGAAATGGGGAAACTTCCTATTAAAAACTAACAAAATAGGGATGCCTGGGTGGCTCAGTCAGTAAATGGCTACCTTCCACTCAGGTCATGATCCCAGGGTCCTGGGATCAAGCCCCGCTTAGGCCTCCCTGCTCAGTGGGGAGTCTGCTTCTCCCGCTCCCTCTGCTGCTCCCCCTGCTTGTGCTCTCTTAGTCTCTCTCTCTCAAATAAACTCTTAAAGAAATAGAGATTTTTAAAAAACTAACAAATAATTTACTTTAATGTTAAGCTGAAAATTAAACCTTGAGGAGAATGATTATTTTTGTCCTCTTAAGTTGGAACTTCCTGTACTATAAGAGTACTGATTTACCTCGAGTGATTAGATTACTCACGTGTGTTTAAAGAGAGTTTTTACTTGGTGACTGGGATGAATGTTAATGCTGTCATAGGCATTGGGAACAAATGTATAATGAAAATGTAGAGTTTCAGAGATACTTAAATAAAACTGATTATAAGTAAATCTTTTTTTAAATAATTATTTTTAATTTTGGGGCACCTGGGTGGCACAGTTAGTTAAGTGTCTGCCTTCAGCTCAGGTCATGATCTCTGGCTCCTGGGATAGAGCCCTGCGTTGGGCTCCCTGCTCAGCAGTGAGTCTGTTTCTCCCTCTCCTTCTGCCCCCCTACCCCCTTTTGTGTGTGGTCATGCACACACACGCTCTCTCGCGCTCTCTCTCTCTCTCTTGCTTTCAAATAAAATCTTTTAAAAATATATGTATTTTTTATTTTTAAGTAATCTCTACATCCAGTGTGGGGCTCAAATTTACTGTGATCAAGGATCACATGCTCCACTGACTGAGCCAGCCAGGTGCCCCTGATTACAAGTAATTCTGAAAAAGAGAAAACTTAATGCAATCTTATTTATAGAAGAAATAGTTTTAGGGGCGCCTTGGTGGCACAGCGGTTAAGCGTCTGCCTTCGGCTCAGGGCGTGATCCCGGTGTTGTGGGATCGAGCCCCACATCGGGCTCCTCCGCTGTGAGCCTGCTTCTTCCTCTCCCACTCCCCCTGCTTGTGTTCCCTCTCTCGCTGGCTGTCTCTATCTCTGTCAAATAAATAAATAAAATCTTTAAAAAAAAAAAAAGAAGAAATAGTTTTAACTGCACAGCTAAAGAAAATAAAGCAAAACCAATACATTTTCCCAATTAATATCTAAATTTCCACTGAACACAGGTCAGGCTTGCAAAGTAGGGAGCAAAACCTACAGAATTTACTTTGGCTATAAGGTTTTATCTTGAGTCAGTAAATGAGTTGAGGGTACTGCTATTTATTGCTTCAATAGAAATGTGAAAATGTTCAGGTTGGGGCTTACTTGAAGTGTTCCTTCCCTTTTCAATCTAGCAATGCTGAACTTCTCTTCAAATAAAATTTTATTTCCCCCATTAAATTATCTTTGTTTCTGTTCCATAGTTGAAGCAGATTTTTTTTTAAGATCAATGTAATCCTTTCCCATAAGTTAGTTTTTGCAAGACCATATAGGCATGTAAAAATATTTGATATGATGTTTCACGTCAGTGAAAAACCAGTTGACAGCAACACTAGATTAATCTAAGACTGTTGCCGGGAACATTGATCCCTTTTTTGGGCCATTCTGCCTGTCATATATTTTGCTGATGTTTTCAAGCATCCTTTTAGGACAACTCTGATTCCTTACCATCCATGTGATGATAAAAGTGATATTCTTTAGAAGTGTTATAAGTTCTTTCTTTAGTCCGTGAGGCGCTGGAAAGGAAGGACATTTGTGATTCTTTGTCCACTCTGATGTAACTGCTTGGAGGAGCCATTTATTTCCTGCCACCAAGAAAGTGTAAGACAGAATGGTCATAAGAAGTTTATAGAAACTTCAGGAATGTTTCTGGTTACCCCAGCAGTCAGAATGTAGCTTTCAAGAACTGGTAAATGTTTGTGTAGCATCCTAGAATTTAATGATAATCTATGCAAATGTAAATTGGATAATATTTTGGCTTTATGTGGTGTTTTACTTCAACAGGAAAATCTCTCATGTTTCCCTGCTAAGTAAGCTGCTGACATTAGGCCGAGGTGTATTTTTTTTTTTTTTTTAAGGATTTTATTTATTTATTCGACAGAGATAGAGACAGCCAGCGAGAGAGGGAACACAAGCAGGGGGAGTGGGAGAGGAAGAAGCAGGCTCATAGCGGAAGAGCCTGATGTGGGGCTCGATCCCATAACGCGGGGATCATGCCCTGAGCCGAAGGCAGACGCTTAACCGCTGTGCCACCCAGGCGCCCCTACGAGGTGTATTTTATTTATGTAAGGAAGTATCCATCACTTCCTATTTTTGTTGTTTTTTTTAACATAAATGACTGAATTTTGTCAAATTTCTGCCTCTGTGAAGATGATCATGTGATTTTTTTTCCCTTTAGCATTATTATATCCATATTATGGATTTCCTTATATTGAACCTCTGTTATATTCTTAGAATAAATCCTGCTTGGTTAGTCTGTACTCTTTTTTATAATGTACTGTTGGATTCTGTTTGCTAACGTTTGAAGATTTTGTGTTGATTTTCACAAGTGATGTTAGTTTACTGTATCTTTTTTTGTGCAATCTTTTGGCAGATGTGGGGGTTACTGTTGCACTTTCTTCATAAAGTGAATTTGCAAGTTTTCTTTTTTTGTGTTCTAAGGTAACATTGGGATTACCTTATCTTTAAGTGGTAGAATTTCCCTAAGAAACCATTGGCCTGGTGCTTTTTTGTGTTTCCTTGAGGTTTTGTTTCTGTCTGGTCTCTTTGCCAGCACGCTCTTGTGCCTCCAGTTTGTTCTGCACAACTACTACCATGACCGTTATTTCTGAGAGCTTATTATCTATTAAGCACCATCATATGTATGAGTGGAATCATACCATACATATTCTTCAACTAGCTTTTTTTACTCATTATGTTTTTGAGTATAGTTACTCATTTTCATGGCTTAGTAAGTCTCATGTATAAATATACCACAGTTTACCCATTCAGGGATTAATGAACATTTGGGTTGTTTCTTGTTATTAGAGTGGTTCTGGTGTACAAGAGTTTCTTTAGACACATCTCCAGTAGTAGAATGGCTGGGTGGTAGGGCATGTGCATACATGTTCACTAGGTAATGCCACCTTAGTAGTTTCTCCAGCAAATTTTTGTGCTATTATTTTTGTATGTCTTTTGTTTAATTTGTTCCTGGGTGCCTGGGTGCGTCAGTCAGTTAAGCGTCTCCGTTCGGCTCAGGTCATGATCCCAGGGTCCTGGGATCGAGTCCTGAGTAGGGCTCCCTGTTCAGCGGGGGGGTCTGCTTTTCCCTCTCTCTCTGCCCCCCCCCACTCATTTTCTCCCCCCCCACAAATAAATACATAAAATCTTTAAGATAAATAAATACATTTATTCCTTGGTACCTTATATTTGTTGTTGCCATGGTAATTTGTATCTGTTTGTAGCTGTTACAGAAATGCATTTGATTTTTATAAAATTGATTTTATGTCCCACAACTTCACAGAACTCTTATTGCAATAATTTGTGTTTAAATTCTTTTAAGACAAGCATATCATCTGAAAATCCTGACAATTTTGTGTCTTTTCATTACTTAGATTTCTTTTATCTTGAGAGCAGTGCTGATAGTGGCATCGATGACTTGTTCTGATGTTTAAAAGGAAAGCTCTAATCAAATGGGGGAGGGACTGTTTTAGTGTAGTTTTCCTTATTAGGTTTTCTTTTTCAAGGTTTTTTTGTTGTTGCTTTTATCCTGAGTGTTGAATTTCCACATGCCTTCTTATTGTATCTGCAGGAATTTTCATGTGATTTTTCTCTGTTAATCCGTTATAAATTTCAGATTGCATTAATAGGTTTTTCAAATGCTGAAACAATTTTGCATTTCTGGGATTAAACCCAGCTTGGTCATAATGTATTATCATTATTATATATTGCTGTATTTGGTTAGCTAATAAATAATTAAGGTTTCTTCATTGTGTTCATGAATGAAATTGGCCTGTCGTTTTTCCTTTCTCATGCTCTTGTGCTCGCCTCTAGCTTGGGTATCAAAATTAGAGCACCCTGGGGTGCCTGTGTGGCTCAGTCGGTTAGGCATCCCCCTCTTGATTTCAGCTTGGGTCATGGTCTTGGAGTTGTGGGATTGGGTCACATCTGTCTCTCCACTGAGTGGGGAGTCTGCTGGAGATTCTTTCTCTCCCCCTACCCCCCGCTCACTTACCTCATGTTCTCTTTTTCTCAGATAAATCTTTAAAAAAAAAGTTAGACCACCCTTACAAAATGAGTTAGGAAGTATTTCTTCTTTTTTCCAACTTTCCTATTTCTGTAAAATTGGAATGATTGATTCACATGAAGTTTGGTAGAATTTGCCTATAAAGAAATCTGACCTGAGTGGTTTGTTGTTTTGCTTTTGTTTTGGTGTTTGTTTTTGTTTCTGGTGGGGACATGTTAAAGTACTGATTCAGAGTTATTAAAAAAATGGTTATTTGACTTTCCATTTTATATTTCTTCTTGATAATTCCTATTTTTCTAGGAATTTGTTTCTGTATTTATTGGAGTATTGTATTTTCTTACCTCTTAATTTTATTTTGAGGTTTTCAAACATATGTACTGTTTAAAGAATAAAAAGTTAAGTACATGTAGTCATACAAGTTATGAACTAGAACATCGTCGGTACCTTAGAAATGCCTTTTGAAATCCTGTTCAGGAGTCCATCACTATCCTCAATTTTGTGATAATTGTTCTTTTCACCCCTTTTTACTTTTTACTTTTATTGAAGTATAACATATATTCAGAAAATTGCACATATCATAAGATTACAGCTTGATAAATTTTCTGAAACTAAACACACTCATGTAAATAACCAGTGTCCAGATCAACAGTCAGAACCGCAGCAACTCAGAAGCTCCCCTTGAACTTCCCATCATTCTCCATTGGTACATAGGTGACCTCTATCCTGAGTGTGGTATAGATTCATTTTGTTTTGTACTTTACTTGAATAGGCACATGCATTTGTTTTCTTTTTTATCTGGCTTCTTTTATTCAGCATCATGTTTTTGCAGTTGTGACTTATTCATTCTCATTGTAGTATTAGTATCCCATGGTGTGACTGTACCAGTTATTCATCCTGTTAATATTCATTTGGATTCTTCCCAGTTTTTGACCAATATTAGTAGTGCTATCATAAACATTGTGCAGTGTGATTTCGTAAGCATGTGTGCACATTTCTTTTGGGTATATATACCTAGGAGCGGAGCGACTATGCCCAGGATATGCATAGGTTCAGTGGGAAGTTTGCTGTGGCTATTGCCATATAATTTTCCAAAGGGGTTAAATTATATTCACACCCACTAGCAGTGTATTAGAGTTTGGACTGCACCATATCTTTAATATCAGCATTTGTTCTTTTCTTTTTTTTTTTTTTAAGATTTTATTTATTTATTTGACACAGAGAGAGACAGCCAGCGAGAGAGGGAACACAAGCAGGGGGAGTGGGAGAGGAAGAAGCAGGCTCCCAGCAGAGGAGCCTGATATGGGGCTCGATCCCAGGACCCCGGGATCACGCCGTGAGCCAAAGGCAGACGCTTAACAACTGAGCCACCCAGGTGCCCCAAGAATTTGTTATTTTCTACCTTAGTTTTAGCCATGCTGGTCGTTGTGAAATGGTATGCACTGTGGGGTTTGTTCGGCTGTTAGCCTTTTGACCATCTTCTTGTGAACTGTTCAGGTTTTTTGCAAATTTTTATATTGAGATTTCTATCTTTATTTTTTTAAGATTATATTATTTCAGAGACAGAGTGCATGCATAAGCAGGGGGAGGAGCAGAGGGGGAGGGAGAGGGAGAGAGAGAATCTCCAGCAGACTCCATGCTGAGCGCAGAGCTGGACTCGGAGCTCCATCTCAGACCCTGAGATCATGACCTGAGCTAAAACCAAAAGTCGGACGCTTAACTGACAGATTTCTGTCTTTAGTAAATAATAGGAGTTCTTTATAGGTCCTGGACATGAGTCTTTTTAGATTTATGAATTGCATATACCTTCTCCATTCTGAGAGTTGCCTTTCATGCTCTTGGTGGAGTCTTTCTGATTCTGTCGCACAGATTTAAGTTCTGTAGTGAACTTCATCATCTTGTCATCTATTTTCTGCTGGCTAGATTGGCAGCGTTAGAAGAAGGGATATTTGTGGGAAGAATGCCCTAGCGAAGGAAGAAGGAACAGGCCTTTGACAGTTGCATCTCCATTATCTCTAGAGCAGTTTTGCAGGGTGCTATGGGAACAGATGTCACTGCGAAACCATGCCAAACTGAGTATATGTAAGAGATTCTTTCTGCCAGGTAGCCTTAGCTTCTGAGTCAAATAGGAGGTTAGGTCAGGCATCTGTTAAGAGTGCATTGCATGAAGGATCAGAGGCTTGAAAGTGGGAAGAAAGTTTGAGACAGCTGTTTTGTGCTTTGAAGTCAGCTAAAGATGAATCAGTGGACTGGCCCTACTCCCTGAGAGTGACGACTTTGTTCCCTGATGTATCCCCAGCACCTAGTACACACATTGCACATAGTAGGTGCTTAGCAAATATTTGTGGAATTGGCCAGATATAGTAGTACCAGTGATGATACATGGAGGCTGGCTAGCTCTGTGCTGTCCTCATAGTTTCCACCTTCTCACATTTCCATTCATTTCCCTATATCATTTGAAAATTCCCTCAGTTTGAATTCAGGGAAGAAATAAGTTCCTTACTAAACTATAAGCCTCTTTAAGAGCAGCAGGGAACATATCTCATTTATCAATTTAGAAACTTTATTTAAAATCTCAGCTTTGAGGGCGCCTGGGTGGCTCAGTCGTTAAGCGTCTGCCTTCGGCTCAGGGCGTGATCCCAGGGTCCTGGGATCGAGCCCCATATCGGGCTCCTCTGCTGGGAGCCTGCTTCTTCCTCTCCCACTCCCCCTGCTTGTGTTCCCTCTCTCGCTGGCTATCTCTGTCTCTGTCAAATAAATAAATAAAATCTAAAAAAATAAATAAATAAAATAAGTAAAATAAAATCTCAGCTTTGTCATTAATAGCTGGGTGACTTAGAGCATGTCATTTAACTTCTCAGAGTCTCATTTCACTTTTCAGTGAAGCAGAGATCATCCCTTATGAGTGTTGAAATGACTGCATCAACTAAATCACTATATAATCCTGAGAGCAATTTTTCTTGCATCCCAGTATGAGACTACAGAATAAAGCATTGAAATGAAAACTGGGGGGGTACAGGCTGAATATCTGTATAAGTAGGTAACTTGTAAGATTGGTTTGGGGTTTTTTAAACTATTTTTTAGTAGTAAAATGCACGTGACATCAAATTTAACATTTTAACCATTTTTGAGTGTAAATTGGTAATTGTATATTCACATTATTGTACAACAGATCTGTAGAACTTTTTCACCTTGCAAAACTGAAACTGTACCCATTAAACAACTTCATTCTCCCTTTCTCTCTGCCCCTGGCAGCCACCATTTTGCTTTCTGTTTTTATGAATTTCACCTCATAAGTGAGCATAATGCCCTTAGGATGCTTCCATGTTGTTGGCAGATGTCAGGATTTCCTTCTGTTACCCATTTATCCACCCATGCACACTTGAATTGCTTCCACCTTTTGGCTATTGTGAATAATGCTACTTTTAACATAGGTGTACAAATACCAGATCGTATCATAGTTCTAGGTTTAATTTTTTGAGGAACCACCATACTGTTTTTCAAAGCAGTTGCACCATTTTACATTCCCACCCAAAGGTTTTGATTTCTCCACATTTTCACCATCACTTATTTTCTGTTTTTTGTTTTGTTCTGTTTTGTTTTCTCTTTTGATAGTAGCCATCCTAGTGGGTGGGAGGTGGAGAGCTTGTTTTGATGGGTCTTGTGCCATGTATGTTTGATATGCTTTCAGTCAACAGTGGCTGTTTGGCAGTTATCAATAGATAGTGTTAAGGACTTGCTGGGATAAAAATATGAGTCAGGCACAATGCTTATCTCAGAGGAGCCTTTAGTAAATAAAGTAAGCTGCTTACAATTTAGAAGTCCATGTGTGTGTATGCGTGTGTTATCCCTAGCATGCCCTTTGTTGCTAGACATTTATAAAAGTAGTTCTCAAAGTAGTGGTCATATAGTATCACCATGGTTAGTGAACTAATAACGTTAAACATCGAAAGTTAAGAATATTTTACTTTTATTCCTTAGGTTTTCCATGGAATTTTAAAAGACTTTATGATAAATTTTCCAATTATTCAGATTATAAATACTCTGAGACTCATAGTCTTAGAATTTCCATTTTCCTGAGCCTTGTGATGGAGCCTTCAGGGCTTACAGCCTCCCTGAGGGTGGAGAAGGTGGGCATTGCCCTCAAGTTCTTTATTATCACTTAATGGGGCAGAGGGAGAGGGTAGTACCCAGAGGATAGTATGTATTGAGAGGGTAGGGGAAAGCCCAGCCTGCTGTATCTGTGGGGGTGGAGAGTAGGGGTACAGGTAGAGATGGAGAGGTACTACTTTCTTCCCTAAGTAGTCTCAGAATTTTCTGCATAGAAAGCTTTCTTCTCCTTGTTGCTGTAGTGAATATGAACTTGATTTGTTTTATGGCTTAATGCATAGGATTAAACTGTCAAAATTCCTTTGTGGTAGTCAAGTTTTTTTATGAGAAGCCTGTAGCTGAAGAAAAGCATTAATTATGGGTTCAATTATTATTCCTAGTAGCAATAATAAAGAATATTTTATCTGCTCAAAGGGTTTTTTCCAGCGATGTTTTATTGAAATATACAGTTAGCCAAGTGCTACATGTATCTTAATTGTTCAGCCCAGTAAATTTTTGCAAACTGAATACACCTAGGTAATCAGTACTCAGATCAAGAAACAATGTAATTGGCATTATAGAAGCCTGCCTGTGTTCCCTTTTGGTCACTAGCCACCCTTCGCCCACCAGAGTAACTATTATCCCGACTTCTAACATGCAGATTAGTTGCCTGGTTTTGTACTTTATGTAAATTGGTCCTGCGGTATGTTTTCTTTTGTGTCTGTTTTTTTTTTTTTAATTTATCATTGTGAGAATCATCCATATTGTGTATGTCTGTAATTCAAAAATTATTTTTCTTTTTAAGGCATATTACTGGCAGCCTAGGAAAAGACTTTCCTCATTTTTCTGTCATTGATCCTGTGGCTTTGCAGTGCTGTTAATATTCCATATCTGGAGGGAAGAAGTTCTTGGGTACTCTTCATATTCTTGCCATTTCTTCTCTAGACCACATGTCTATAAACTTTTCCATTATCTTGTTTTCCTCATTCCATTGCTCTATTGCTAATCTAATACTTTGTGATAAATACCCTACAACTTAGTGACTTAAAACAATAAATATTTGTTACCTCACACTTTCTGTGGATCAGGAATTGAGGAGTGGGCCTAGCTGGATAGTCTGGCTCAGAAACTCATGACATTGCAGCCAAGATCTCAGTTGGGGCTACAGACATCTGAAGGCTTGCCTGAGGCTGGGGGATCTGCTTCTCACTGCCGTGGCTGGCAGTTGTTGGTGGTAGGGGGATAGGAGGTTAGGCCTCAGTTTCTCCCCCTGGAGGCTTCTCCCTAGACTGTTTGAGTGTCCTCACCACATCGTGGTTGGCCAGCCTCTCCCAGAGAGAAAGAATACCTTTATGACTTAACCCGGGAAGACATACCATCGCTTCCACCCCCCAACCCCCACCCCTTTTTTGTTGTTAGAAGCAGGTTACTTAGTTTGGCCTGTATTCCTTTGGAGGTTAGGACAGTCATCTGCTGTAAGACTGTCATGTAATGGAATTGTAACTAACATAGCAGCTATATTTGCCTTTTTAAACTCTCTTAAATAGAATAGAGGTTTCAGAGATTGTTCGAAATATAATGCCCACTACCATGAGTGGACACCACATTGCTGGTTGTAGCAAAGCCATGTTAAAAAGTAAGCCTATTGCAGGGGTGCCTGGGTGGCTCAGTTGGTTAAGCTCCGACTCTTGATCCCAGCTCAGGTCTTGATCTCAGGGTTGTGAGTTTCAGCCCCAGGTTGGGGGTGTGGAGGCTACTTAAACAACAGCAACAAAAAAAAAACACAAACTCAAACAAAAAAAAGTTAGTGTGTCGCTACAGTGTAAGGGCAAGTAATATTTTATTTACATTCTGCATAAATATCAGCCCTATGAAGGAGGTAAGTATAAGCTGGAAGGTGATGTTGTTTCTGTCTACTGTAACCATTTGAGTGCCACGTTTATTCTACATAAGTCTCACTTGCTCTTAAAAATGTGCTACTGATTCCTGGGATTTTGAATCTTTAATAAATAGGTCTGTACATCTACATTTTTAAAATACATGTGCATTCTGGCTAGATCTCCAAGGCTCAGCAGAGTTGTAAAATGACACAACTCAAGTAAAACATCAGACATATCAGAGGTGCAGTCTCGATGGGCTTAGTTGAGATAATGATGATCCTCAGAGAGCTGCCTGGTGGGCCATGTGCTCTTCCTCTGACAGGAGACCTCTGCCTTGCCCTTTGCTCAAGTGCATTCTCAGGACACCTGGGTGGCTCAGATGGTTAAGCGTCTGCCTTCGGCTCAGGTCAGAATCCAGTCCCGAATGGGGCTCCTTGCTCAGATGGGAGCCCTCTGCCTGCCACTCCCCCTGCTTGTGCGCACGCTCCCTCTCTCTCTCTCACAAATAAATAAATAAAATCTTTGAAGTGCATTCTCTTTGCCCTTTTCTAACGCATCATTTCCGAGTATGGTCTATACCCCTCACACTTGAAACTACTGAGTTCTTGTTTCAGCAAAGCCATGAGGGAGGGGCTGTTAATTGCTGGAATTGGTTCTATGGGTTGGAAGTTTTACAGACCAGAAGCCTCCTACAGGTCCACTGTCCTTATTCACACAGTTTATAGAGTCTCAGGACTTTTTGGATTCTTTTGTAACTTCTTCAGGGTAAAACCTGACTTAAACTATCATGAGGCTATTTATAGCCTTTATTTTTCCCATTCAGTATAATTGTTCATATAATTTGCTGCAGAAATATTAGTACTGGATTGCTGGATGTGGCACCAGACCTTGCCAGGGGTGTTATGTGCTCCATCTATACCCATTCTGTTACCTTTGTAAAATCAGAAAAGTACTGAATTCTGAAACATCTCTGATTCCCAGGGCTTTAGCTAAGAATTAATGAATGTGCAGTTCTTCTGAACTTAGTACAATTTGTAACATCCAAATAAACAATATGATTTGAGAATTGTGTCAGCTTTTTGTTTTAGAGAATCTGGAAATATGGAAAGGCACATATACCCCAAAAATTTCACCTGTGATGCTAGTACCCAAGGATATCTGCTGTCAACATCTTGGCGCATTTTTCCGTAATAAAATTGGGATTACATTACGGTTGACTTTTGAACAACAAGGGGTTCGGGGTGCCAACCTCTCACACATTCAGATCTGCATATAATTTTTAACTCTCCCCAAGCTTGACTATTGCTAGTCTTAGTTTCAGCCAGAAGCCTTGCCAATAACATAAGCAGGTAACACATATTTAAATGTTATATATATTATATGCTGTATTTTTGCAATAAAGTAAGCTAGAGAAAAGAAAATACATGTACAGTACTGTACTGCATACAAAAAAAATCCATGTGTAAAAGGACTCATGCAGTTCAAACCTATGATGTTCAAAGGTCAGTTGTGTATAGTTTGGTGTCCTGGTTCTTTCATCCAATATGATGTATTTTCTAAGCCACTGAACATTTCTTTGAAAACAGTCAAAATTTTAAAACCATTTCATGCATTCAAAGCAGTGTATTTAAATACTAAAATAAAAAGGGCTTAACTTTTTAAAAAATAGTGTTAGATATATAGAAAAATTATGAAGATAGTACAGAATTTTCCCATACCAACATCCAATTCCCCTTTTTATTAACATTTCACATTTGTATGGTGCATTTGTCACAATTAGAAAATCAATATTGATACATTACCTAAAGTCCCTACTTGATTCCTTTTTCCTGAGTTTTTACCTAAGATTCTTTTTCTGTTTCAGGATCCCATCAGGGCATACCACATTATATTTAATTGTCATGTCTCCATAGGCTTCTCTGGGTTGTGACAGTTTGTTTTTGATGACCATGACTGTTGGGGGGAGTACTGGTCAGATATTTTGGGATTTATCTGATTTTTTTTTTTTTTTTTTTTTTTTTTTGCGATTAGACTGGGGTTTTGGGAGAAAGATCACAAAAGTAAAGTGTCGTCTTATGTTATATTGCTGCCAGCATGACTTAACACTGTTGATATTGACTTTGTTCCACTGAGGTGTTGTCAGGTGTCTCCATCATAAAATTATTTTTCCTTCTTTTCCATAATGTACTCCTTGGGAGCAAGTCATTTCATCTACTCCTTAAGGAGTGGGAAGTGCTTTACCTCCTTGAGAGTGTTTACATAAATTATTTAGAATTCTGCTTAGGAAGTTCGTCTCTTCTCCCCATTTATATCAATATGACTCATGGCTATTTTACATTTTGGGTTATAATCTAATGCTGCTTTGTATATTTTGTTCTCAAATTGTTGGCAGCTTTGGCCATTCGGGGCAGGGAGTCCGCTTGCAGTGGGGAGTCCGCTTGGGATTGTTTCCCTCTGCCCCTGTCCCCCTGCGTCCATGTGCGCTCTCTCTAAGATAAATCTTTTTTAGAAAAAGAAATGTAATTTCGCATACTGTACACTTCACCCATTTAAAGTGTATGATTTGAGGAGCACCTGGGTGGTACAGTGATCTCAGGGTCGTGAGATTGAGTCCCCCGCATTGGGCTCTGTGCTCAGCTTGGAGTCTGCTTAAGACTCCCTCTTCCTGTGCCCCTCCCCCCTGCTCACTCACACTTTTTCTCTAAAAATAAATAAGTCTTTAAAAATAAAGTATATAATTTGTTTTTTTAGTATATTCACGGATATGTGCAGTCATCATGAGAATCAATTTTAGAATGTCTTTATTATCTCAGAAAGAAACTCTGTACCCTCTAGCTGTCACCGCTCTATCTTCCCCTTGTCCCAGCCTCATATGCTGTCTCTGTAGATTTGCGTATTCTAAACATTTCATATAAACAGCATCATATAATATGTGGTTTTTTGTGATTGGCTTCTTTCACTTCACATGTTTTCAAGGCTCATCCATGTTGTATTTATCAGTACTTTATTACATTTCAGGTTGAATTATATTCTGTTGTATGAATATATACCATAATCTGTTTATCTGTTCATCATTTGATGGATATTTGGGTTGTTTTGGCTGTTAAAATAATACTGCCACGAACATTTGTGTGGTGCATATGCACATAGCTAGGTGCTATCATAGCTAGGTGCATATGCACATAGCTAGGTGCATATGATAACTTGATATTTAACCATTTGGGGAACTGCCAGACTGTTTTCCAAAGTGGCTGCACCATTTTGCATTCCCACCAGCAGTGCATAGGAGTGTATAGGGTGCCAGTTTCTTCATATCTTCAGTAACACTTGGTGTTTTCCCTTTTTTTTTTTTTTATAGCTATCCCAGTGGGTGTGGAGTGGTATCCCATTGTGGTTTTGTTTTGCATTTCTCTAAGGACTAGTGATGTTGAACATCTTTTCATGTGTTTATTGGCCATTCATATTTTGGGGGGAGTGAGAAATGTCTATTTATTTAGATCCTTTGTCCATTTTAATTTTATTCATTTTTTTAAAGATTTTATTTATTTATTTATTTGACAGAGCATACCAGTAGGCAGAGCAGCAGGCAGAGGGAGAGGGAGAGGGAGAAGCAGGCTCCCCACCCAGCAGAGAGCCCGATGCGGGGCTTGATCCCAGATCAGGACCTGAGCCAAAGGCAGACACTTAACTGACTGAGCCACCCAGGCGCACCTCCTTTGCCCATTTTTAAATTGAAGTATTTGTCTTTTTATTATTGAATTGTAAGAGTTATTTATATATTCTAGATACAGATTCTTTATCAGATATATGATTTGCGATGATTCTCTACCATTCTTTGAATTGCCTTTTTACATTTATTTATTTTTATATAAACTCTCACAACCCCAAGATCAAGAGTCACATGCTCTACTTACTGAGCCAGCCAAGTGCTCCCACCTTTTTACTTGGTAGTGTCCTTTGAAGCACAAGGCTTTTCATTTTGACCCAAATTTATGTTTTTTTCTTTTGTTACTTGTGCTTTTCGTATCATATCTAAGAATTTATTGCCAAGTCTAGGGTCGTACAGATTTACTCCTGCTATGATCTGAATTTTTGTGTCGTCCCCCCCCCCCCCGCCCTTAACCCCCAATCCAAATTTATTCGGGGGAAATCCTAATGCCAACTGTAATGGTATTCAGAGGTAAGGGCTTTGGGAGGTGGTTAGGTCATGAGGATGGAGCCCTGAGCTCTCATGAGGGGCATTAGTGCTCTTATAAAAGAGACCGCACAGAGCTCCCTGGTCCCTTCCACCATGTGAGGATACAATGAGAATTCTGCAGACCAGGAAGAGGGCCCTCACCCTGATCTCAAACTTTGAGCTTCCAGAACTGTAAGAACTTTCCACTTATTAGCTACCCAGTTTGTGATACTTTGTTTTAGCGGCCCAACTAGATTAAGGTAACCCCTGTTTTATTTTAAGAGTTTTCTAATTTTAGCTCTTAAATTTAGGTCTCTAATCTTAATTTGGGGCTTTTGTTTTTTGTTTTTTCTCAAGATTTGTTTCTATTTTTTATTTTTAAAAAAACTTTTAAAGATTTTATTTATTTGTCAGAGAGAGAGACAGCAAGCACAAGCAGGGGGATTGGCAAACAGAGGGAGAGGAAGAAGCAGGTTCTCCACCGAGCAAGGAGCCCCATGTGGGACTCGATCCCAGGATCATGACCTGAGTCGAAGGCAGACGCTTAACCAACTGAACCACCTAAGCGTCCCTGGGATTTTCTATATACAAGATTGTGTCATCTACAAAAAGAGATAATTGTATTTCTTTTCTACTGTGGATGCCTTTTATTTCTTTTTTCTTGCCTAATTGCCTTGACTAGAACCTCAAGTCTAATGTTGAAGAGAGAGGCTGAGGCCAGACTTAGACATCCTTGTCCCTTCCTTTCCTTTCCTTTCTTTTCCTTCCATCTGTCTGTCCTTCTTTTCACTTAAGTAATCTCCATACCTGGCGTGGGGCTCAAACTCACAACCCTGAGATGAAGAATTGTATGCTTTTCCAACTGAGCCAGCCA
Organism: Ursus americanus; assembly: GCF_024610735.1. Classification (NCBI taxonomy): domain Eukaryota; kingdom Metazoa; phylum Chordata; class Mammalia; order Carnivora; family Ursidae; genus Ursus; species Ursus americanus. The sequence continues at coordinate 30,698,731 of NC_142156.1, read as the reverse complement.
GGCACCCCTGACATCCCTGTCTTGTTCCTGATCTTAGAAACCTCCTAAGTGGCTAGGGATTTGTACAGTATTTTTTTATTTAAGATAATAATAATTATTCTTGAATTATGTTCTCTTTCTGAAGTTGTGTTAGCCAGTTTTTACAGTGAAAAAATTTTAAATCAGCACAACAAATCTTTTGCTGTAAAACACTTATTGAAAATATCAGTTTTTATTCTATCCAGTACTTTTTCATTGTTTAATTTAGTCTTGAACTTTCCTTCACTCTACCCCAGAATCTGAAAGATGGAGAAAGAGAACCTTTTGTTCTTGCTACACTCAGTTTTTCTGAGAAATGGTCTGCTTCTTCCTCTGCTTTCTGATACTTTGGTCTTGCTTCTTGTACTTACTGCAGCCAGACTTCACACCGAGCACTTCACTCAGAACTGATGTGGTGTATGTTAAGAAATGTGCAGTATTTTTCAATTTTAATCCTTTTGGTTTTGGTGGCTCCCGAAGGTCCCCCACATCCCCCTGCCAAGATTTTGGTCTTTCTGGAGGTGTTGTAAACCATTCCCTTTTTAAAAGTACCTTCACTCTTTCCTGAAATACACCTGTTTTTTAGTCTTTGACCTTTTGTTCTTAGTTCTTGGACTCACATGTTCCATACAATCTGTCTGGGTGACTTAATCCAAATTCCTGTGTATTGGTGACTCTCAGCTTCTTTAAAAAAAGGTAGGGGAGAATCAGACTCCCAGTTCCCTTCCAGGCACTGCTTCTCTCTTCTCCAGGTCCTGCCTCCTGTTCTGCTCTCCTTCCCACATCGGGCTTCAGCTCCCTCTGCTCTGCTGGACCTGTTCTCAACAAGGTCTTTTTTTTTTTTTCCCCCTCTAAGCCTGTCTTATGCTTATACTATAGGATTGTGTCCTGTTTTCCCCCTTTTCATGTATCTATGAATCCAACATTTAATGTCAACATAACATTAAATTAAAGATAAAATTAAGGAAAGATTTTATTTTTAAGTACTCTCCACACCCAATGTGGGCCTTGAACTCACAACCCCAGAGATTTAAGTTATATGGTCCACTGACTGAGCCAGCCAGGCACCCCAACATAACATTAAATTTTATTAAAAACAGGTAGTTTATGTAACTGTTACCTAGGCGTTTGAATTAGTTCAGTTTTTCACTATTTTTTTTTAAGATTTTATTTATTTATTTGACAGAGAAAGAGACAGCCAGCGAGAGAGGGGGAACACAAGCAGGGGGAGTGGGAGAGGAAGAAGCAGGCTCCTAGCGGAGGAGCCTGATGTGGGGCTCGATCCCAGAACGCTGGGATCACACCCTGAGCCGAAGGCAGACGCTTAACGACTGAGCCACCCAGGTGCCCCAGTTTTTCACTATTTTTAAGGGATGCAGCGTATGAACATTTTTAGTGCAAACCTCCTTTGAGTAATTTTCTTGGAACCTGTTTTTCAAAAATGGAATGACCAGATCAAAAATAGAATTCTTGTAGTATGTGGCCAGATTGCTGTCTAGAAACAGCATTTAAATTAATGCTTTTACTATTAATCTTCTAAAGTTCTTCTCTGTCCGTCCCCCCCCGCTTTCCCTCTTGCAGTGAGAACATGGTATTATTTTTTTACTTACGATGTAATAGAAGTAAGCTAGAACCTTATAGTTGCCTTGTCTTTGGTTTATTTCTAAGGCAAATAAACTTTTTTCTAGGTTTTACTTACCTGATGTTTCAGCCGTATTAAAATTATTGGGGTATAAATGCATAACAAGCTGGGTATTTATCCTTATTTTCTGAAAGCTTTAAAAAATTTATATAATCAAATTCATCAACTAATTCTTTGATATGTTTTTTAATTGCTTCAGAATTAGTGAACTACACTAAGGATTTTAAACCTTTAACCTTTTTTTTTTTTTTTTAAGATTTTATTTATTTATTTGACAGAGATAGAGACAGCCAGCGAGAGAGGGAACACAAGCAGGGGGAGTGGGAGAGGAAGAAGCAGGCTCATAGCAGAGGAGCCTGATGTGGGGCTCGATCCCAGACCGCCGGGATCACGCCCTGAGCCGAAGGCAGACGCTTAACCGCTGTGCCACCCAGGCGCCCCTAAACCTTTAACCTTTTAACCAATAAAGAAATTACTGTGGAGAAAAGTGCTGCGTTTAGTTGCTTCATTTATTTATTCCATTTAATATTTTAGGTTTTATCAGTATTTATTAATTGCTTTCAACTTAGTCTACTTTCACATGAATTTTCATATTAAACTTAATAGATACCATTTACTTATGTCTTTCTGGAACCTGTTTGTTCTATTGGTCTAGTGTATTATTTTGAACTATACCTGGCATTATAAGGCTTTTTATTCTCCCAGATATCTTATTTTTTTTTTAAAGATCTTTTATTTATTAATTTGAGAGAAAGCCTGAGAGCACAAGCAGGGGGAGGTTCAGAGGGAGAGGGAAAAGCAGTCTCCCCGCTGAGCAGGGAGCAGGATGCAGGGCTCATCCCAGGACCCCTGGATCTTGACCAGAGTTGAAGGCTGATGTTTAACCAACTGACCCACCCAGGCGCCGCCTCCCCCCCAATGTCTTTTTTAATTTACTAGCAGGGCTTCTACCTTGAGTCCTTGTCAGTTTCCCTACTCTAGTGAAAAGGTCTGCCAAGATAAAAAAAAAAAAATAGCGTGAAGATGCCTTTTCTCTCTCTTTTTCCTACCCTTGAAACTCAGAGCTGATCTATCTACTTGCTCCAAGATCTTGTGCCTTATCTTGTTTGCTGTTAGCTCTCCAAAGTAAAGAGATTTCTCACATTGAACACTTAAGTGTTTTTTGTTTTTGAGAGAGAGAGAGAGAGAGCGCGCGCTCGCGCGCGCGCGTGTACTTATGAGAACACAAGTGTGGGGGAGGGAGGACAGAGGGAGAGGGAGAAGTAGACTCCCTGCTGAGTAGGGAGCCCAGTGGGGCAGGAGCTGCTGAAAAAGGAATTTTTTAAAAAAATGAGACCATGCTTTTGTGGGGTGGGAGGAGATATCTAATATCAGAACATTTTCATTACCCCAAAAAGAAACCCTGTACCCATTAGTGATCATTCCCTTTTTCTCCCCTAACAGCCAACCCCTGTATTCCTTAATAGTACAGAGCCTGCCCTGTTGCTGTGGTGCTCTTTGAGTGTACTGTGTATCCTTTTGCACTCTTCTTTATCTTTCCACATGCATTATACTTTTTTGTTACTTGTCAGGATTTACTCTTCAGAGTCATTGTACTTTTCAGAGTCATTAGTTACTATTTGTCAATGACTCCATAAAATCTACTTGGAGAATAATCATCACACTTACTTTTAATTTTCTTTAGTTGGGCCGAGTGTCTTTTCATTCTCTTTACATTCTCAGATTTTTTTTTTTCTCTCTATTTAAACTTTGTTATTTTCCCCCTTTTTGAGCTTCTTTCTCTTAGGTTTAACCCTGATTGGTAGGCACACTCTGTTGTTTCATTCTTGCCAATGATGTCCTTTGGTTTTTTTTGTGTTTTTGTTCAAATTAGAAAAATATTTGATTATTTTCTTTGTGATTCTAAAGTTAGTCTTCACTTTGTCTGTGGGCCTCTACTATTGTAGGTTAATTCTTTTTTTAGTGTTTTCCAGCTCTGATGGTTTCACTTGCTTTGTCTTCTATTTAGTTGCCTGATTTCTGTCATTATTTTATAAATTGTCATCTTATAATTTGTATTCTACTTGAATCATTCCTTTTTTTTTAATCCCATTCTGCTATTTGCTGCCTTCAGAGGTGTTTTAAATTCTTTTGTAATGTGTCATAGTTCTGCAATATATATTGTCTATTTTTATTTAGCATCCCCCTTACGTGTAACACTTTAAATGTTGTTAGTGAACCCCATTCTGTCTTTATTTATCTCCATTCTTGTAGGCTTGACTCTGCCAAGCCTGGTCCTTTTCTCCTGGGCCCTTATGATTTGGACTTCGTGACCACTCCCAGCTCCTGAGTTGCCCTTTAAAATATGCTTGCTGTGTTCCTTCATTTGAGTCTCATCTTTGTTCTTTGTTTGTGGCATGTTTATTTTGTTGGGTTTCGAAGGAGGCATTCTGTACCATTTCTCACTGAGCGCTTCCCAGAGTTCTGTTATGTAAGACTTTCTGAGCACATTCTTGTATAGTGGAAAGAACACAGAATTCAGAGGAAAGACCCAAGCGTTGATCCTAGCCCTCTCATTGGGTGGCTTTGGCTAAGTCACTTAGACTCATCATATGAAAGGACTTTAACTCTTTTAAAGTTCTGTATTGTCGTGTTCTAAAAAATAAGTGTACTTTTTATATTAAATGGAACTATGAGGAAAATTAAAATATGCAGAGTTTACAGTGGTCAACAGAAAATTGATATTAAGTGATTTAATTGTTATTTTTAAATGATAAAATAACAACAGATTGTTGGGGCTGGGACTCTGATAAAAATTGTTGTCTTCTAGGTGGCAATGGTATTATTGTTTGCATATGTACTGAATTTATGAAGTGAGTTCACAGATACTTATTCTTCCAAATAACCCTATACAGTATGTGAGAGGTAAGTAGTATTTGCATTTTTCAAGGGAAGATACTGAGTTTCAGCAAGATTAAGAGACTTGGCCAGTGTTACAAGCGTAGAGGTGTGACAGTGCAAGATCTTGAATTCCGATTTCACGACTTCCAAGACCAGCCTTTGTAACTTGACCCAGAATAAAACTTAAGTAGTTTTAAGGTCATTTCTTTGAATACATGCCGCTCTATCAGTAGATTTTCTGGAGTGAGTAAAGGCAGGAGTTTAGCAGTTGTCCTGTAGGTCATCAGTTACTTTGAATGTGCTGTGGGTCCATATTGGGAGTTATATGGGGGCAGCCACTCTCTGGCAGTATTTCCCTGCCTTGATCTTTGATTGGGTTTGGGCACAAATATATTTATGGCTCAAAGGCGAAAGTAAGGAGATAATATGGAGAGAAAAGGAACTGATTTCAGAAATAAGATTTCCACAGTAACTTGAGCGATGAAGAATTTACGTAATTTCACAAAATTCCTAATTCTGCTGAGTAGTATCCTACGGAATTCTTGTAGGTCTCTGAAGTCCTCAGGGACCCTGTGTGTACACTCTCAGATTATTGAAACGAAGAAACTCAGGCCAGGACCTGAGGGATGGAGGACTAGATTGAGGAATTGGGAAGTCATCAGGAATCAGGGCAGTGCTCTTGTCATTCTCTCTGGAACAGCAGGCCCTTTCTCTGTGGCTCTGTCTGCTTCATACTTCTCTCTCTGCAGACTCAAGTGTATGTGTGGCCCATCCCAGCATTCTCCACCCTCCAAACATACATTTTCTCAGAAGAGAAGCTAGTTGGTCCAGCTCAGCCTTTGGATGGTTTCTCTGTATGCTGGGTGTTACTTCATCAGCCATGGCAGTGGGGCAGATCTGCATAGGTGAGGGGAATGTGAGCTGACTGGGTACCCTAAAAGAGGTCTCACAGAGAGTCACCTGGGGGAACTTTGTGCAAAGAGTTCCAGGCTCCACTTCCCAGACGTTTTGTTCAATCAGTAGGTGTGGAATAGAAACTGGCTGCCCACACTTTTAAAAGCTTCCTGGGTGACTCTAATGCCTGCTTAGGTTTGGAAATCAACCTTGGAAATCAGGTTTATTCCAATATATGTAAATAAATCAGTATGTATTTGCATAAAGAAATAATGGAAGGATAAACAGAAATCTCAAAACGTTTATGGGGTGTAGGGGTGGATAAAGACAAGGATGGGAACAAACAATTAGAAAACAAAACCCAGGGCACTTGGGTGGCTCAGTTGGTTAAACCTCCGACTCTTGATTTCAACTTAGGTCATGATCTCAGGGTCCTGAGATCGAGATCTCAGTTGGGCTCCACACTCAGTGGGGAGTCTGCTGAAAATTCTCTCTCCCCTCTGCTGCTGCCCCCGCTTGTGCACTGTCTCTCTCTCTCTCTCTCTTTTCTTTCTTTCTCTAATAAATCAATAAATCTTAAAAAAAAAAAAAAAAAGAAAATCCAAAAAAAACCCTTGTTTAAAAAAAAAAATTGAAGATACTGAGGACCGGATGGTGTTTCTGTGGCCAGTTTTCTCATCTGTGAAGTAATGCCAATTTTTGGTACTTACTATTTGAATTTCATTTTTCCTTACAAGCATAATCCCATAGAAGTTAATTCTGGTAGGTTGGAGAAGAAAGGGATTGTGTAATGAGCACTGGGTGTTATGTGTAAGTGGTGAATCACTAAATTCTACTTCTGAAACCAATACTACACTATATCTTAACTAACTTGAATTTAAATTTTAAAAAATAGCTCTCTTATGAACGTATGGTGGAAGGAGCAACTAAAGAATATGAAATGCTTTATGAATTTATTTGACTCAGTGAGAATTTTGGTCCTGATATGGCAATAACAGTCTCTAAATTTCAAAGTTTAGATGGCTTTATATATATTGGATTTACTTTGCTTCTCTGCCCTTATCATGGAGAACTAACATGTATGCAATATATAATATTGAAATGCTATCGCTGTTGAATAGTTCATGATATTTCAGTGTTATGATGTCTTGATGCTTACAGATAAGACCTGAAGATGATTAAAGGAACTTTAAGTGATCCAGAAATACCTAAGTTGTTTTGCATGAGTGTACATGAAATTATGGTTTGTGGTTAATCATTGATGTGCTCAAAGAACGGAGATATTTACTCTTGGAGAAGAGGTTTCACGTATATATCAAATTTTTTACAGAGATATTATAATCATCTTCATCTATCTCATGACCAGAACCAGTGATTATTTGTATCTATACACCACCAACCATTTCAATACAAAGTGAAAATCCAAAAAAAAAAAAAGAGAGAGAAAGGGATAGTGGAAGAACCTGTGTTCTCTTGCCATATTTTTGTTCTATAGGGAGATCTCTCCCATAGCAACCTAAAACCGTGAGATGCCTTCTTCCCAGGACAAAGTGGGCTTAAAAGAAGGTTGGAGGAATGATTCTAAACTTTAGTTTCACATTAGAATCATTCAGCGTCCTTTCGAAAAAAAATCCCAGTGCCTAGAACTGTACCCTAGACCAAGTCAGTCAATATCTGGGTGTGAGACCAGGCATTAAAGATAAATGTTCCACGTGTAATTCCAACATGCAGCCAGGGTTGAGAACCACTGGGCCGGTGCAACAGGAAACTTGCCACCATGGCTCTGCCCATTTCCCTTTTTACATCTTTTCTCTTTGTTATATATGAATCAAAAACATTTATTGAACATTTATCTTGTGCCAGGAACTCTTCAGTCCTTTACATATTTTATCTTACTGTTAGCTCTTTTTCTCACCAGTTAATAACTTTGTTCCTTTCAAGTCTAGTTTCCCTTTATTTTCACATTCTTCCTTCCTTTTCTGTTTTGTTCTTTTTAAAATCTTTGTTACACACACACACACACATGATTTTTAACATAAGCATATAATTTTTTAGACTTTTTATTTGAGGTAATAGATTGTTATATGCTACATAATAGATTGTACTTGTAGTCTGTTTCTAACAATAGTTAGAAAAAGTGGCAAAAATAGTCCTTAAGAGTTTCCATGCACTCACCTTTTCCTAATGTAACATCTTCTGTATCTGTAGTAAAATTAATAAAACCAGGAAACTAAAACTGGTACAATGCTATTAATAACTAGACACAGATCTCATTCAGATTCTCCCATATTCCCAGTAATGTCATTTTTCTTCTAGGATCCCATGTTGCATTTAATTGTCATCTCTCCTTCAGTCTCCTCCATGCCATTTATTTAGTCTGTCCCTGTCTTTCATGACCGTGACACTTTTAAAGACTAATAGATTGTTATTTTGTTGACTGCCCCTCAGTTTATCTTTGATGTTTTCTCATGAGGGGAGTGAGATTATGCAGTTTTGGCAAGAACGTGATAGAAGTGGTGTTGTGTCTTCTGAATGCACCATGTTTGAAAGTTCATGACGTTATGTCTTATTCCTGGAGATGTCAAGTAACTTTAATAATTTGGTTAACATGGTGTCCACCTATTTCTCCCTTCATAATCAGTACATGTTTTTTCTCAGATTTTCACTCACCAGGTTAAGCATCCATCCATGGATCTTGTCCAAAGAAATTATTATTTTTTTAATAACTTTAAAATTTTAAATTTAAAATTTTTTAAATTTTAAGATTTTTTTAAAAGTAATCTCTACCCCCAACATGGGTCTTGAACTCATGATCCCTATATCAAGAGTTGAATCCTCGGGGGGCGCCTGGGTGGCACAGTGGTTGGGCGTCTGCCTTCGGCTCAGGGCGTGATCCCGGCGATCTGGGATCGAGCCCCACATCAGGCTCTTCTGCTATGAGCCTGCTTCTTCCTCTCCCACTCCCCCTGCTTGTGTTCCCTCTCTCGCTGGCTGTCTCTATCTCTGTCGAATAAATAAATAAAATCTTTAAAAAAAAAAAAAGAGTTGAATGCTCGGGGCGCCTGGGTGGCTCAGTTGTTAAGCGTCTGCCTTTGGCTCGGGTCATAATCCCAGGGTCCTGGGATTGAGCCCCACATTGGGCTCCCTGCTCAGCGGGAAGTCCTCTTCTCCCTCTCCCACTCCCCCTGCTTGTGTTCCCTGTCTTGCTGTGTCTTTCTCTGTCAAATAAATAAAATCTTTAAAAAAAAAAAAAAAGTTGCATGCTCTACCAACTGCGCCAGCCAGCCACCACCTGAAAAAAATTATTGTGGTATTTGCCTAATGATGGTTTCTTTACCTCCCTCATTCCTTCTAAATGTATTAATTGGAATGCTTCTGTAGGAAAGAGCTGTCTCTTTGTTTATTTGTTCAGTTATTTAAGTATGAACTCATGGATATTTGTTTTCTGTGGGTTTTAATCCTATACTGTCATTATTTTGTTGTTGCAATTGTTGCAACTTTGACCTTATTTGCTCCTTCAGATTTACTCCTAGGTCCTTTCAACAAACCCCTCCCTTTTTTGGGTTCCTCTTAGGTGCAAAGTTTGATCATTGCTACTGGGGGTGGTATCATTTTTAGGTCTTCTCAGCAAATAGCTAGGAAAACAGATGTGTATATACCAGCCCACATTTACACACACATCTATATTTCTGTGTCTGTCTGTCTCTGTATATGTTAAAAACTGTGAGTACATACTGTTATCTCTTGATTCTAATCCAACACTGTGTGGTTTATTTTAGCCTTCCTTCTTGTCATTCTTTTTCCAAACTGGCTCATTATCTTCCATGTCTTTACTAACTTTTTTTTTTTTTTAAGATTTTCTTTATTTATTTGTCAGAGAGAGAGCACAAGCAGGGGGAGCGGCAGGCAGAGGGAGAAGCAGGCTCCCCACTGAGGAAGGAGCCCGATGCGGAACTCAATCCCAGGACCCTGGGTTCATGACCTGAGCCGAAGGCAGACACTTAAAAAACTGAGCCTCCCAGGCATTGCTCATTTGTTTACTTATTTGTTCAGTTCCATTCTTTCTATATAATTTCAGAATTGCTAGCCCATATCCTTGTGAGAAATAAATTTAGTAGATTACAGGATTTGTGTACAGTTCTCTCTGACTTTAGCTTTAGAGTATCCAGTCAAAATACTGTTTTCTTTCTTTCTTTCTTTCTTTCTTTCTTTCTTTCTTTCTTTCTTTCTTTCTTTTTTAGATTTCATTTTTTTATTTGAGAGAGAGAGCACGAGCTGGGGAAGGGGCAGAGGAAGAGGGAGAAGCAGACTCCCCCTTGAGCAGGGAGCCCAGCGTGAGGCTTGATCCCAGGACCCTGAGATCATGACCTGAGCCAAAGGCAGACCCTTAACCAACTGAGCCACCCAGGCACCCTAAAAAACTGTTTGGATTCCAAAGTTACTTGGGCTAATTGCCTCATGCTCTTCAATGTGATTATACTATTCCTTTGTAATATAGTTAGGTTCATTGTTCCATTTTGGGTTCTTCCTTCTTCCTGGTTTTAATTGTTTGCTTGATTTTTTGATAATGTGATACATTGCTATGGTTCTGAGAGTCAGAGTTATACTCAAGGTATACTCAAAGGTATGCTTAAGGGAGGTAAGTATTTCATTCTTCCTCATCTGTATCACCCTGCTCCCATGCTCCCATTCTCTGCTTTGTCTCTTCCCCACTCACCCCCCATAGGTAGCCTGTCTCTAGTTTCTGGCTTATCCTTATATTTCTTCAACAGATAAACAGATATATGTATATTTCCTTATAACACTTTTCCTCTTACATGAAGAATAACGTGGTATAAATTGCTTTTGTACTTGCTTTTTTTTCTCAACTTTGTATCTTGGAAACCATTCTGTTATCACTTCTTAGGGATCTTATTTTTACAGCTGCATAGTACGCAGTTGTGTGGATGTGCCATAATTTATTCAGCCTCCCTCCAGTCTGCATGGGTATTGAGGTTATTTCCGGTATTTTGAAACTACAAATATTGCCACAAATAACCTTGCACATCTATATTTCCTTATTGTTGGAGATGTATCTCCAGGGTAGACTATTAGGAGTAGGATTGCTGAGTCAAATGATAGGTGTATGTACATAATTTTGTGGGTATTGCCAAATTCCTCTCCAGAAGGTGATACAGTTTGCATTCCCATCAACAATACATGAGAGTTATTTGCGTACATTTTATAACTTAGCATACATGTGAGAGATCATCAGATTTTGCCCAGGGTATTCCTTTCCTTGTCTGGTGCTTCTATCATGATGGGTTTTGCAAACAAACAAACAAAAACTTTTAACTGCAGAAACCTTTTTAATGGAAAAAAGTAAATTAGTTTTCCAGAGCTGACTGGAGATTTTCTTACTGGCATTTTAGTTATAATTATATGTTACATTTTTCTACTTTACCTACTTTAGCATCTGTTATATAACATCTTACCACCTGCTTAGTTGTGCAGGCAGCTCTTTTCAGTTTAGATAATAATACTGTATGCTTCAGGCTTACACGTTTTCCCCATCTTAGTCATTTTCCCCCATCTTAGTCACTTTCCACATGTCTGAGGCAGGTGTTTGATATTTCTGACAGTGACAGTTCATAAGAAACTTGAATTTTTCGACTCTGAAAATTAATAAAGGGAAACCTTACTAAAGTGGAGTTGGGAGGCTAAAGCCAGACTGTAGCCCCGGATGTCAATTACAGGAAGAGTTGTCGATTACAGATCCCAACAGAAGACTGTAGACAGGAAAGTATGCTTAGAGGCCCCAGCAGGGAAAGATACCTTGCATCTCCTATAAGAAATCAACTACATCTACAATTCAGCCAATGAGAAACCATCCTCACCCTGAACTTTTGCTTTTCTTCAATGGACTTTTGTTCAAAACAACCCCTTCCACCTTCCTGCTTCATAAAATGAAGTTTCTCTCCTTTATCAGATTTGCCTGTGGTTTCTGTGTTCCAAATTATAATTCTCTGCTGTTCCTGAATAAATCCATTTTTGGTGGTAAATTAACTCACCATTTTATTTTTAAGGGTAACAGTTCCTTTATGTTTTAGTGATGGGGACAGTCTTCTGAGCTTCTCTTTCTTTGACTTGACTCATTGGGGTACAGCTTACAAAGGTGTGCAAGGGTCGCCCTCATGAAGTAGGTCATCCTCTTATAGACCATAGCTCTATTGTGCCTTCTTTCCCCTGTGCCCTTTGGCTTGAGATCTCTGTGGTTTTCCCAGTATATTAATCTGGTCTGGCATTGGTCTGGATTCTGTCTGCTGACCTCTCTGACCAGATTCTTAGCTTCTTACGATCTTTCCACTCCCATTTTACAGGAACCCACCTGTTTATTTGCCTGATCTTGCATAGGGTTATGATAGATGCTGGAGACAATCTCTTAATTGTCATGAGTGGCACCACTGAAAATCTCCAGATTCTAATTTCTGCAGGTTTTCAACATGATTTTTTTGCTTGTCTCCATCCAGGCCCCTTTCTCACCTCCCTTGTGTTTTGGGTTTCTGTCTGGTTTGCCTTTCTGTCTTCTGACTTCAAGTCTACTCTCCCACCCCCACACCTCATTTTCAGCATATATTTGTCTATTGTTTCGGGGAGATGGATTTTGGCTCGTCCCAAAGAACCTCTAAATAGCCATAACCATCAAAACAGGTAGGCCACTTTGGGAAGTGGAACATTTTCTGTATCATAATCATGATCATTATTTTTCTGGTCTTCATTGTCTGCCTTTTTTTCAGTTGACCTGTCAAAATCTGGCTCTATTTTGGGCCTAATTTTGGTTCCTCACCACCAAGAGGGCATGGCTACTGGAGAACTGTTGGTCCTTGTTTGGTGTAGTGGCTGAGAACATGGGAGGTCAGCTCACCCGGGTTTGAGTCCCAGTTCTGTTAACTATTGGTTAAGTAATTACAGCAACTTACTTGATTATTCCCATCTGCTTCAGTTTCATCATCCATAAAACAGGGGTTACTTCATACGGTTGTGGTAAAGACAATATGTAAGAATTTTTTAAAGCTCTTGGGGCGCCTGGGTGGCACAGCGGTTGGGCGTCTGCCTTCGGCTCAGGGCGTGATCCCAGCGTTGTGGAATCGAGCCCCACATCAGGCTCCTCCGCTATGAGCCTGCTTCTTCCTCTCCCACTCCCCCTGCTTGTGTTCCCTCTCTCGCTGGCTGTCTCTATCTCTGTCGAATAAATAAATAAAATTAAAAAAAAATTTTTTTAAAGCTCTTAACACTGGGCCAAGTGCTCAGGACACTATGGTCATTATGAGTAATGAGGTCCTTTCTCATTTTCTTTTTTTTCTTTTCCTTTTTTTTTTTTTTTGTAAAGATTTTATTTATTTGTTTGACAGAGCGAGAGAGCACAAGCAGGAGGAACAGCAGAGGGAGAGGGAGAAGCAGGCTCCCCGCTGAGCAGGGAGCCCGATGCGGGGCTCGATCCTAGGACCCTGGGATCATGACCTGAGCCGAGGGCGGATGCTTAACCATCTGAGCCACCCAAGCGCCCCCTTTCTCATTTTCTTAGTCTGCTTCAAGTCCAGAGGCACATGGAGCTGCCTGTGCTACCATTGAATAATGCTCATCATTGGAAGAGACTTGATGCTCTTGGTCTTTGTTGATGACTTCTAGCTGTTATCATAGCTCACTACTAGCCAGCTTAACCTGAACCATTATAAAATTCTTGCCCATGAAGGTAGGAGAGAACAACTGAGGAAGGAAATGTAAGGCAATAATCAAAAAGTAATTGGCCCATCTGCTTCATCAGGGTTTCTGTCTCTGTCATGACAAGTTCAGAGCACAGTGGAATTACAAAGATCACTTTTTTTTTTTTTTTTTTAATTTCAACACAGGGCTTGAACTCACTGCCCTGAGACAGACAAGACCTGAGGCAAGATCAAGAGTCGAATGCTTAACTGATTGAGCCACCCAGGCACCCCGAAGATCACTTCTAAATAGCACTGCTTTGGATTAGAGTATCTATTGCAAAGAATACTAAGTCTGATTTTGTGTTACCCTGACGTGCTTCAACTTAAACAGGATTTCTTGGTTGTGGATTTTTAGGATGATGGTAGTCATGGTACCAAATCTGGTATGGTATCTTAGATCCTGTAGTATAGACTCATTTTTCCTATTCATGAGGAGAGAAATGTTAGTTTTTCATACTCTTTTGATAATTTGAATAATTTTTTTTTTAAGATTTACTTATTTGAGAGAGAGCAAGAATCCTGACTCCCCGCCGAGCGTGGAGTCCAACATGGGGTCTGATCCCAGGACCCTGAGATCATGACCTGAGCCAAAACCAAGAGTCAGACGCTTAACCAACTGAGCCACCTGGGCACCCCAATAATTTGTATACTTAATCCACCAAAAATTTGAGGAACCTTTACAGAATATAAGTCACTACAAATCTCCCATCTTTCTATGTTTATATCTATACTTACATGTGTATATACATCCACATTATTAGATGTGGGGTTTTTTTTCTATTCGCTTGTATGCATATTAGTTTTTTTCCACTTGCTAGTTTAGAAGAAGGCTGAACACAGAATAATAGAATCTTCTCCCTTTTGTAACTTGGCCAACACTGTCAGAGCAGACATGTAGGGCATAGCCAAGTTAGGACTAAAACTCAGACCTCCCGATTTGAAGTGTGGTGTTCTTTTCTAATATTATTTATTTTTTAGGATTCATGTGATAAATATAATGAATAATATAATAAAGTAATAAGAATGACTCTACTTTTTTTTTTTTTTTTGGAAAGCCTGATATCTTTTAGGCTTTGCATATGCTATTTCTGCAATCTTCACAGCCCTTGGCCTTTCATCATTTTTGAGCCAAACAAATGGTTGTTCAGAGATATATGTTAGGTAACTCAGTGATGTCTCAGGAAGGGATAGGGCCAGAATTGATACTCTGGCTCTTGGCTCCTGTTTTATTACTGAAGAGATTGAAATATTCGTATGTAGATAGCCAGAATTTTTAAAGCTATGGGCTGTTCAGAGCACCTTTTCTTGAGAGGTTGCATATGTGTTAATGACATCAGATCTTAAGCTGTGATACTGTGTTGGAGCACTGATTTTTTTTTTTTTTTTTTTTTTTTTTAGAGAGGAGGAAAAGGGGGCAGGAGGGGTTGAGGGAGAGGGAGAGAGAACCTTAAGCAGGCTCCACACCCAGCACAGAGCCTGACACAGGGCTCGATCTCAAAACCCTGAAATCATGACCTGACCTGAAATCATGAGTCAGATGCTTAACCAACTGAGCCACCCAGGTGCCCCTGGAGCACTGATTGTTAAAATGATGTTGGTTTTATAGCTGAAATGACTTTATACTGGCTGTTTTTTGCTCACCAATGGTTTGTGCCTTCTTAAAAAAAACTTTGCACTGGCTTTCTTGGTTAGTAAATTATGAGAGAATCAAGCTGAGGTAAGGAATACATTTTATTTCAAAGCAGTCATTTGTATTATCTATCTTCTTATTTTTGGAACATTAATTTGAATCAGCCTAACTTACTTATTAGCATCTGAAGACAAGTTAATTTTTATCTGTGAAACGAAACGAAGTACTGTAGTTTTGTTCAGATAATTAAAGTTCACCAAAATGGGTAGCTTGGAGAACAGCTTAATAGCTTTCTCTAAAAATAACCCATTCACAGTTGATAGGTAGCATTTTAGTTGCTTAACAACGTGTACGTTATGTGGTGCTTGTGCGTGATAAGATACCTACTTTATTTATACAAACTTTATTATCCACAAATATTATTGAGCTTCTGCTAAGAAATGACTGTAATGACAGGGGGGTTGGGGAGGATGAGAAAACCTGAACATACCAGAAATTTTAGCCTCAGAAATGACTATGGAAGGCTGGGCATTTATTCTAATGATCCTGCCATCGCTCAAAACCTGTTTGGAACATTTCCCTTGAAATTGCCTTCAATATGAGCATATGAACCGTGAAAGAAACCAACCCTATAATTTTGTAGCACAGCTCCATTTTTTAAATCACCTTTGAGGTATAATTTATATATAGTAAAATGCACCTTCTCTACATGTACAGTTCAGTGAATCTTGGCAAGTGAATATACTTGTGTAGCCATCCCAGCAAAGATAAAGAACATTACATAACTCTAGAAAGCACCCTTGAGCCCCTTTGCAGTCATTCTTCACCTCAGGTAACCACAGATCAGCTTTCTGTCACTGTTGCTCAGCTTCAGCTTTTCTAGAAGTTCATGTAAATGGAGTTCAAAAGTCTGTATGGGGCACCTGGGTGGTTTAGTTGGTTAAGTGTCTGGCTCTTGATTTCAGCTCAGGTAATGATCTCAGGGTTGTGAGATTGAGCCCGGTGGGCTCTGCACTGGGCGTGGAGCCTGCTTGGGATTCTCTCTCCCTCTTCCTCTGTTCCCCACTCTCTCTTTCTGTTTCCCTCAAAAAAAAAAAAAAAAAGAAAGTCTGTACTCTTTTTGTGCCTGGTTTCTTTCACTTTACGTGGTGTTTTCGGATTCATCTTTGATGTTACATATATCAGGGCTGTAGCTGTTTCCTTTTTGTCGCTGAGTACTGGGTCCATCATGTGGAGATGGAGCAGTTTGTTTACCCCTCCCTCGTGTTGATGCACATTGGGTTGTTCCAAGTTTGTGGCTACTGTGCATCAAGCTCCTACAAACATTTGTGTACAAGTCTGTGTATATATATTAGCATTTCTCTTGAGTGAAGGCTTAGCAATGGAACTGCTGGGTTGTATGATCAGTGTACATCTAACTTTTCAGAAACTGCCAAACTGTTTTCCGTGGTGGTTGTACAGTTGCACCTGCAGTGTGTGAGAGTTCTAGCTTTTACACATCCTCATCAGCACTTGGTATGACCAGTCTTTTTTATTTTAATCATTCTAATGGGTATGTGGTTTTAATTTGCATTTTCCTCTATGATTCATCAGTCATGTTTTCATATGTTTATTGTCACATGAAAAATGTTTATTCTTATTTTTTTTTTTTTTTTAAAGATTTTATTTATTTATTTGACAGAGAGACAGCCAGCGAGAGAGGGAACACAGCAGGGGGGAGTGGGAGAGGAAGAAGCAGGCTCCCAGCGGAGGAGCCCGATGTGGGACTCGATCCCAGAACGCCGAGATCACGCCCTGAGCCGAAGGCAGACGCTTAACTACTGCGCCACCCAGGCGCCCCTATTCTTATTTTATTTTTAATACTGGGCTGTTTGTCCTTTTGTTTTGAAGTTGTGAGAGTTCTTTATATATTCTGATTACAAGTCCTGTGTGTTGCAAAGTTTCTTCTCCCGTCCACACAGCTTCTTTTGGACCCCAGTGGTGTTTGGCTTGCTCACCCATCTCATTGGCCATATTGTACTTGGCAACCTTTTCAGTCTTGCTAACTTTCTTCTGTCTCCCCGCTGTTGTTCTTGTACATTCGGGGGCTTTACCACTCCCCTTAGAAGTTGTGGTGGTTTTTCTTTTTCTTTTTAAAATTATTTTCCTGACTTGGGAATGCTGCTGGTTCATAGTGCCCTTTGGCCTGGGATGCTAAATGTCCTGCGGTAGGTGGCTCGGTTTCACACAGTAACTGACCTGCTTAAAGTGCCACTGATGTGCTTGTTGCTTAGTCCAAGCTGCTGTCATCTCTCACTGGTACCAGTGGAGTGCTTCAAATGGTTTCTTTTTTTACTTTTTCCTTTTTACAATTCATTCTGCATATTACAGCTGGAGAGATTATTTAAAAATATAAATTAGGCATTTTTAGTTCCCAGATGAAAGTGGAAGAACACTCAAGTTAAATCTTAAATCCTTAGCAGAACTGCCAGGTGCACTGCCTGTTTCTTCAGCCTCATCCTGAACCATACTGTCTCTGCGTGGTATGCTTCAGCCACAGTGGCCTTCTTTTGAGTCCACAAATACTCCAGCCTAACTCCTTTCTCTGCATGTAGAATACTTGCTTTCTCTGCCCTTCCTCAGCTTGCCTAATTCCCGCTCATCCTTCAGGTCTGTTTTAAGTGCTATTTCCTTAGAGAGGAAGAACCTTCTCTAAACCATTTAAACCAAGTTGTCTAGTTTCCATGATGACATTAATTATACCATTTGCATTTTTCCTTGGTATCCATCGTAATTTATATACTTGGTCATATATCTATCCTATTATATGTAAATATATATTAGTACAGGCTCTGTATTTCCCCCATATTGTATAAGGTTAATGATAGCAGGGAGTTTTCTATTTTCACTGTTGTTTCCATAGCAGTCAGTGCAATGTGGATGGTTAGTAGGTATTTGATGAGTAAATAAAATTGATTTTAACATTTGAATGTTAAACGAATGTTTTTAAGGTTATCCAGTACGCCTCCTTCAAGATCCTAAACTGTCTTTTCCCTTTTTTTTTTTAAGACTTTATTTGAGAGAGAAAATGAGGAGGGAGAGACAGAGGGAGAAGCAGACTCCCCACTGAGTGGTGAGCCCGATGCTGTGCTGGGCTCGATCCCAGGACCCTGAGATCATGACCTGAGCTGCAGGTGGAGGCTAACCGACTGAGCTGCCCAGGCACCCCTGTCCTGTCTTTCTCTTGAATATAAATTTCTGTATTAGTTTTCTATCTCTGTCACTTCCAGTGAATCTGTAAATTGCCATAGTAACAAGACTTCTTAATCTTTTCTGTGCTGTGGATCTTTTAGGGAGTCAGTGAAACAAACTAAGTTTTTATTTTAATTCCAGTATAGTTAACATGTGGTGTTATATTAGTTTCAGGTGTACGATATAGTGATTCAGCAGTTCTATCCATTACTCAGTGCTCATCATGATAAGTGTACTCTTAATCCTGATATATGTGCTTCTTTGTTAATGTCTTAAATAACAAGATCAAGCAGCAGGTCTAATAACTACTGTAAAATCAAAGTAGTGAGGAGTATAAGTACTTTAAGAATTACAGTTGTAGTCTTCCCAGTGGTCTTCCTGTTTCTAGTTTTAGCCGCCTTCATCACTTTTATTTATTTATTTATTTATTTATTTAAGATTTTATTTATTTATTCGACAGAGATAGAGACAGCCAGCGAGAGAGGGAACAGAAGCAGGGGGAGTGGGAGAGGAAGAAGCAGGCTCATAGTGGAGGAGTCTGATGTGGGGCTCGATCCCACAATGCCGGGATCACGCCCTGAGCCGAAGGCAGGTGCTTAACCGCTGTGCCACCCAGGCGCCCCTATTTATTTTTTTAAAGATTTTATTCATTTATTTGTCAGAGAGAGCACACAAGCAGAGGGAGAAGCAGGCTCCCTGCCAAGCAAGGAGCCTGATGAGGGACTCGATCCCAGGACCCTGGGATCATGACCTGAGCCGAAGGCAGACGCTCAACCAACTGAGCCACCCAAGCATCCCCTTCATCACTTCTATACTGTATTTCTGATAGTGTCACCCTCAGGGCCTGAGGTTTCTATTAGAAGAAGAAAGCCTAGATTTCTCAACTTTCTCAGTCTGACGTCACCTTTTGCTCTTTCCCTAGATGGGTCCTAAACTCCAGCCATATGGAAGGACTCAGCATTTGTACTCAGCTTTAGCTCCTACAGCTCTTTCCTCCTACAAGCCCTTCTCATATACTGCCTATTTTTAAATTCTGCCTGCTTTTTTAAAAATAACCACCTTCTGAAAGATATCCACAGATAGTAACACAGAGCAGTGCCTGACATGTAATAGGCACTCAATAAATTGTAGCAATTATTAAAAAAGAATTGTTCATAAAACTTTTCGTTATCACCACCACTTAGTTCCTAGTAAGTAAACTGTAAACATTTTGAGTGATGTACATAAAGGAAACAAGGCAAAGCAATATATCAGTAAGCGTAAGCAAGCATAATATAAAGAGTGCGTAAATGATTAATTCTTAGAATATTGTTTTGATCTTGGTTTGAATGGTTATCAGTTTTACATCAGAGCACAATGAGAAAATGACTTAGTAGATATTTCTTATCCTTTATGCTTGGTCACCCCAAAACCCACCTGGAATCCTGATAGACGTGATAAATTTAGAGTACTCTCAATCATTAAAAAATATATTTTTTTAAAGATTTTATTTATTTATTTGATAGAGCACAGGCAGGGGGAACGGCAGGCAGAGGGAGCAGGAGAGGGTTAAGCAGACTCCCTGCCAAGCAAGGAGCCCAATGCGGAGCTTGATCCCAGAACTCTGAGATCATGACCTGAGCTGAAGGCAGACGCTTAACCAACCGAGCAACACAGGTGCCTTAAAAAAATTTTTTTTTGAGTAGGGTCCACGTCCAGCATGGAGCCCAGCATGGGGCTTGATCTACAACTTTGAGATCAAGACCTGAGCTGAGATCAAGAATTGGATGCTTAACTGATCTAGCCACCCAGGCATCCCCAGTCTTTTTTTATTTTCTTTTTAATGAAACAAAGCCATCAAGTTCCTAAGAATTCTGTTTTCCCCCTCATTTTTAATGTGCTTTAATTGTTCCTCAGTATTTACCTGCTTCATATGTAACATATACCAAAAACAGAATTCTTGACCTGAGGCCAGCAAGAGTTGAAAGTAGTATAGCAACCATGTTAACTGTTGTTGCTTTTTACACCATACTAAATATGACCTAGAAGGGAGGAGATGTGATCAGAAGCTGACAATATGATAAGTTCCCAGTTATCAACCAGTGGTGTGCAGCAGTGTTAGCGGTACTGGACGTGAAGCTGTAGGGATCAAGTTGGCTTACCACTTGCTGAGCTTATATGGCCACTACTAGCACTGGAAAGTAGTAATAGTGTGGAGTGCCCTACTTTCAGGCCCATGGATAGACCCAAATGTATCTAGGAAAAAGCAGGTACATTCAAGATAGCAAGGAGAGGGGATACTAATGTTATAAGAAACAAAGAAATACTGTCCAAATGAATAAAGTCTTAAGAATAAAATTTAGTTCCTAAACTCTTAAGAACCAAATAATTAGAAATCTGAAAATATTTTAAAGATTTATTTATATGCGAGAGAATGGAAGGGCAGAAGGAGAGGGAGAATCTCAAGCAGACTGCTCCCTCATCACGGAGCCCGACGATGTGGGACTGGATCCCGCAACCCTGAGATCATGACCTCAGCTGATCAAGAGTCAGATGCTCGACTGACTGAGCCACCCAGGCACCCCTAGAAATCTTGAGATTTTGAAGTAATGCTTTTTTAGAGTATAGAAGGTACAGTTTTCATATGGCAGTTTGGAGAAAGCTGTTATTTTTTTTTTCCTCCACTGGTTTTCCCCCCAAAGAAGACTGCTGCTGTCAGTCCTAGTTGGCAAACAGCAGATTTGAAATGGGTCTGTTTCTCAGAGTCCAGAATATATAAAAGTATTCCTCTGTGTCCAAGTGGGAATCTGTAAATAATTGCTTCTTTTTATTATAGTCTAAGACATATATTTTAAGTATGCAGCTATAACCACTCTGGGCTTTTACTTGGACATCAGAATATATTTTCACTCTCTGTTGTAATGACAATGTCTTTCCTCTTTTAGCTAGTGCCTAATTGCTTAGGTTTAAAACCAGTGTTGAGAGAGAACTTGTTTCTTTTTTTGTATAGAAATAAGTATTTACGGGGCGCCTGGGTGACTCAGTTGGTTAAGCGTTTACCTTAGGCTCGGGTAGTGGTCCTAGGGTCCTGGGATCGAGCCCTGTGTCGGGCTCCCTGCTCGGTGGGGTGCCTGCTTTTCCCTCTCCCTCTCCATCTGTGTGCTCACTCTCTCCTCTCTCAAATAAATAAATCTTAAAAAAAAAATAAGTATTTACTTTCTCTCAGTTTTTGTACTTGTGAAGGTGTTAGATTCCAATTAAATGTATGTGAAGCCACTTGATCTTGTCCCACACCTCACTGATGCTGGTTTTCCCCCATGCCCAGTCTTTTTTCTCTTGGTATTACATTTTGACTAGTTTCTATTGCTGTGTCTGCTAAGTTACCAGGTTTGTTTTGTTTTGTTTTTTAGTATGTAATCTGTTCCTGATTCCAACCATTGTATTTTTTTCATCTCTAGAAATTTAATTTGAGTCTTTTATACCTTCCCATTCTCTTTGTCATGCTCTACTTTCTTTTTCTTGTTGTATTTATAATTGTTTTAACATTCTTGTCTATTCTATCACCTCTAATTTCTGAGTCTTTATTATTGGCTTTCTCCTCATTATGGATTGTATTTTCCTGCTTTTTTGAATATTGGTAAGTTTTGATTAGATGTAAAACACTGAGGATTTTACATTACTGAGTGCTAGTTTTTTTGGAATTACTTTAGATATTTTGGGGCTTTTTCTCTGGGGTGCAATTAAGGTACAGTTCAGTTCTTTGAAAGCTTACTTTTAAGCATTTTTTGGGCCTGTATGGCTTCTTCCCCAGCATTGGAATTCCATCATGCATGTGTTTCTCTGATCATTACTCAGCTGAAGACCCGAAGGGAATCCGTGTGCTGATCTCCTCAGCCTTCTCTGAAGTTCTCTCCTGTCCTGTACTCTGCCCAGCAAATTCTTACTTGACTTTCCAAATTTGAATTCTGTCCTAGACTCATGGAGACAGCCAGGCTCCATTTGGGTTTCTCTTCTCTGCGTTGCAGGGAAACTCCAGGCAGTAAGCTGGGGCAGTCATAGGACTAACCCCCCTGCCCTGTGTTGGTTGGTGTTGGATGTCCAGAAACTTGTTTCACATACATACTGTCTGGATGTTTTTCATTGTTTAAGGTTGGAGAGTAAATCAGCCTTGTGTTCCTTTGTCATGGCTAGAAGCAAAAGCCTGTGAAGGTATTTAGAACTTTAGGAACTAATTTAAATCTCAGGTTACTGGCTTATTTTAAGCTGTCTTGTTTTATATAACCTACACTTTATTTTTTTCTCCCAATGGAGTAGACAGAAATGATGAGACAAAAGATAATTTAAATTATGTCTTAAATCACTCATGATCCGTCATCTTAGCTTGTTTATAAATTGCCTCCTCTAGATGATATTTTTAAGCTTCAGTCTTTGATTTTATTTTGAATCTTACCTTTAGTTAATACAATATTCATACTCAGTTTCATAACCGCACAATGACCTGTTTAATTAATATTCCATAATGTTTTAATCCTTAACGTTTGGCAATACAAGCTTTGTTCTTTTAGATAGTGCTGCAGTATTCATTTATTGTCCCTATTCTTTTTTTTTTTTTTTTTTTTAAGACTTTACTTATTTATTTAACAGAGAGCACACAAGCAGGCGGAGAGGGAGAAGCAGGCTCCTTGGGAGCCCGATGTGGGGCCTGATCCCAGGACACTGGGATCATGACCTGAACTGCAGGCAGCTGCTTAACCTACTGAGCCACCCAGGCGCCCTATCATCCCTATTCTTAAGGGTGCTCAAAGGGAGCAAGACAGGTGGAATGTTTTATTTATTTCAATTTGCAGTGACTATTTAGACTATGTTAGGTATTTATTAGTAAATGTTTATCAAATGATTGAGGTGGAATTTAACTTACAAAGTTCAATTAGGGTAGGTAGGGGTGCTTGGGTGGCTCAGTAAGTGTCTGCCTTCGGCTCAGGTCATGATCTCAGGGTCCTGGGATCGAGCCCCACATCGGGCTTCCTGCTCAGGGAGAAATCTGCTTCTTTTTCTCCTTCTGCCCCTCCCCGCTGCTCGTTCTCTCTCTCTCTCAAATAAATAAATAAAATCTTAAAAAAAAAAAAAGTTCAATTAGGTAAAGTTTTCAGTTAGCTTTTTAGGAATATTTTAGTTCTGTCAGACTTCACTTATGGGAGATTAAAATGTGTATTTATGAATTACTAAATTTAGCCCATATTATCTACATGCTAATCACTTCATTAGTTTTGGAGGTATCATTTAGTGGAATACCTTTTTCAGATAAACATTTATGTTGGAATAATTTTAGGCTTACAGAGAGGGTTCCCATGTGCCCCCACCCACTTTGTTTCTCCTGATGTTGACATCTTTTTTTTTTTTTTTAAGATTTTATTTATTTATTTGACAGAGAGAGACAGCCAGCGAAAGAGGGAACACAGGCAGGGGGAGTGGGAGAGGAAAAAGCAGGCTCCCAGCAGAGGAGCCTGATGCAGGGCTCGATCCCAGAACGCTGGGATCACGCCCTGAGCCCAAGGCAGACTCTTAGCAAGTGTACCACCCAGGCGCCCCTCCTGATGTTGACATCTTACATTTCTGTAGTAAGCTTATTAAAACTAAGAAACCAACATTAGTATGTTCTAGCTAAGCTCCAGACTTTATTCAGATTTCACTTTTCTGCTTTTTCTGTTCCCAAGATACCACATGCATTTAGTTGTCATGTTGGCTTCATCTCCTCTGGTCTGGGACTGTTTCTCACCCTTTCTTTTCATGACCCTGATGGTTTTAAGGAGTACTGCTCAAGTATCTAGAATGTCCCTCAGTTTAGGTTTATATGATGTTCTCATTATTAGTCTGGGGTTACAGGTGTTGGGAAAGAGTATCACAGAGGTGAAATGCCCTTCTTGTCTCCTCCTGTCGGGGGATTGACAATATTCACATGTTATCACTAAGGGTATGCACTGTTATCACTTGGTTGAGGTGGTATGTGTCGGATTTCTCCACTGTAAAGTTACTGTTTCTCACTTACCAAATTCTATTCTAGTCTTATACCTCCAGTCTCAACCCCAGCATGTCCCCCTCACACCCCACACTCCATTGCCCCAGGTTCCTTCAGGCCTGTGCACCTTTGCACATGCTTTGCTTAAAAAGCACTCTCACTCATCCCCCTGACTAGCTCTAGGGAGCCTTTTCTTTCACCCCACCTGGTCCTCTGGTCCCCTGGCCTCCGACCACCCACTGCTTTCATAACACCCTGTGCCTCTCAGTTGTTCACCTGGATTTGCTAGTCATTCTCCTCCTCCTTGCCTTCTTTAAAAAACAGTCAGCTGTACTTTTTCCACTGCTGTCGCCATTCTCCTCCATTTACTTACTACACCCACATTACCACACACCATCTCATTGTAGATTCAGTAACTGCTCTGCAGTTTTTACCTTTCTTAGTCTCTCCTGTTTGGAACTCTTTCGTTCCTTGGCTTCTGAAACACCATCCTCTCCTGGTTCTTGTATGTGGTTTAGCATGTGGTTTGGGAGTTGAACAACAAGGGTTCTCATTCCATTATTACTTATACTACTTTCTCTCTTCAGCCAGTTCCTCTTCCTCAGATTGTTCCTGAATTCTATCCTCAGACCTCTTTTCATGACATCATCTCTCCTCAGCAGTGCTACGCAGTTGGCTTTTTTTTTTTTTTTAAGATTTATTTATTTGAGAGAGAGCGCGTAAGTGTGTGGGCGTGAGCAGGGGGAGGGGCAAAGAGAGAGGGAGAGAGAAAATCTCAAGCAGACTCCCTGGGGACTTGATTTCACGATCCCGAGATCATGACCTGAGCCGAAACTCAGAGTCAGACACTTAACCCACTGAGCCACCCAGGTGCCCCTACGCAGTTGGCTTCTGTTAAAGATTCCCATATCTTATTCTCAACTTTGATGTCTCCTTAATGCTCTTGGAAGAAGAGACCTTCATTTCCTCCATCTGAATCACCCACAAGCATCCTTAGATCTTTAAAATCAGGAAGTTCAAGATGGTCCTTGTCCTCCCCCCCATCTTCATTTTGTACTTCTCAAACCCACCTCTAATGTGTGCAAGGCCTGTGTCAAGAATACAAATGGGGAAAAATAATAATACAAATGGAGCCCCATCCATGTACCATATATATGAAATTAAGAAACCTTAAATATAGTATAGTCTCTCCTCCTACCACACAGATAAACCTCCTTAAAGACCTGTAAGATAGCTTCAAATGGGGGCGCCTGGGTGGCTCAGTTGGTTAAGCGTCTGCCTTCCACTCAGGTCATGATCTCAGGGTCCTGGGATCGAGGCCTACATTGGGCTCCCTGCTCAGTAGGGAGCCTGCTTCTCCCTCTGCCACTTCCCGTATTTGTGCTCATGTGCACTCTCTCTCTCTCTCTCTCTCTCTCTCAAACAAATAAATAAATCTTAAAAAAAAAAAAAAGAAGAAGAAGATCAGCTTCAAATGGAAAATTCTTGGCCTTCTTGGAGTTCGATGCCAGCAGTTCCAGGAAAGCAGGCCTCCAGCATAGCCCTCTTCTCTTCCTGGCCCCAGAGCCATGCCCTGCTGTGAGCTTGAGTTTGTGTGTGTCTCATAAATGGGACACCCAGCTTGACATGACAGTCCAGGTGCAGTGCAAACCCTGCAAACAGCTGCCCTTTGGCACTCTGTGGTATAGAAACTGGAGGACCATTCTCCTCTCAGCAGAGCTGCTCTGTGAGGCTTGCACAGCCTTGGAAGCAGACTCAAGCAGTAGGGAATTCTGGGGCTCCTGATGGGCGTGTTCTCCAGATCCCATTAATACCTCCTTGTGGAGAGGGTCCCAGCTGGGTGAGGCCAGTGGTCCCCATAGATGTTCTGCTTGTTTTCCTCTCCACGTGTTACCTCTTGCCTTTCTTGGTGCCCTTGCTGCTCTTTCAGAAGCCTGTTTGTCTTTCAGGATATGGTTTCTGTAGGTCTCATCTTTTAATCCTCTCCTAATACCCTTGTTTGGACTTAATCCAAATCCAGCTTCGCCTTTTGTTTCAGAAGTGCTTTACTATGTTAAAGGCAGTGTATGTTGTCTGTTCCTGTTGCACATTTCTTAGCTTCTTAAGGGCAGGATCGTTAACTTGTTTTTGTCACCAATCCTAACATGAAGTCTCACAAATGGGAAGTACTTTACAAGTGTGGCTTCAGTCCACCAAAGCTCTGGCGTCATTCTCGTGTTGTTGTGGTAACCCTATCAAAACAGGAAATGAAGTTAGTTTAGCATGACTTGTTCATAATTGACTCATGCTGGTTCCCTTTTCTTCCCTAAGTGATCACAAAACATGTTAAATTAACCTACTCCAGAATTTTGTGGGCTCCAACTTCCACATTTACTGATCAGATATGTTTCTGGAACCTATCTGTTCCCATCCACCCTGTCCCAGGAATTGAGCACATATCCAGGGATCCTTGATTCCTTTTTTTAGGACCTGCTCTCTTGAGAAGCAATTTATAAACAATATACGCACATATTTAAAGTGTACAGTTTATATTTTGACATATTATATACCCATGAATCTGTCAACACAACCAAGATAACATATTCATCACCTCCAAAGTTACTTGGTCTCCATTTGTGTAGTCCTTCCATGCCACCAGCCCCAAGCAACCCTAATGATCTACTTTCTGTCCCCAAAGATTAGTTTGCATTTTATATGAATGGAAGTACTTTTCTGGTAGTCTGGCTTTACTCAGCGTAATTATTTTGAGATTCCTTTGTGTTGTTTATATCACGTTCATTCCCTTTCATTGCTGAATAGTAGGAATTTGTTTTGAATATTGAGCGTGCTCACCTCCAGCCTTGACCTATGCCCGTTCCCCACAATTTATGGATCTCAGGATTCATCAGGAAATTGAGGCTACATTTATGTAAGATGACTGGCTGTCAGTAGCTGAGTTCCTCAAGAACAGAGTACTATTTATTTATTTATTTATTTATTTATTTATTTATTTATTTATTTTTAAAGATTTTATTTATTTATGTGACAGAGAGACAGCCAGCGCGAGAGGGAGCACAGCAGGGGAGTGGGAGAGGAAGAAGCAGGCTCCCAGCGGATGAGCCCGATGTGGAACTCGATCCCTGAATGCCGGGATCACGCCTTGAGCCGAAGGCAGACGCTTAACGACTGCGCTACCCAGGCGCCCCCAGAATACTATTTAGAATCTTTGTATCCTGTTAAAATAGTCCTTGGTACATAGCAAATACTAACCCAAGACTGGATTAAAGTTCCCCCTTATTCAGGGGTGTGTGTATGAAAGAGAGAGAAATAATATACCCAATTCCAATTTTTTTGAAGATTTTATATATTTGTTAGAGAGAGAGCACACTGTTCTCTCAGGTGGGAACAAGGTTAAGTAAAGATGTTTTGCACCTCTTTCCAATATTTATTTTTCAAGTATTTTTCTATTGGTCAGGAATCTCAAAATAATTGTGCTTCCTCCTTTAAAGAGTATTCCAGTATCCCAGTAATATTTCTCCTGTATATTTTTTTCCCCTAATTAAGAGGAACTTTTTTTTTTTTTTTGAAGAGGCTCACATGGCTCTTCAATCAGGAGGTACACAGTGAAGGGTTTTGCACTCCTATCTGTCCCACTCCAGCCTGGCATTCTGTCCCTGCACCACCATTCCTTTACTTCCTTGTGTATCCTTCCAGACTTCCTTTGTGCAAACACAAGCAAATGTTAATATATATTTCTTATTATTTACTAGGAAAAGATAGCATGTTATCCACAGTTAGACCTTGCTTTTTTTTTCCACTAACAGATCTGGAAGATCTTTCTATGTCATTCCTTTTCTCAGCTGCAGAGTATTTCACTGTATGGATAACCACTCCCCTGTTGATGGATGCTTTTTTAAATTAAACTTTTTATTTTGAGAAATTGTAGAATCACATGCAGTTGTAAGGAATAATACAGAGAGATCCCAGTTTCCCTCACTGGTAACATCTTGCGTTACAGTCATACATTACAGTATACATTATATTACAACACAATACCATCACTGAGAGATTGGCATTGATACAATCTATAGAGCTCATTCATATGTCACTAATTTTATGTACACTCATTTCTGTTTGTTTATTTTCTTTACAATTTTATCACATAGGTTCCTAAACCACTATCATTCTTTTTTGACATCTCTTGAAATGTTTAATTTTTTCCTTGTTAATATGTCTCTTTTTTCCTTAAATTTTTTTTTCTAATTTTTAAATTTTTTTTATTTTTAAGTAGGCTCCGTGCCCAGTGTGAAGCCCAATGCAGGGCTTGAACTCACGACCCTGAGATCAAGACCTAAGCTGAGATCAAGAGTCAGACGTTTGAGCCACCCAGGGACCTTTTAAGAAATTTTTAATTGAACTATAATTGACAGTATTCTTTTTTTTTTTTTTTTAATTTATTTGAGAGCGAGCGCAGGAGGGACGGGCAGAAGGAGAAGGAGAGGGAGAGGGACAAGCCGACTCCCCGCTGAGCGGGGAGCCGGACTCGAGGATCAATTCCAGAACCCTGAGACCATGACCTGAGCCAAAGTCAGATGCTTAACCAACTAAGCCACCCAGGTGCCCAACAGTTATCTGTTTCATGTGTACATCATAGTGATTCAGCATTTGTATACATTGCTGATTACCACAGTAGATGTAGTTACCATGTTACCATGCAAAGTTAATACAATACTATTGACTGTATTATCTGTGTTGTACATCACATCCCCGTGACATATTTATTTTAAAACTGAAAGTTTGTATCTCTTGATTCCCTTCACCCGTTTCACCCTGCCCCCAACCCCTTCCCCTCTGGCAACCACCACTCAATATCTATGAGTCTGAGTTTTGTTTTGTTGTATTTTATTGTTTAGATTCCACTTAAAAGTGAAATATATGTATACACATACACACATCCTATATCATCTTTTTCCATTCATCAGCAGACACTTAGGTTGTTTCCATATCTTCACTATTGTAAATAATGCTGCAGTGAACGGTGGGTGCACATATCTTTCTGAGTTAGTGTTTTTATTTTCTTTATGTAGATTCCTGGAGTGGAATTGCTGGATCGTATGGTAGTTCTATTTCTTTAATTTTTTGAGGAATCTTCATACTGTTTTCCATAGTGGTTGCACCCCTTTTAAAATAAAAAAATGTAAGTGTAGTAAAAACCACAATGTAAAACTTAACATTTTAACTATTTTTAAGTATACAGTTCAGTTCAGTTAAGTATATTCACATTATTGTGCAACAGATCTATAGAACTTTTTCATCTTGCGAAACTGAAACTCTGTAGCCTTGCACACCATCTCATTTCCTCCTTCCCCCAAGCCTTTGGTAACCACTATTCTACATTCTGATTTTTTATGAATTTGACAACTTACGTACTACATATAAGTGGAATCATACACAGTACTTTGTGGCTGGCTTATTTCAGTTAATGTCCTCAGGGTTCATCCACATTGTAGCATGTGGTAGAATTTCCTTTTTTTAAGGCTGAATTATATTCCAGTGTATGTATATATCACATTTTTTAAAATCCATTTACCCGTCCATGGACATTTGTGTTGCTTCCACTTGGCTATTGTGAATAATGCTGTAGTGAACATGGATGGGCCAATATCTCTTCAAGATCCTATTTTGATTCTTTTGGATATATACCCAGAGTTGGCATTGCTGGGTCATACGGTAATTCTGTATTTAATTTTTTTAGAAACTTCCATACTGTTTTCCATAGCGGCATTTTATATTCCCAACAGTGCACAGGGGTTCCAGTTTCTCCATACCCTCTCCAACACTTAATTTTTATTTTTATTTTTTTATATTGGCAATCATGATGGGCATGAGATAATATCTTGCTGCAGTTTTTATTTCAATTTCCCTAATAATGAGTGATGTTTAATAACTTTATATGCTTGTTGGTCATTTGTGTATCTTGTTTGGAGAAATGTCTATTTGACATGACGTCTCATTTTTAATGTTCTTTTTAATTGAACTGTTCTTAGATTCCTAAGATTAAATATTACTTGGACATAATGGAATTTTAATGTGTTATCAAATTATATTTACTCATTTTTTGTTGATTTTCAAGCTTGTGCTTATAAAAGAGATTGGTCTTTGTTTTTTGTTTTGTTTTTTAAGATTTTATTCATTTATTCATTTGAGAGAGAGAGAGAGCATAAGCAGGGGGAGCAGCAGAGTCGGAGAGGGACAAGCAGACTGTGCTGGGAGCAGAGCCTGACATGGGGCTTGATCTCACAACCCTAAGATCATAACCTGAGCCGAAATCAAGAGTCAGATGCTTAACCGACTGAGCCACCAGATGCCTCTGTCTTTAGTTTTGGTTTTAGTTCTTTCTCATCATCATCAGTTTTTATTTATTGTTAAAGATTATTTGCCTTATAGAGATGAGTTAGGAAGATTTTCCTTTTTTTTTTAAGATTTTTTTTTTTTTTTTTTTTAGAGCAAGTGAGCACAAGCAGGGGGAGGGGCAAAGGGAGAGAGAGAAGCAGACTCCCTGCAGGAGTCCAATGTGGGGCTCAATCCCAGGACCTCGAGATTATGACCTGAATGGAAGGTAGACACTTAACTGACTAAGCCACCCAGGCACCCCAAGATTTTTTTTTTCCTTACCATTGAACAACTTATTTAAATTTTTGTTTTTGAAAAGAGCAAGTTTATCAGTTCAAAGAAAAATATGAATATCTAAAATTAACTCATCCAAAAACTATAATCACATACTGGATTAAAATCCTAAACTGTATCCGTCAGTTGTTTACAGAGACACATTTAAAGCAAAAGTTGTAGCATGGTACTAATTGTGGGGGAAATGGAGATGAGCAAAGATTAAATTCTTAGAGTAAAGAAGAAAAAAGAGTTGGTAATGCCAAAGGGATTTTATTTTATTTTAAAGATTTTAATTATTTATTTGACAGAGATAGAGACAGCCAGCGAGAGAGGGAACACAAGCAGGGGGAGTGGGAGAGGAAGAAGCAGGCTCCCAGCGGAGGAGCCTGATGTGGGGCTCAATCCCACAACGCCGGGATCACGCCCTGAGCTGAAGGTAGACGCTTAACCGCTGTGCCACCCAGGCGCCCCCCAAAGGGATTTTAAAGCAAAAGCTAACAACCAAAAAGCCCATGGTATCAGGTATAGCAAAATGAAATACAGAAAACAAAATCGAGGAATCCAAGGAGAATTGAGCAAATAATGTTACGTAAGAGTGTAAACTATTTGTGATCAGTT
This sequence comes from Ursus americanus, assembly GCF_024610735.1. Taxonomy (NCBI): domain Eukaryota; kingdom Metazoa; phylum Chordata; class Mammalia; order Carnivora; family Ursidae; genus Ursus; species Ursus americanus. The sequence continues at coordinate 30,667,430 of NC_142156.1, read as the reverse complement.
CTACGGCAGATTATATAAAACAAAAGGAGCTGGAAAACAGATAGGAAAATGACCCAACTCCATGGACAGGGTCCTACCTTCTTTTCAAGTGGGAACGAATGAGGAGGATCTCGTGGCTTCTCACTTAAAAGGGGTCAGTTTGTTATTTCATCACTTTGTGTTGATACAGTCGGAGGGACGCATTGACCATAAGCCCCCTCGCCCCAACAGTCTTGTGCTCAGAAGCAAATTTATGGCCATGTTTGACTACCCTGCTTCAATAAAGCAAATTTATAATATTGAGCTTAATCCAGTATTTTAACCTGTTTTCTCTTTTGGTGGACTCATGCTCTATGATTTTAATTTACCCAAAAAGAGTTTTAATTTTTAAAAATAATTTATTATCAATATTGAATTAGGTTGTTTGAATGACATATCCCTCTGCCTGCCTAACTGAAAATCTTTGGTTTAGGCCCTCATGCAGCAAACCAAAGCAGAATAAGATTTGAGTAGTGATTCTTTTATTTAAGGAAATATATTCCATTTCAAAGTATTGGGGGCACCTAAGTGCAATATATTAACAGTAGTGTGGGAGAATTGAAATTGAGTAAAACAAGGTGCCTAGGCCTACACCATAGTTTTGTGATGGAGTCAGATAAATGCATCAGTAATTCTCAGAATAAGCAGACTGACAAATACCATATAGAAGCACAAACTTGAGAAAAAACTTATTTTACTGTTTTCTATTTCTAGCACTTGAGGAAACAAGCAATGTTTTATTGCCTGTCAGTGTTATTTCATTGCGTGGACCAGGTATTGATACTTATTAAAATGGAAAGCTCTTATAGAAAAGATTAAATAGAATATTGATCATAAAGAGAATAGGAACATTCAAGATTAAAATGCATCACGGTGGGGCACCTGGGTGGCTCAGTCAGTTGAGCATCCAGCTCTTGGTTTTGGTTCAGGTCATGATCCTTAGGGTCATGGAATCAAGCCCTGTGTGGGGCTCCGCACTCAGTAGGGAGTCTACTTCAAGATTCTCTTCCTCTGCCTCTCCCAGGGCGTGCTCACTCACTCTAAAATAAATAAATAAATCCATCACAAATTGAAGGCATAGTTATTACTGCTTCTGCTCGAAATTCTGTTAAGTCAAACCCTGAGGTCAACTTGGAAAGAACTAGGCTCTTTGTAACAGCTATGGAACTTTTTTTTTTTTAAGTTTATTTATTTTTTTAGTAATCTCTACACCCAACATGGGGCTCAAACTCATGACCCTGAGATCAAGAGTCACATGCTCTGCTAAGCCAGCCAGGTGCCCCAGGAACTCTTTTTTGAAGAATACTTTATAGGTTTTGTTATAAGATTACCCAAATATTTTGGTTAAATACCTTGGGAAAAAAAAAGAAAGAGCCACTCTGGAAAGCAATATGGAGGTTCCTCAAAAAATTAAAAATAGAATTACCATATGATCCAGTAATTCCACTACTGAGTATTTACCTAAAGAATACGAAAACACTAATTCGAAGACACGTGCACCCCTGTTTTTATTGTAGTAGTATTTATAATAGCCAACATATGGAAGCAACCAAAGTGTCCATCGATAATAAGTGGGTGAAAATGTATATATATACAATGGAATATTACTTGAGTAGCCATTAAAAAAGAATAAAATCTTGCCATTTGCAGCAACATGGATGGATCTAGAGGGTATTACGCTAAGTAAAATAAGTCAGAGAAGACAAATACTGTATGATTTCATTCATATGTGGAATTTAAGAAACAAAAGAAATGAACAAAGAAAAAAGACAAAAAAATAGACTCTTCCTTTTTACCCCACCCCCCACCACTCTGAGGTGGCTGGGGGATGGATGAAATGGATGAAGGGGCACTTATCATGGTGAGCACTGAGTACTGTATACAATTGTTGAATCACTCTCTTGTACACCTGAAATTAACATAACTGTACGTTAATTATACTGGAATTAAGAATTCCTTTTTTTTCAAAAAGGAAGGCCTAGGATGAGGCACAGAAACGAGCTTTTTTTTTTTTTTTTAAGATTTATTTATTGAGAGAGAGACTATGGGTGAGTGGGGGAGGGGCGCGCGGGGCCGGGGGGGGGGGGGGGACTCAAGCGGACTCCCTCCTGAGCACAGAGCCCATTGCTGTGAGGCTTAGTTTCACAACCTTGAGATCATGACCTGAGCCAAAATGAAGAGTCAGATGCTTAACCATCTGAGCCACCCAGGTGCCCCAAAACTAGCATTTTTAAAAAGAATGTCAGGTGATCCTGATGCAGGGGTCTGGGGACCACAATTTGAGCAGCACTTCAGTTGAGTGATGGGGCCCATCCATTGGTGGCAACCTATCAATGCAGCATGTACCCAGATAAAGAATGTCCTGAGAAAAGGATGTAAGCCTAAGGTACTTTGGAAGAAGAAGGCCTAGAGAGATTAATCCTTTGGGTAAATGAATTATCCTCTTTAAGGGAATCTTACCTCGACAGTGTACATAAAAACATCGCTATCGCCTACTTTTAAAGATATTGTGAAGACAAAATGTAATTATGTATATGAAGAGCTTTGGAGGGCAAAGTTTTTTTTAACGTGTTATAATAAATTTCAAAATCATGTAGTATTTACCAATACTGTCTTAAAATGTGATTTTTTTTTCCTTATGGCTTTTGTGTTTTATGGTTAAAAACCACTTTAATATACATAGAACCATCATTTTTCTTCACCAAGAATAATTTGCTTATCATTTATATGAAGGTCATTCCTGGAACTGTATGAGCCTACTTAAATTGATTACTTGAAACAGTTAAAAAAAGAAGAGTCATGTCATTTTGCAAGTAAGACAAAGTAGATGCAAGCAATCAAGGCGTCCTCTTGGGTCCATTTTTGTTAGGAATAAAGATGTGGTTGATGGTCATTTGAATGTTTCTGCTGAGTCAGAGGAATCTGATACAACAATAGGAAGTTGTTTGGAGACAGAAAAGATTACTCTCACCAAAATGCAGTTGCTGTTAAAAACAGTGGGAAGATGTTCTGTGCATGCATGTGTGGCATAAAACCATGTTCCAGGGCTGGGCCCTCTGAGTTTGACATTCAGTATGTGCTACGTTGTGCCAGGTGCATCCTTCCTAGCTTGAGGCTTTTTTGTGGATAACATACATGCTGCCTTCATGTGTATGAAACAAGTACTTACCCAGAGTGGTAGACATATAATACTGTAACGATTTTTATTCTTTCCGCCAAGATGTTCTGAAACTATTTTAAATGCCATCTCTCCCCTCCCCCCCCTTTTTTTAGCTCTGCTTATGATAATGTCAACAAAGTTCGAGTAGCTATCAAGAAAATCAGTCCTTTTGAGCACCAGACCTACTGCCAGAGAACCCTGAGGGAGATAAAAATCTTACTGCGCTTCAGACATGAGAACATCATTGGAATCAATGATATTATTCGAGCACCAACCATCGAGCAAATGAAAGATGTGTATCCTTTTCAGACAGCTGACTCCACTGATTGGTCACCTTGTTGAGGAAATGTAACTTGAAATACCTGGATTTATCAGAGTAAAGAAAAAGTATATAAAGCACATTAAAGGGGAAATTGTAATCTGCTTGCTATTTCCTAGAAGACTTGTATAATTTTTTTCTTTGATTTATTTATCAGTTGTCAGTAACTGTTTTTAGTGTCTTTTAGCAAATCCAATATTTTCTGTGTTTCGGTAAAGATTTTGTTTAAGTGTAGTTATCGAAACTCTTAATACCATTTCCAGTCATGTTTTTTCCATTCAAGGTATGGTTTGTTATGGTAAAAAGAGAAGGAATGAACAGTAGACTAAGAAAGAAGGTGCCCTGGATATCAGGGCAAATCCAGACTATCCTGATCTTAGACAGTGTCCACCTCTAGGTCTGTTTTCTCATCTTTAGAGTTAAGATACTAGCCTAGCCTTCATGATCTTTAAAGCTGACTCAGCTCTGAAGTTATGTTATTAACTATGAGCAACATTTAGAAATCTGGACTAAGCACGCCCAGAGGATGCTGCCTGGTTAAAGACTGCATTTGAAAGATAGAAGCATTAAGTATACTGAAGAAGGTCTGTCAGGAAAAAGTTACTATTGGGGCTAGTATAGCATTCCTGCCAGTTTTCCCAGTTTGCATTCTGCCCCTCTAGGGATGGGCAGCTCACTGTCTCTAGGCCTCCCTTTCCATTTTTAAACAGCTCTGTTATCAAGTTGTAGTGTTATTTTAGGTGAGATGCCTCCTGCTGCTACCACCTGTTGTCCTCCTTTACCTTTTACTAGGAAAATCAAGTCTCTTTCAAGATGACAAGTTTCCAGATTCTGTTTCCTCTGAATCGCATACTGTGTCTCATCTAGCATGAATCTGTAGGGGACATACAATAATATTTACCCAGAAATGAATAAGAGAAATGCAAAAACACTGCTGATGAAATAATATCTGGTGAAGTTAAAGCTAAAGAGTTTTAGAATTTAATTTCTGTAAGAAAGAAATCCGCTACAGATAAAACTCTAGGTGGCTTAGATACATGGATAGGCAAGAAAGCAAGAGGAGCAGAACCAGCATGAGCCCCGTAGCATGACTTCCCAGTACTCTCATTTATTTAGGATCTTAACCTCAGTTGGAGAGACAAGCATATTGAAGGCTGAATTTCATAGCGATGTGTTCTAGGTCTGTATTTCCAAAGGTTTTATGGTTGATAAAGGGGGAGGGGACAAGAAGGGAGGTAAAAGAACAGTGACATTACAAGGTGTTGCTGGGCCAAAAAGAGGAGGAGAATGTATGATGCCTGCTGGTTACCACCTTCTCAAAGCCCTTTTCAGTAATCCTTGGAGAGGGTTTGTTGATGATGGACTAGGAGGTTGAGACTTAAAGATTAGCCAGTATTTCCATAACAGCCTGTCTCATCTGAGTCTAGGCCTGTTATTTGTCACATCAGGCAGATATTAATTCCTGTTGTTTCACAGGACCTAAGAAGGGGTTAACTATTTTAGAGTCCTTCCATAGAGGTATACCAGGTTTTCATCATCAGTTCCTCATTTTCCTTGTAGGCCTTGTGATATATCAATGGACCGTTTGGGGAGAGGGTTCATTTTTATTTCATTGTGCTTTGCTAAGTGTAACCAGATACTTGCTGTATTACCTTAACCTGTCTAAATAGGTATATAGTACAGGACCTCATGGAAACAGATCTATACAAGCTCTTGAAGACGCAACACCTCAGCAACGACCATATCTGCTATTTTCTTTACCAGATCCTCAGAGGGTTAAAATATATCCATTCAGCTAATGTACTGCACCGTGACCTCAAACCTTCCAACCTGCTGCTCAACACCACCTGCGATCTCAAGGTCAGCCTCGTTATTTACTCTTAGGGTGATATATGTTGAAAAAAACTCTTTCACTGGGGCATATTTATACTGTTATTCATATTTAAAATCACACCAGAGGGGTGCCTGGGTGGCGCAGTCGTTAAGCGTCTGCCTTCGGCTCAGGGCGTGATCCTGGCATTCCGGGATTGAGCCCCACATCAGGCTCCTCCACTAGGAGTCTGCTTCTTGCTCTCCCCCTCCCCCTGCTTGTGTTCCCTCTCTCACTGGCTGTCTTTCTCTGTCTAATAAACAAATAAATCTTTAAAAAAAACCAATCACACCAGAAATACATGAAAACATTTTTATGGCCACCCCCATGCAAGTAAAAAGTGCTAGTTCTCTTCTTCTCCATTTGATTGTTCCTTTCTCTCCAGAGGTAACCACTATAATATATTGGTATATTTTCTTCCAAAGTTCTTGGTATTTTCTTACATATATGTGTATATCTACGCTTACGTATATAAAAGGATCATGTGCATTATGTGTAAGTAAAAAAATCCATTTCATTGGTAACCTTTTTTTTTTCAATAAATTTTATACAAAGAACACTCAGAAAACAGCAAAAAACTTAACCTTTAATGACTAGTACCTAAGGCATTCCCAATAAATGGGGAAACCCTAGATCCTTACAGTCCTCAGAGTTCTCTTAAAAATGGGTAGCATTTGGATGCATATATTTCTATTTTAATAGTAGCAGAGCTAAACAAGGAGGGAAATCTCAGGATGTATTAGATATGAAGGGATGTGGATTCAGTCTGATAAAAATGCATGTGAATCCAAGAAGACCTAGATAAATGGAAAGATATCCAATGTCTGTGGATTGCAAGACAATACTGTTTAGAAGGCAGAGCTCCCCTAAATTGATCTCCAGAGTCAGTGTGTTCCCTGACAAAGCTCTAGGTGGCTTTTTTGCAGATATGGACAGGTTGGTCCTGAAATGAATAGAGGACCCAAAATAGCCAAAATCATCTTATGAAAAAACAAAATTGGAGGGCTTATTACACTTTCTTGATTTCAAAACTTACTACAAAACTATAGTAATCAAGACACTGATATTGGCATAAGAGTGGGGCATATAGATCAATGAAATAAAATTGGGAGTTAATAAATAAACCTGTATGTTTATGGTAACTGATTTTTGGTTGAGAGTGCCAAGATCATTCTTTTCAACAAATGATTGAAGTGCTGGGACAGCTCGATATATGCTCATACCATGTACAAAAATTAACACAAAACAGATCAAAGACCTAAAAAAAAAAATTTTTTTTTTTTTTTAAGATTTTAATTTGAGGGGTGCCTGGGTGGTTCAGTCGGTTAAGCATCTGTCTTCAGCTCAGGTCATGATCCCAGGTCCTGGAATAGAGCCCGCCATGATCAGGCTCCCTGCTCAGTGGGGAGCCTGCTTCTCCCTCTCCGTCTGCCACTCCCCTTGTTTGTGCTCTCTTGTGCTTGCTTTCTCTCTCTCTGTAAAATATATAAATAAAAGCTTTTTTAAAAAAAGATTTTAATTTGAGAGAGCCAGCATTCACGAGCCAGGGGAGGGGCAGACTTCCTGCTGAGTGTGGAGCCAGTAGCAGCCAATCCCAGGACGCTGCTTAACCCACTGAGCCACCCAGGTGCCCCTAAAGACCTAAATCTAAGAGCTAAACTAGAATAGGCTTGGAGAACATCGGAGTGAGTCTTTGCAGTCTTGCGTTAGGCAGATCTTGTTAGACGTGACACCAAAAAAAGCACAAGCAACAAAAGGGGAAAAAAATTGATTTTATCTAGATTAGGAAACTGTGTTACAGAGTAAACCATCAAGAAAGTGAAAGATAATCCACAGAATGAGAGAAAATATTTGTAAATCATGTATCTGATAAGAGACTTTTATATCTAGAATATTTGAAAAACTCTTGTAACTCAACAATAAACGATAAATAGCCCAGTTTAATATTCGGCAAAGGATCTGAATGGACATTTTTCTAAAGAAGTTATGCAAATAGGCAACAAGTACATGGAAAGATGCTTGGTATCGTAAATCAGTAGGGAAATGCAAGTCAAAACCATAATGAGATACCAATTTATACATACTAGGGTGGCTATAATCAAAAAGTCAGATGATAAATGTTGGTGAGGAGGATTTCACTCCTAGGTGTATACCTAAGTAAAATGAAAATGTGTCCACACAAAAACTAGCATACAAATAATCTAAAGTAGCATAATAGTCCAAAAATGGAAACAGCTTGAATGTCCTTTGATGATGAATAAATAAAATGTGGTAGATCCATACAATGAAATAAAAAGGAATGGAATACTGATAGATGCTACAATGTGGATGAACCTTAGAAAATTATTATAAGTGAAAGAAGCCAGTCATAAAAGACTACGTAATGTGTGCTCTACTTACATGAAATGTCCAGAATAGGTAAATCGGTAGCACAGAAAGTGGATAAAATAAAATAAACTCCTAGGCAGGTGGGATTGGGGAGGAATGGGGAGACTGCTAATGAATACACGAACTCTTCCTGTGGTTACAGAAATACTCTAAAATTAGATGGTGGTAACAGTTGTGTACCCTGTGAGTATAGTACCAAAAACCATTGAACTGTATACCTTAAGTGGGTGAATTATATGGTATGTGAATTATATCTCAAAGCTATGTAAAAAGTGCATTTAAATGTATAGCAGTAATCATTTCTTGGACTTCAGTTTAACAGACATTCCTGTGAGAAGCCCTTAAAGAATACCTGGCAAGGGAGAGGGAGGAGTGTCTGCTCCTGCAGTCTGAAAACTGATAGGTCAGAATTCTGATAAACGATAGATGATTATTATAATAATATCTGCTGTAACTGAGGTACTGAAAAGAAAAGTGTACAGATGCAAAGGAGAGAGGTGGGTTAGTTCTGGCTGGGGCTTTGAGAGGCATCAGGAAGCAGGTGGTGTCCATGCTGGTCCTCTAAAGATGGGCAGGCTTTCAGTAAGGGAGTGGCTGTGTTAGGCAAAGAGTATCATAGTAGGCAAAAGGAACAGCAGAAAGGAAAGTAAGAAGTTAAGGGATTAGTGCGTAAACACTGAGGCCTGTTTTGTGTGGCTGCAGCTTTGGATGAGTAATAGGAAGTCATTAATGCTGAGCTGGAGCTGTTGGTTGGAAGTAGATCCCGGAGAACCTTCTGGAACTATCTAAAAAAAAGGCAGTGGGTTCTGTTACCAGGTGGTCGGTCGGTCAGCTTATTCACTATCATTGAGTGTTTAAAACAGGGTGACTAACATTCTTTGAGATGTGAAAGGAGGGTAGCTTCCTACATTAGATACAGTTGGGTTGGACTCTGTCATCTCTTGGGATCCTACAAAGTTAGATTTATGTCTTACATGGGGTGTAACCAGATCCCTTCCCATGGATCTGCAACTAAAAGCCAGGTGGGCACAAAAGGAATGAAGCTGCTTGTAGGAATGGCCACACTTTGTTGGCTCTTAGTGATTTTCTTGAAAAATTACAATATTTTTATGTCTCCTAGTTCTTTTCTTTTTTCTTTCTATTTCTTACCACAACTCTGTTATGACAGATTGCTTTTGTTTTTGGAGAGACATTCTCAATCAGTATTTTCAGTATGGGAAAAGTTGACTCTTAACTTTTGTTTGAAAATGCTCATCCTTAAGAAGAAAACAAACAGAACCAGATTACTTTGTTGTCTGTTCACTATTTGTGGGCTTGTCTTTACCTAGGGCCATTTTATTCATACTCACCAAAATTTACACCCACATTGATAGATCTGTGTTGTTGGCCATCTGCACAATCCAAGTATTGTTTTCAAAACCCAGCATAACACAGAGACTCAGAAACACAATAGGATAATTTAGATATTTACAGCAGTATAATTCACCCACATTTTGAAGTGTAGATATGGGGTGTGGCTTCATTCACGTGAGCATGAATATTCAGGAGAGAATCTCATTGTAAAGATGAGTATGGTATATCATCCCTGATTTGTCATGGTGAGCATTTCCCAAAGGTAGGTCTTGGTACGGTGGCAGTTTAGGTGCATCTGTGAGGGTTGAGAGAGCAGCAGTGGGGGAAAGGGTCTTTTCTGCTTGCGCTCTGAAATCACTGTATATCCATCACATCCTCAGTACCTTGGGGTGACCATGATGCCTGTACCAAGGAAGTCTGTAACCTGTGATCTTACCTCTTATTATTTAGGGTTTTTTCAAGTTTCAAGTTCACAGTCATGTCATTTCTTCCTTTTTCCATTGGCTTCTCTTACTAAAGTATTTCTTACTCTTGAGCCCTGGGGTATCAGTTGTTATTAATGTCTTTTAGACTGTTAACTTTTGACTTTCATTCTAGTCAAGGTCAACCGCAGTTAAGATTTCTTTCTCACTTCCATAAACATGCTTTGCACTTGTTTTCTGAAGTCCTGAGGCAAGTAGATGTTGACCTCTTAGAACCTTTCTGAGAGCCTCTCTTGTAGACTCCCATTTTATTGCTCAGGGCCACAGAAACACAAGGGTTAGAGATCCTATTTGGAGATTCTGCTAGCATATTTCTAGTGGAACTACCAGGGGAATGAGGTCTCTAGCAGTCTGTGTCCTTGATGTTTGCTAGACAGAGCCCACAGAAATCCCAATTGGAGTCCCAGGGTGCTAGGATCACAGAGTTTTTTGTTCTGGTTATGCCTGGGAGGGAGGACTCTGGAAGATAGGAAGTGAAATCTGTCTTTGGGGTTTCCTTTGTTTAATAAAATTCTGAGTTTACATAGCCTAAAAAGCAGCCAGGTAGGAGTGCTGGAGGTCCTTTTATGTTTCTTGTACCATATGCTACTTGACCATACCTTCCTTTGTATGGAATTTTTTTTTTTTTAAAGATTTTATTTATTTATTCGACAGAGATAGAGATAGCCAGCGAGAGAGGGAACACAAGCAGGGGGAGTGGGAGAGGAAGAAGCAGGCTCATAGCGGAGGAGCCTGATATGGGGCTCGATCCCAGAACGCCAGGATCACGCCCTGAGCCGAAGGCAGACGCTTAACCGCTGTGCCACCCAGGCGCCCCTCCTTTGTATGGAATTATAATGAATATACTTTTTTATTTTGTAGCCTTCATAGTTTTTAGTCATTACCATATAAATTTGGCTAGCCTTCAGTGTTGTGGTATTATTATTTTTGTCTTTTTTAAATCATATGAGCTTTTCATTGATGACCGTGAATAGGGTTGTGAAATCTTTTAGAGGTCTAAACCCCACATCTCCCTCTTTTTTTAAATTGTAACCAGTAACTTTTGAGAACCTTCTGGTTCTATGTCCTGTACTAGGCATGAGGGATACAAATAATAAAACAAGGTCACCCTTAGACCAACTCGCTGTTCTGAAAATCAGTCACTGAAGGAAAGGGATGTCTTTCCAGTAGGATTTGTGCATCAGTATAAACAGCTCCAGTTGATGAACAATGGCTCTTCAAAAAGAATGCCAGCTAGTTCATGCAGAACAAATAATAAAACTAGAAAAATCACCATTTTGCAACTTCCAGTGAAATAATTGGTTTGTACAGTATAATCCATGGATCCTCTGCTCACTTTGCTCAGACTCTCAGACTCTAGGTGGGCTGCTGCTGCCTCCCCACATGAATTCCCTCTTCACCTCACACCTAGACTACGCCCTGATCTGGAGCCCTCTTACCTCACACTCCAGTGAGCCGCTACGGTTCTCCTAACCCCACGGAGATCCTTATGTCATATGAACCCCCCTGAAGGGCTTTTGGACCGGATTTCCTGCAGGGAGAGGATGAGGAAGAGCAACTGCACATTTAGTTTTAATCTTAAGGAAATAGCTGTATTGCAGCATTCAGCATGATAGGTTATGTTGTCCTTCCTAGTGAAGGAATACTAGGAATTCCAGTTTTTAATTTTTTCCTTCTTCCTCAATATTGCCACTTTGAGTGGTGTAATTTTACTAACATTGTTTAACATAAGATTTTAACCCTGGTAACTCTGTACCCTGATTTTTATTTTTTAAAAGATTATCAGCAATTCAGATATTGTGAAAAATGGTCACCGTTAGAGTCTGTGCCAATTAATCCACCCCAGTTGTTGTGCTTCCTATAAACATGTAAAATAAGTTATTTATTGACCAAACGTCAGGTGTCCACCATGTATATGACAATTAGGAATAACAAGTCAGTCAAGTGTTGCCTTTTTGGGGGAACTTGTTTCTCTCTTAGCTGGGAAGATGGGCATATGCACAGTTAACTATCATGGATTGTGGGATGTACTTTAATATGTGTCTAACAAAGTATTAGAGGAGTTTAGAAAACTGAGCAATCAGTTCTTGGGTGGGGGTGTTGTTGATTTCTGGGAAACTTCTCAGAAGGGGTGCCTTTCAAGTTGGGTTTAGGGTAAGGGAATGGCATGGATAGTGTGCTCAATGGAAAGGTTGTTGCATAGTTAGGTCATAAAAACAGGTGTAGGGCGCCTGGGTGGCTCAGCCATTAAGCATCTGCATTCAGCTCAGGTCATGATCTAAGCGTTCGGGGATCGAGCCCCGCATCGGGCTCCCTGCTCGGCGGGAAGCCTGCTTCTCCCCCTCCCACTTCCCCTGCTTGTGTTCCCTCTCTCGCTGCCTCTCTGTCAAACAAACAAACAAACAAACAAATAAATAAATAAATAAATAAATAAATAAATAAAATCTTTATTTAAAAAAGCGGGTGTAGTGTGGAGTCAATAGGAGCAGATGTGGTCATAGAAGATGGTGGGGGAGAGGAGATCGGGAAGGTAGTTCGGTGGCAGCATGTGAATGGTCTTGAAGGTTACACTTAAATAATTTGGGTTTCGGGGCGCCTGGGTGGCTCAGTTGGTTAAGCGTCTGCCTTTGGCTCATGTCATGATCCCAGGGTCCTGGGATCGAGCCCTGTATCGGGGAGCCTGCTTCTCCCTCTCCTTCTGCCCCTCCCCTACCCGTGTGCTCTCTCTCTCTCTCAAACAAGTAAATAAAATCTTTAAAAAAAAAAAAAAAGAAGAATTTGGGTTTCATTCAGTAGGCAGAGGGGATTGGTTCAAGATTTTTGAGCCAGAAGGGTGACTTATATTTTAGAAACAACATTTAGGCAGGAATTTAGAGGATGAATTAGCTTGCGGGCGGGTAGCCAATCTGGACTTCCTAATTCCAGACAAACTAAACTGAATCTCAAGGCCATGGCAGTTGAGATGTGGAAGCAGTCAATTCAAGAGCCATTTTAGGAGGTTTCTGGTCTAGTTGCCACCTCTGCCCCTCACATTTGCCCAGCTAGATTCTTTAGGGCATTTCTCTGGCTTTCCCCAGGTCTTTCCGTGGTTGACATCTTTTCAGTGGTTCAGTATCACTTCAGTGGGGCCTGCTCAGAGAGTGCCTGTCCTACCACAAGCACTATGTCCACTACCACTGTAGTAGCTGTTTCTTGTTCTGTAACAAATCGCCTGAAAATGTAGTAATCTGAAACAACAATAATCATGTGTTAGCTCATAGCTTCTGAGAATCAGGAATTTAGTCAAGGGGTAGCAGTGATGGCTGGTTTCTGCTCTCACGTCTGGATCTCAGCTAGAAAATGCGAAGGTAGGGGCTGGAATCCTGTCATGGACCTGGCAGTTGATACTGGCTGTCACCTGGAACACCCACATGTAGCCCACGTGTCCTGGGTTTCCTCTTGAGATGGGCAGAGGGTTCCAGGTAGCCCAGCAGACAGAGAGCCAGGTGCAAGTTATGTTGTATTTTATGAATAGCCTCTAAAGTCACATAGTATCACTTCTGCTATGTTCTCTTGGTTCAAGCTGTTATAAAGGTTTGCCCAAATTCAAGAGGAGGGAAGATAGAGCCTACCCTCTTGATACAAGTTCAGAGACCATATAAGAAGAGCATGGAGGATGGGATTATAATGGTGTGTCCCTTTTTATTTTTTTAAAGATTTTATTTATTTATTTGACAGAGATAGAGACACCCAGCGAGAGAGGGAACACAAGCAGGGGGAGTGGGAGAGGAAGAAGCAGGCTCATAGCGGAGGAGCCTGATGTGGGGCTCGATCCCAGAACGCCCGGATCACGCCCTGAGCCGAAGGCAGATGCCTAACGACTGCACCACCCAAGCGCCCCTGTGTGTCCCTTTTTAGAAAATAAATCTGCCATGATTGTTTAAAGTTATTCTACTTATCCCCTGTCTTTGTAGATATTTAGGAATCTAATCAAGCCCTCTAAAACACAGCCTCCATTTCTTTGCCCACACTAATGAGGAGCGTGGAAACATCAGCTTCAATACATGGCCTCCCTCATACGTGAATTTCTTATATTCTGGCTTTCTAAACCTATCTGGAACTTATTTTTTTATTCAACTAGCCGATAAAAAGCTGTGTATCAAGTCTGGACCCATCCAGTCTGTGTGATACTAGGCATGGGGGCGATGAAGAATCTGTGGCCATGGTGTGGGCTTTGTGCTGGTTTTGCTCTGCTGACAAGATGCAGTATTTCTTCTCTGTACAATTCAAAATGTGGCTTTTAGGTGTCCATTTATACAACTGAAGGCAGACTGAATGGTGAGCTTTGGTTGACTTTGAATCAGATGAAGTGAAAAAATGAGAAACTATGGGTCACAGATATATTGAAGAGTTCAAGCCACAGAATTAAAATGGATTGGTGGTAGGGTAACGTGGCAGGTGATGGCTCGGAATGGTTTAGAGGACTCGCCTCCAGATATAAGAAGAAATCGTCAGTAGTTGCTTCTCTGAGTTGGAAATCATGCCAAAGAGGACCATGTTGCTAGTGAGCCTCCTGGACATGATTACTAGGAGGACTTCCTGCAGGCGGTGTTACTGAAATTGGTAGAAAAGGCTTGGAAGAAACAAACAGGGTGCCAGGTACATTGAAAGCCTCAGGATCAGCCAGGCCAAAGTTAGAACGTACTGTGATCCTGCATAAAAGCTTATGGCCATACATCAGGCCTGTAACTATTGGGAGTGTAATGGCTTTGGCAAGCAAACCAGCTTTGAAAGGTGATGGTCGTGCTTATGGTGGAAGTTAACGTAGACCAAAGTTATGAGAGTACAGTGGCCAGAGTTAGCGTCAGAGCTATGGAGCAGGACCCAGGATTTCCTCACCAGGCGACTCAATACACATAGAAAATGGCCTCTGGTAGAGTAACTGCCAAAGCAGATGTGACATTTGCTTCTTTTGAAGATGCAGTAGGTTGATGGGAATTGTGCAGCCACAGATACGTAACTCCTCCTGAATGGTATAGTTGAAATCTGTTGCAGGACCTGTGGGATTAGAGGCACTGTATGGTGATGCTGGTGTCCGAGCCTAGAGGAAGACATTTATGAGGTGGATGGGAGCTTTCTGAAGTTGAGTTGAGACACCCAGCTCTGGGATATTTAAGCAAAGATTGATGTCCGTTTAAGTCCTGTGAATATCTCTTCAGCATGTCCTTTCCTCCTTGTCTCCATTTTTATGGCCTGAGCTCAGGCTCTTAGCATTTCTTAACTGAATTAAAGCAGTAAGGCTACAAAACAGTCTGTTTTCCAGGCTGCCTTGTCCTATACTCTGGCCTGGCTTTATGAACATGTCTCTCCCTTCCTCAGGTTAGTTCCCCAATGCAAAGGAATTAAAATATCCTCCAATTGTATGAGTCTAAGTACAGTTGACCCTTGAACAACAGAGGGATATGGGGCACCAACACCTGCCCCCTCCCACACACACAATCAAAAATCTGCGTATAACTTTGACTCCCCCCAAGTTTAATAGCCTTCTATTGACCAGGAGCTTTAACCAAGAACATCAAATCAATTAACGTATTTTGTATGTCATATATATTATACACTGTATTCCTGCAATAATACCTAACTTAATTTTTTGGTGTTTCTAGGCTACATAGTTCATCTGCGAGTTTTTTCAGATTGTTGCAAATCTCAAAAAAATTTTTCCAATATATTTATTGAAAAAAAATCCATGTATTAGCAGATTTGCATAGTTTTAAACCCATGTTCTTCAAGAGTCAACTGTATATTATAGTTAAATTTTATATGTGTTGGAGTCTGGAGTAGCACCAAAGTATTGGAGCTGGATATTTACCTAAAAAAAAAGTAAATATCATTTTCTGGGTGCCTGAGTGGCTCAGTCAGTTGATTGCCTGCCTTCAGCTTGGGTCATGATCCCAGAGTCCTGGGATCGAGCCCTGCATTGGGCTCCCTGCTCAGCGGAGAGCCTGCTTTTCCCTCTTCCTCTGCTATTCTCCCTCCTTGTGTGTGTTCTCTCTCTCTTTTAAATAAATAAAATTTTCAAAAAAATTCATCTTCAGTATATGAAACCTCTTGTAAGGCTTTGGGAGTGGATTTGACTACATGGGAGAGAAGGAAGTAGGAAGAATCTTTGGAGGTACCTGCATTTGTGGAACAGATGGAAGAATGGCAGGAAGTAAAGTCTGAGAAACAAGGCAAGTGCAGCTGATCTAGCAATGTTGATCCTCAGAGGGCCAGCAGGAGTAGCCCGAGAAAGGACCCTGGGCAGTTTCTGGTGACTTTATTTTTACCCAGTACAGTTTTTGTCAAGTGACCTAAGCAAGATTTCTGTGGGATAAGCAGATAATGAAAGATGAGGATGCCTTTTAACAGACTCCTCCAGCCTGTTCCTCGTCTCCAGCGTGTTGGATGGTCATCACTGCCTTAGAGGTTGTTGTGAGGATTATATAAAAATGAGTACATAGAATTTCCAGCGAAGTTTTGCCACGTAGTAATGGCAGCAACTGCTTATCATCATCATTATTGCTATTGTCTTTTTTATTTTTATGATGTTTTGATATTAATTTCATTAGAGTCTCTAAATTGTGCCATTTTTTTCTCTCTTAGATCTGTGACTTTGGCTTGGCCCGTGTTGCAGATCCGGACCATGATCACACAGGGTTCCTGACGGAGTATGTAGCCACACGTTGGTACAGGGCTCCGGAAATTATGTTGAATTCCAAGGTAAGGGTCAGGAGTTTGCATAGAAAGAAAACCAAGAAACGAAAGAACTTTGGATGTGTGTTGTAGTAAGCCTGTGTTCACCTAGGTTGAGGCTTGACCTGTCTGGCCAGAACCAAGCTGCTGTCTTCATCTCCAGTTTCAGCATCGACCTGCTGGGCCCCGGGTTTTGGCTTCTCTACCTCCGCTGGAGTAGTGGTGTGTTGTAGAGTTGGGGCATGCCTGTCTCGTCGCTGTTACAATAAATGGTCCGTGTCCTAGCCCGTGGTCAGCTTTCCTGAAGTCCTGCCTGTGGCAGCTTTGACTCCTGCTGCTGCTACTGCTGAGTGCAGACTGGGTTTGTTAGAGGGTGTCCAGTAGTGCGCATTTTTTCTGAAGGTGGACCAGGCTGTTGTATAAAGGTCGGATTTCTCTGATAATGAAGACTGTCTCTCCAGCAAAATTACACTATAGTTTGAAGAAAATGTAGGTATGGAAAGAATAGGAACTGCTATGGATTCTTTCAAAATTATATGGTGGTCCTGCTTCCAGATGCACCTCTGCATCTCAGAGCGGCTGTGGAGAATGCATACAGGTGGAAGGCGAACATTTCTAACAATATGTGTCTTGGTTATAAGAAATGTTGAATAAACTTTCAAAAGCAAGGAAAATTGAAGTATGACATCTTTGTTAGGTTTATGAGTCAGGTGGCAATCATTGAGGGCTGCTGTAGAGATTGAGATTCAGTATTTTTCATATATCATTTGCAAATAGTATATGAATGAAGTGTCAGATTTGAGAAAGTAAGTGGACCCAGCATACTTCTGTATCTAATATCTCAGAATTAGGAGATTTTGAACTTAATTCCATCTCTTGGTTTGCAAACTACCCCCAGTACAGGGTGGGCAAGGAGAAACTGAAGAGGCAGACCACTCCAGATTGGTAGTGGCAGTCTTAATACGTAAGGGGACTTATTACAAGGCTTGTCTTGGGCAGCCACAAGGTAAGTAAATCTCGGCACTCATCTTCCAGACCTTAAAAGTTTATATAGAAGCCTTAACTGGGCTTAGTCACGTATACTGCCGAGATGGTCTCAAAAACACCTATTCTTTCAAGGCTATATCCTTGAAAATGGCTCCTGCTGTGGGAACGGTGGGCAGAGCACATACTCCGAGGATAGAGGAGGGGGCGAGGAGCTTCCTGTTGCCTGGGTCCAGCTCAAGGATCAGCTGGCAGTCCTGTTGTCTTGATGAACTTCTTCAACACCATCTACTGTTAATGTGATGTTAAGATACATGAAGAAAAGCCATGAAGTAGACATTGGGCCTTGTGTCTCAGATCTAGGAAAAAGAAATCGACCCAAGAAGCTTTAAGGGAATTAGTTGGCCCATGGGCTTCACTCTCTTCCTCCATCCTTTATAAATAGCAAGGCTTGAGATGAACACTTAAGTTGCTTTGTGAGGAAATGGAATTTGTTTAAAGCAGTTAGTTATTCTTGATATACATTTGTTCAGTTTAGTTATAAAAGTCAAATTCCTTTAAAATAAATTCCTTTATAAAGAAGGATGTAGTGTAACAGATGTTTCAAAAAAGAAAATGCCATGTTGATTCTCATAAGTCTGTATTACACATAATCCCAAGTAGCAGGTTCTTTCTTTGGACTGGCCATGTGACAGCCTTTCCAAACCAGAAGCATTTGCGTGTGTGCGCGTGTGTGCGCATGGTGCCTTCCGGTTGTAAAGGAGAGCTGACCGTGTGCTTTTTATCCTGGTGCCTTCATGGCCCTGCAGCCTCCATCCGAACTTGAGATGACTCCACTGTCTTCACCCTCTGGGGGGAAATAACCAAAAAGGATGGCCTCTGTGTTCTATAAGTTGCCCAGCACTTTCTGCTTGTAGAGTTAACTAATAAATCTGAATGTGAATTCTTTTTTATTTACAGCACCTCTAGCCTGAGACTGTTACTTCTAGCACCATAATTCATTTTTTTCTTTTTATTAATTTAGAACATTTTCAAACCCATAGAAGAATTGCGAGTACAGTGAACACCCGTACACCCCTTCCCTGGGTTTACCAGCTGTTAACATCTTACTGCTCCTTCCCTGGCTGTCTCTGCCTTCCTTGATGCCTTCTTCTCACTTCCCTTTGGTCAGACCTTCTTACACTTCACCGATACAAACTAAGACTTTACTCCTAGACCCTTTGGGCCATATTAATACTCATTAAAGGCAGAGGGGTGTTCTTTCCCCACAGCCATAGTACCCTTAGCACACTGAGACAATCAGCATTAATTTAGTGACATCCCAGTTATCCCAAAAGTTCTTTGCAGCTGTTTGTTTTATTTTCAGTCTATGATCTCATTCACGTTTCATGCATTGTGCTCACTCTAGAACAGTCCTCCCACCCTTCCTGTCTTCTTCATGACATTGAATACTTTGCAGAGTACAGATTGGTTCCTTATGATTAGGTTTAGGTCACACTCTTCTGGCAGGAACCCCATGGATTCTTGGAACTCGCGTATATGGAGCTCCTGTTTACCAGCAGTCTTACCCTGGTAGTTTACTCCTTGGTGACCCCTTGTCTCTATCATTATATTGGGGATTGCAAAATGGTGATTTTCCAAATGTATTATTATTTCTACATTAATTCACTGCCATCCTTCTATGAAGAGCTTTCCATTTTTTCTTTCTCTTCCTGTCTCCCACCTTTTTTTTTTTTTTTAAGATTTAGTCATTTTAGAGAGAATGTGTGCTCAAGCAGGGGGGCAGGCAGAGGAAGAGGGAGAGAGGAAGCCGACTCCCCGCTGAGTGGGGAGCCCAGTGCAGGGCTTGATCTCACGACGCTGAGATCCCAACCTGAACTGAAACCAGGAATTGGACACTGAACTGACTGTGCCACCTAGGCGCCCCTCCCACCTTTGTTTTTATTTATTTATTTATTTATTTATTTATTTATTTATTTATTTATTTATTTTAAGATTTTATTTATTTATTTGACAGAGAGACAGCAAGCAAAGGAGGGAACACAAGCAGGGGGAGTGGGAGAGGAAGAAGCAGGCTCCCAGCGGAGGATCCTGATGTGGGGCTCGATCCCAGGACTCCGGGATCACGCCCTGAGCCGAAGGCAGACGCTTAACGACTGAGCCCCAAGGGAGAAGCAGGCTTCCTGCCAAACAGGGAGCCCGATGCAGGGCTTGATCCCGGGTCCCTGGGATCATGACCTGAGCCAAAGGCAGACGCTTAACAGCTGAGCCAGCCAGGCGCCCCTTGTTTTTAAAACGTTATTATGGACTCATGAAATACGTGCTGTCCATTATCATCTTTTTATTTTTATCCTCATTGTCCCCCTTTTGGCTAGTGTGCTGTGTGTATATTTGTAACTTTTTTTTCATAGAATTTTCAGCTTGCGAGAAAAGTATAAGGCAGTGGTTCTCAAATATTTGAGTCCCAGGATTCCTTCACTCTTTTAAAAAAAGTATCAAAGACTAGGGTTTCCTGGGTGGCTCAGTTGGGTAAGCGTCTGACTCTTGGTTTCGGGTCAGGTCATGATCCTCAGGGTCATGGGATCAAGCCCTGTATCAGCCTCAGCGTGGAGTCTGCTTGGGACTCTATCTCTGTCCCTTTCCTTCTGCACCTCCTCCCCGCTCGCTCACAGGCTGTCTAAGATAAATAAATCTTTAAAAAAAAAGCATCAAAGATGCTAAGCAAGATTTGTTTACGTGGGTTATATCCATCAGTATTTACTATATGGAAATTAACACTGAAATTTTTAAGAAATATTAATATCTAAATAACAGTAATAAAGCTGCTGCTTGTCAACATCAGTATTTTTCATTAAAAAAGTATGTTTACTTTCCACAGCAAAAGCATTTTAGTTAGAAGAGTGACATTGTTTACTTTTTCAAATTTTGTGTGGCCTAATAAACTATTGCTGGACTCTTGCCTAGTTCTGCACTCAGTCTGTCCAGTAGGTTGTTTGGGTTTAAGTCCGTGAAGAAGAGTCTTCACACAGATACGTAATTGGGAAAGGGAGTATGTTAGTAGTCTTTTCAGCTACTTGTGACTATTCCTTTTTGATATTATAAGTGAAACTGAACAAAGTGGAAGTTTCATTGTGGAATCTGAAACCATGCCATTGAAGTTTTTGTGCAGTCTTATTAAAACCCATTGATCTACTTACACTCACTGATGCATGGTTTTGTAGTATTTAGCATTTGGAAAATACTGGTTCACCGAGGTACACAGATCTTTCAGATACTGTCATATTTCATGTACAGTATCGTCGCATGTTGTGTGTCCTCTGGGAAAATCTCTCGTGTACTTGTGAGAGGGTGAGTGAAAAGGAGAGCACCTTGGTAGTACAAAAGTAGTGTCACCTCTCAGATCCTTAAAGGGGAGCCACTGGGGCTCTGGACCACCTGCGAGAACTGCTGGCTAGAGCTTCTGTATACCCTTCACTTCAGATTCAGACTCACCAGTTCTTTGTCCTTTGTCCTGTTTCTTGTATCATTCTCTCTATATAATGTGTAGATTTCTTCCCCTCTGAATCATCTGAGAATAAATCGTAGATGTGCCCCTTTACCCCTAAGCATTTCAGTGTGTATTTCCTTAGAACAGTGTTTCTTATGTTCCTGAGGACAGTTGGCAGTGTTTGGAGACATTTTCGGTTGTCACAACTGGGAGAGGAATGCTACCTACTGGCATCAAGTAGTTAGAGGTCCGAGATGTTAAACATCCTTCAGTGCACAGGGTGGCCTCACAGCAAAGGCTTATCCAGCCCAAAATGTCAGCAGTTCCAGGGTTGAGAAACCCTGCCATGGAAGAAGGATGTTCCCTAATATGACCATAAGGTAGTGATTGAAAGTGAAAAATTAAAAAAAAAAAAAAATGGGAAATTTAACACTGATCCAATATCTAATGCATCATTTATATTCAAATTTTGGATATTGTCCCAATAATCTTTATAGCTTTTCTCCCCCTACTTCAGGCTCACGTGTTGTGTAGTTTCTCTAGTCATTTTCAATCTGAAATAATTCCTTGGCCTTTCTTGACCTTGATCCTTTTGAAGGGTACCAGTGGATGTTTTGTAGAATGCACCTCAATTTTGTGTCATGTACTCTGGGCATGAGTACCACAGAAACAATGTTTTATTCTCAGTGTATTGTATCTCAATATGGACATAGATGATTTAGTCCGTATTGGTGAAATTCATGTTGCTATTTTGGTTAAATGGTGTCCTCTGGTTCTCCACCATGTAATGGTGACAATTATGGTTAATTATGGTAATAATTATTATTAGGTGAGTAGGAATTTGTGAGGAAATACTTTAAGATTGTGTAAGTTATCTTCTTCATCATACTTTCAACCACTACTTTTACTATCCATTGACGATTTTGTAGCTCTATCGTTCCTTCTTTTAGTTCTCTCCACTTACTAATTCGTGGTTCTCTTATTCAGTGGCTTCAGTTCCATAGCTACCATTCTGTATTTGAGGTTCAGATTGTCCCAGGTTTTCTAATGGGAGCCGCTTTGACATGTCCCCACTGGTGTTGAGCACTTCCTTCCTTTTTGGCACTAGACACTCCAGGCTTACGTCATACTATGTTCCCTGTCCCAGACTTGGAGCAGCCATTTCTCCAGGGAGCCCTGGTTCCTTTTAGTTATTTTTTGTGTGTGTTTTAAATGTTCCTCTTTATTTGGTTTTGGCCCAAAGCAAAAGTTATTTTGGATTGCAAGAATTTGGGGGATAATTATTTTGAAATTCAACCCCAGTTTATCATAGCTGCATATCAGATCATTCTGTGTTTGATTTTCAAAAAAATTTTCACTAGGTTTCTCTAAACTTTAATATTTGGCTGAATTTTTTTTCTCTATTCATTTATCACTATACCTAGTATTTTTCATAAAATTCAACTTACAGTCCTTGGAAAGCTATCTTTTTTTTTTACACTGTTGAATGATTTAGACAGATAATTATTCCAAGTCTTTTCACAGAATTCCTTTAAAAGAAAAATTATACCTGAAAATTGAATAGACAAAAAATACGGATTGGTAAAATATGATGGAGCCAGCACACACTCCCCCACCCCCGCTAGAGATGAAGGGTGTTCAGCCTGCCTTCTTTGAAAATGATTTGCAAAACGGATAAAGATACTCTGGAAGTATAGCAGTGCCTCTTCTTTTGAGTTGGTTTCCAGGTTTTCAAAATGGATAAATGGGCCACAGATGTCCTAAAGCAAGGGATTTTAATGTTTTTTCCTTTTTCCAGCTTCAGCTTATAAGGATGCTTTCTTTCAAATCATTTGAGAAAAGGAATGAAGTATACTTTGAAAATTCTCATTTATTAATAAGTTAACTTTGAAGAGAGAAATAAAATCAAGTAATCTTGGTTGTCCAACAACTTTTATAAGAAGGCCAAATTATTATTTGTGTCTGCATACTCTCTTATTTCTGAATTGTAGAGCCAGAGGAGAAGGTAAAATTCCTGTCAGCCATGTGCCTGTGCTGCCGGAGGATCTCACTGTGTCCTGTAACATTACATATCATTCTCAGTCTTTTCTCCCTTCCCACTACAGGGCTATACCAAGTCCATTGATATTTGGTCTGTAGGCTGCATTCTGGCAGAGATGCTGTCCAACAGGCCCATCTTCCCGGGGAAGCATTATCTCGACCAGCTGAACCACATTCTGGGTAAGGTTACTGAACATTTTAGGGGCTAGATTTACTCAGTTCACCTGGCCACAGTTCACTTAAGAGTTAGTTCATGAAAGTAAGAATAGTTCTGACGACTCTTTCCTATGAATTTGTAATCTTGCTTGATTACAAATATTAAGGATCCTTGTAAAAACTTTTAAGAAAGGTAAGATCATGGGGAGATGGTGAGAAAACAATTATCAGGGCCCGTTGTGCCCCAACAGCCAAAAGGTCAGTGTACCTGGGTCTAGATAATTAACAGCTAATTATTTTTTCTGATAGGTATTCTTGGATCCCCATCACAGGAAGACCTGAACTGTATAATAAATTTAAAAGCTAGAAACTACTTGCTTTCTCTTCCACACAAAAATAAGGTGCCATGGAACAGGCTGTTCCCAAATGCTGACTCCAAAGGTAAGTATTATTTTATTGATTATTTTTCTTAGACTTAGCTTTTGTTTGTTTGTTTGTTTTCTTGGTTAAATCATTAGGTCACTAACCTGAAAAGTTCGTTTGTGGCAATTGGGTAATACCTTATTTAGTACTCACTCTGTTGCTTTCTTCCCTTTTACTTGAGAGCAGGGGCAGTACGGTACGGGAATCTGGGAATGATTGTGTAGTTTTCCACCTTTGCTTTTTATTTTTAATTTATTTTTATTTTATTATTTTTTAAGACATTTATTTACTTGAGAGAGAGAGCATGCGCACAAGTTGGGGGGAGGAGAGGAGGAGAGGGGCAAGCAGGCTCCACACTGAGCATGGAGCCTGACATGGGGCTCAATCCTACAACTCTGAGATCATGACCTCCACCAAAATCAAGAGTTGGACACTTAATCAACTGAGCCACCCAGGTGTCCCTTATTTTATTCTTTTTTAAAGTATGCTCTACACCCAGCATGGGGAATGAACTTACGATCTCGAGATCAAGGGTCACGTGTGTAGACCATTGAGCCAGGCAGGCGCCCCTCTTTGCTCCTTTCCAAAAAAGTTTGTTTGTTTTTTTTAATTGTAGTTGACATACAATAATAAATTAGTTTCAGGTATATAGCATATTCCATAATTATATACATTGTGAAATGCTCACCATGATAAGTGCATTACAGTATTATTGACTGTATTCCCTATGCTGGGCTTCTTGTCATGACTTATTTATTTTTAGAAATGGAAGTTTGTGCCTCTTAATCCTCATCACCCATTTTGCTCACCCCTCAACCCTCCTCCTCTTTGCTACTTTTTAACTTGGCTTAAGTTCACATTTTTAGGATTCAGGAAGTTTGGGAGCCTGCAAAACAAATTACACTTTTTTCTTTATCTTGTCATTAAGAATTTTTCAAGTCAGGTTTTTTCGAAGAATAACTCAAGACTGGATTTTTTTAATTCATTATCTTGGAGATCTTTCCATATCCCTAGTTATAGAGAGTGCTACGTAGTATTCCCTTGTAGGGATGACTCAGTGTCTTTAAACGGTCTCATATTGGACATCGAAGTTCACTTCAGTTGATCTGTTGCTGTGTAACAAACTACTCCACAGTCTGGGGCCTTGTAATGACCACCATGTATTTGTTCACGAGTCCATTGGCCTGGGCGCAGCTAAGCGGGTCTGCTCAGCTTGCCTCAAGTTGCATGGTCAGAGGTGGCCTCAACCACATCTTAGAATTGCTTCTCCTTTGTGCCATTGCCTGTCATCTTACAGTAGACCAAACTGGGCTTCTTCTGATGGCAGAAATATTCCAAAAGAAAAAGCAGAAACTGCAAGGTCTTAGAATAGCAGGTACTTCTGCCGCAATCTGTTGGTCAAAGCAAATTACCACGTAAAGTGGTGGAGAAATAAATCCCCCATTGATGGGAGGAGCTGCAAAGAATTTGTGGCCATATTTAATTTGCCACCAGGTTGTTTCTAGTTTTTTACTATAACATACATAAATTCATTTATTTAATAAATAGATCTGAGTGTTCTGTGCCATCAGGGTTCCAAGGCCCTGGACTTAGAAGAGCAATAAAACTGATTACCTGCCTGCACGGAGCTAGTAGTCTGGATTTGTACAAAAATGACATAAATAAATGAATGGGAGACTTCAGGGAACTCACAACAGTAAAACTTTCAAGCTGAAACACACACTTTTAAGTCTCGTTAATGATAGTTTACAAAAAAGGAAATGTAAATATCTCAAATATTAGGAAAAGGTACTCATTTTTATTATATGAGGTATGAACATTGAAAGATCAGTAATTCCTTTTTCTTTCTTTCTTTCTTTCTTTCTTTCTTTCTTTCTTTCTTTCTTTCTCTCTCTCTCTCTCTCTCTCTCTCTCTCTCTCTTTCTTTCTTTCTTTCTTTCTTTATTTCCCACTCATAACAGTAGAAAGCATCAGAAGTTTGATGACCCACCATGGTCAAGGCTGTGAGGAAAACGGGTGTTTGCAGAGACTGCTGGTAGCATGTAAATTGGTTGAGCCTCTCTGGAGGGCAGTCTGGCAGTTCTGCCACATCTTTTGTTCCAGCAGTTTTGTGTGTTGAACTTTTGGATCTGCCAAACAAATGGGGAGAAATGGCATTTTAATTTGTTTTTCTTTAAGTCGACTGAGATGGGGCATCTGGCTGGCTCAGTCAGTAGAGCATGCAACCCCTGATCCTCAGGGTCATGAGTGCAAGCCCCACGTTGGGCGTAGAGCTTACTCTAAAAGAAAAAAAAAAAAAGCCTGCGATTGAGTATTTTTCACATATTCGTTAGAAATTTCTGATTGCTGGGGGCGCCTGGCTGGCTCAGTTGTTAAGCCTCTGCCTTCGGCTCAGGGCGTGATCCCGGCGTTCTGGGATCGAGCCCCACATCAGGCTCCTCCGCTGGGAGCCTGCTTTTTCCTCTCCCACTCCCCCTGCTTGTGTTCCCTCTCTCTCTGAATGTGTCTCTCTGTCAAATAAATAATAAAATCTTTAAAAAAAAAATTTTTTTTTTTTTTTCTGATTGCTGGGGCACCTAAGTGGCTCAGTCGTTAAACATCTGCCTTCGGCTTGGGTCATGATCCCAGGGTCCTGGGATCGAGCCCTGCATCGGGCTTCCTGCTCAGCGGGAAGTCTGCTTTTCCCTCTCCCTCTGTCTGCCGCCCTCCTCCCCCCACTTGTGCTCATGCTCTCTCCATCAAATAAATAAAATAAAATCTTAAAAAAAAAAAAAGAAATTTCTGATTGCTGAGTCCTTTGAACAGTAGTATTGTAGATTTTTCTTTTTTTTTTTAAGTGGTAAGCCTATTTTATTTTATTTTATTTTATTTTTTAAGATTTTATTTATTTATGTATTTGCAGAGAGAGGGAGAGGGAGAGAGAGGGCACAAGCAGGGGGAGGGGCAGGCAGAGGGCAGGCTCTGCCCTGAGCAAGAAGCCTGATGTGGGACTCTATCCCAGGACCCTGGGATCATGACCTGAGCCAAAGACAGACGTTTAACTGACTGAGCCACCCAGGCATCCCTGTAGTTTTTTCTTAAAAGGAGTCTAGCTTAGGATTCTCTCCAAAATCACTCCAGTGAGGGGGAAGAAATTATTCAACAGATGGTACTGGGCTAGTTGAATAACTATTTGGAAGAAAATCAATTTAAATTATTACTCACACGTCAGCGTGAGTTCCAAAAGAAATGATAATTTAATGTTTTTAAAAATCATGCCATTAAAAGCCAACGATGCTTAGCATATTCAGTATTTTTCTGATCTCTGAATGGAGAAAGACTCTTCTAGGCTGTAAAAACATACAAACCAAGAAAACAAACATAAGATAAAAATGGTAGATTTGATCACATAAAAGTTTAAAACTTAAAATAGATTAGATAGGTCAGGTGTGAGGAATAGGTAGAAAATGTTCCCAATTGAAAACATTTGAAGGATCCCTATTCTAAAAGTATTAACGTTAAGGCAGCACAGTGCCATGGTTTAAGCTGTGTGCTCTAGAGTCGGCCTCCTGATTTCAGATGGCCCCACCACCTCAAATCTTCGACTCTGGACAAGTTATTTAACTTCTCTGTTTCACAATTTCCTCATCTCAAAATTGGAATAAATTGCATTTCCCGCCTCATAGGGTAATTTGGGGGAGTTACATGAATTACTAGTTTATTGTTGTTAGACTCATCATTAATATTAGTCATGCCTGAAGAACAGAGAGAAATCTAAGACCGTAATGAATAAATAAAGGAGCAAAGGACAAGAACACAATTTACATGAAGAAATAGTGAGATGAGGAAAAGTAGAAGGAACATTTTAGAGAGTGGCAGTTGAGACTTGAGTTTGGACATATTAAATTTAAGGACAACTAAAGGCTAAATGTTAATTGAATGGTTGAGGAAACTATGATGCCTCTGCTTGAAGAAATACCATAAAGTCACCAGAAGTGGCCCTTACAAAGCTTTATAGCATGGGAAAATATTAATGAGCAATAGTTACTGGGGAAATAATACAGTATTTTTTATATAAGGTGTGATCTCCACTATGTAAAAGAACCTGAGAGAGAAACCCTACAGTGTATGTCAGAAGATTAGCGGCGGTTACATTGAGCAATGGGGCTGTGCATGCTCAGGCTGAGAGATGGGATCATGGATGAGTCATTCACAGACTAGAGGGTCAGCTGTTTTGAGGCTTTCTTGGTTCCACCTCACAAGAATACTGCCAACAGTTTACGCCTAAAGGAGGACTGTGCTGGCTCTCATAACTTGACAGGTCCAGTGATGTTTGGATTCCAGCGCATAGGCCCTTTGACCAGAATCTGGACCTGTCTGTCTTTCAGTGTTGTCTTCCTGTCTGCTGTCTTTGTTACTTAGCTCTATTCTTGTGGTGCCAGGATGGGCACCAGCAGCTCCAGGTCACACTGACCTGCTTCCTGATAGTTTCAACCCCACTGTGGGATTCATTGCTTCTTTGTACTCATCCCTCACTAGTCTTTGTGGCCAAGGGAACCCAGATGAATGTGGCTAGGCCATTGTCGCCATTCCCATGGCACAGCCAGGAGGTGTGGGCGAGCCTGAGAGCTCCCCATGGCAAGCGCAGCTCCACTGTATTAGAGGGGCAGTGGGCACTGACAGGAAAGCCAACAGTTCTTTTTCTCCTGCTTCTGTTTATTTTTTAAAATTAAGAAAAGTGCAATTCCTATAAGAAGTCTGTCTCCATTTCTCAGATAACGTCTTTGAAAAGCTCCCAGACTCTGTAGTTGCACCTATAAATACATATATTAGTTGTGAACGGGGTTATAAGCTATATACTCTTTTATTGCCTGCAGAGAGTTGTATGTATCTGAAGTTTGGGTCGGCACTCTAGGCTAAAGATTTAGGAATTTTTTCACAGATGGCATTTGGAATCATACAGAAGTTTGAGAGGGTAAGAAGAATGACATGTCAGAGCTAGAGAAGACAAACCTTCGATGGAAGAGGAGTAGGAACTCTTGAAAACTAGAAAGAACAATGGACAAAGAAAATAACTAGTGCATATTTCACAGAAGCAGTAGATGGCATCATGAGAAAGTAGATGTGCTCAGCAGTCGCCATGGAACAGAGGTTTCCAATTGAGGGATCATTGGTGACTACCTGAGAGTATTTGAGGGGCTCCTGCGTGGCTCGTTTGGTTGAGCATGTGACTCTTGGTTTTGGCTCAGGTCATGATCTTAGGGTCCTGAGATCAAGCCCCAATACCAGGCTCGTGCTCAGCCCGGAGTCTGCTTGTGATTCTCTCTACCTCTCCCTCCTCCTCAGCTCCTCCCCCCACTCATGCATGCTTGTGCGTTCTGTGTGTGTGTGTGTCTCTCTCTCGCGCGCAAATAAATTTTAAAAAGTAGTTGAAGCTCTCAGTGTGAACAGGAACTTTGAAATGGACAGTGCAGACAGAAACAGCTGGTCCAGATGAAGGGGAGCTGGCTACATGGTGTGGAGGTTTGGCTTCAAACAGGGAGAGGGTCTCCTCTTTCTACAGTAAGGATATGTGTGAATCTGGTGGAGGGACGTCCAGGAGGGTTGCTCCTGAGGACCTCTGTTTTCTCAGCACCCTCAGGAAAACCTGCACAGAGTAATGAGGTTCACGTGGCAGGAAGGGTATGATTCAAGCTGTGTGAGGTGAGAAGAATCTTAGAATAGAAAAGCAGCTGAGCAGAGATTTCCCAGGACACTGGGGGGCCTTGATAAAGATTAAAAATCTTGAGTTTGTCTGGTACACAGTTCTTGATAGTGTGTTCCTTAGACCTCAGAGGTCCCCCCAGTCCTTTCAGGGTGTCCATAGGGTTAAAACTACTTTCGTAGTAACACTAAGGTGTTCTCACGCTTTCTCTGTGCTGCCATCTACGCTCTGGTGCAGAAGCAGTGGTGAGTAGAACTGTCAGCACCTCAACCCAGGACAAGACAGTGGCAGTGCCATGCCCTCACCGCTAAATACCAGTGCCAACTGCATGTAAGACAGAGTGTCCCTGACAGAGCAGTAAAAAGTACTTGCTTTATTAAATCCCACCCTTCTCTCATGTCTTCTGCACATTGTGTGTGACAAAATGAGAACATAAACACATAGAGCATGTCTGCCACATACTGAATGCAGTGGTTTTTCTCAGAGAAAAGTGCTTGTACAGTTTGAACTGTGGCTGAATTAACTGCTTTTTAAGATCAATCGTCAGTAGGTTTAAAGAGCAGGGTTCTAAGACTGGTAAGTTTGAAAAGCATTGTTGCAGTGGCACAGTTTGAACAGCTAGGTCTTTTTCTCTGGCCCTACCCAGAAATTCAGGCTGAGGATGGGAGTGACAGGTTGCATGCAGCCTTGATCTCGGATGAGAGTTTTGCTGGATCGGTGAGATGGACCTGCAGTGGTGCTATGGAGAGCCAATCATATGACTCACCCCAGGGTCTGTGCTGAGATGGGAAGGAAAAAAAGCTGATGGACCAGAAGGGCAGGGTCTTGTTGCTGTGTACCACTGAAATTAAAGAGAATGCGTGGGGTTCTAGGAGGCTACCAAGGAGAGTCGGGGATCATGGTCAGATGTAATCCCATCCTCGAAGGGACTTCCAGTCTTTTAGGGGAAATAAAACCTATATCCAAGGAAGCATACACACAAGCAGAGTGATTCATGCCATCTTAGTAGTGCCAGTGGATTGCTGTGTGGCGTGGGAGGAGGGAGGCCGGGCACTCTGACTGTGGGATCAGCACCTGCCAGCTGCTTCCCGTTTCTCTCCTTTTCTCCTTCTGTAGCTGTGAATAATGCAGAAATAGCACTAGCAATAAAAGGAAGCTGGAGATGCAGTTATTTTTCAAGTAGCAAAAAAAAAGCTATCTTCTTTTGCAATTTTTGCCTCTAGGTTTAAGGGCCTGGAATTTAACTCGAAGGAACTAAAAGGTCTATTTTAGAGCTGCTTAAGCTGCCAAATACCAGCTGCCTTGAAGTGCTTCACTACTTAGTACCAGCAAGATCTGGAGGGGGACGTATCCCCCAATGGCTTAGAAATAATGCTGTCAGAATCTGACTGTGGCCAGACCCTCCTGGATTTTCCTGACGAACGGTGTCTCAATTGGACAAAAGGCCAAATGACTTCTGATCTCTCAAGAAAGTTCTTGGGGAGGGGTGCCTAGGTGACTCAGTTGGTTAAGCGTCTGATTCGGTTTTGGCTCAAGTCATGATCTCGGGGTCCCACATCAGGCTCTGCGCTCAGTGTGGAGTCTGCATGGGATTCCTCCTTCCCCCTCTGTCCCTGCACGCACACGTGCACGCTCTTTCAAATTAATAAATGAATGAAATCTTAAAAAAATAAGTTCTTGGGGAATATCTATGAGTTCTTTTGTGGTGGGGGAAACGGTGGAGGGGAGCAGTCAGTGTTTGGGAACAGTGGGTAGGGTAGGGTTACTATCTGTGTTACGGATAGTTGGACTCTAATGCCCAGCAAGTGGTATGTCAGGTGCTCACATATCTGCTAGGGGTTCGGCGGGACTTGTACTGGGGCCAGAAGCGCCTGAGTTATTGACCATTGTGCTACACTATCCTGACTCTTGAGAGAGCTGCCTCTGAAACCTAGCCTGTTCGTGAGCCCCCGAGACCCCGAGTTACGGCTGCAGTGATGAATACCTCTCCTGTCCAGACAGTGCTTTAGTCAACACTCTAGATTCCTAAGAGCATCCTCTGCTCCGAAAAGTTCTCCAGCCTATAAAGCAAAATGTCACTGTTCCCTACTTTCCTACGGTACACTCAGGTGTATTGAAAAGATTATAGATAGAGGCAAATTCGAAAGTGTACTATTTGTAGAAATGCACTATGTAAAAAACTTTTTTACAGTTTGTTTTGTGGACATGAGAGAAGTTCTGTGTTGCGTGGAATTTCTCATGACAGTCCAGCATGTGGTTTACCACATTTATTATCTCCCAGTTGTCTTAAAGATTAAGGGTGGGTGACATGCAACAAAGGAAGTCACAGGTAGTAGCCAGAGCTGAGTATGCACATGCAGGCACGCACACGCATGCGTGCACGTGCACACACATCCTCTCATGCTGGGCTTTCAGTCACCTCAGGCAGTAAGGTGCTGCCTCCTCGTGCTTTCCGGAGGTTGACTTCCTGGCACACAAGCGGTCAGGCACTTCAGATTCAGACAGTGTACTGGCCTGCTGCTCTCCAGGGTTGAACACCGTCTCTAGTGAGTAAATGATTTAGATTATTTTCCTTTATCGTTCTACTCTCGGGACTTAGTGAAACGTGCTAATTTGCAGATGGATGAGATCGACGACCTAAGAAGTTATCACTGTAAGAAACAAGACTTTGTTGAGTAGATGGCAGTGTTTTCATTTTTGGTTTTATTTTATTGATCACTGTGTTCTCTAAAAAAAATGTTTTTTATATCACCTAGTCATTTTTCAGACTTGGAATAGATTTTCAGACTTGTTCCTTGGAGTCCTTAGATTTTTCAGGGGTGCCTCAGAGCTGTGAGCTAGCACTTAAAAGAGCTGGGTAGCTCCTTACCTACTCCCTGTAGAGAGCCTTCAATTTGAGGAAAGGACCTGTTACCTAAATTAGAAACCACTGTTCTGAGCATCGTTAAATAAAAGCACACTTTTT
Organism: Ursus americanus; assembly: GCF_024610735.1. Classification (NCBI taxonomy): domain Eukaryota; kingdom Metazoa; phylum Chordata; class Mammalia; order Carnivora; family Ursidae; genus Ursus; species Ursus americanus. The sequence continues at coordinate 30,635,391 of NC_142156.1, read as the reverse complement.
TTTTTTTTTTTAAGATCAGTAATGTCTTTTTTAGCGTGTATTCTTTCTCATTGAAACTTGCTCCTGATATTAAATACAGGAACTGTTCGGTCACATTTCCCTTAACCCATGTTCCGGCCTCTGTCAGCCAGGACCTTTGGCTTTCCCCTTGGCTTGAAGTAGTGCCTGGACACTAGCTGTGGAGGCCACCAGGGTAAGCTATTCATTAGCTGTCCCTCCCTCTTGGTCCTTTTGATCCCACACTTGCTTCTATCCCTGCACTCTCTACATGGAGGAAATGTTCAGCTGCTGACTCCTGACCAGATCAAGAAAGATGTCAAGCTGCAGAGTGAGCCAGGGGGCCTGTGCTTCACACATGGATCTCAGCCAGGACCTGGAAACCATATAGGAGGACAAGTGACCATTGTCTTCTGTGACCTTGGAGGCCTACTCTATGTGTTGAAAGATAAATTGACCATTGCAGAGAGGACTTTGGAGTTGTCTTAAGAGATATACATATATAACACATTACCTTCGGATGCCAGCAAAGCAGAGTAGTGATTTAGGAGAAGTTCAGGTTTTGTAGGCAGAGTTGAATTTGAACCCTGGTCTTCCACTTTTAGCCTTTGGCTGATCACGTCACCTTTCTGAGTCTGGGTCTGCGATTGTCAGATGGTCACAGTCTCAAGAAGCTCAGAGAGATAATAGGCATCCAGTGTGCTGGCTCTTCTCCCCATGGCGATGCTTAGTTCCATTGTTTTGTGGGTCAAGTTTACTTAAGCAGGAAATGGAAAGTAATTCAGTAGATGTTCCTTTGGCTTCTCACCACTGCAAAACCTTTCTCTTTGTAGCTCTGGATTTACTGGACAAAATGTTGACATTCAACCCTCACAAGAGGATTGAAGTAGAACAGGCTCTGGCCCATCCATATCTGGAGCAGTATTATGACCCAAGCGATGAGGTAAGACCCGTACTCCTGGCTGCTTCCTCAGGGATATCTATCAGCCAGCAGTAGGCCCAACCAGGAAGGGCCCAGATGTCATGTTTAGATTGATCCTGAGTGGTATATGGTGCCACACCTGGTCCTGTCAGTAGCCCACATCGTCTACCTTGAGGACTAGTGCTGTCAGCACAGCTTGAAACTTCCCCACCCCACCCCCCAAGCCCCTTTTATCTTAGAAAGCTTCCTCCAGGCCACCTGCAGCAGGGGTGGGGCTGCGGAAATGGATGAATAAAGGGGAGCACAGATAAACAAGGGGTCCAAGGCTGGAGACCATTGTCATGGTTTGTGACAGGAAGAGGTCCCTAAATCAGAGTGCTTGCCTGAGGGTGAGAAGGAGGCCAGCTGCCTGCTTGGGGAGGCGCATTGCAAAGCGAGGGGGGGTCAGCTTGGACAGTCCCTACTGTGGCTTGATGACTTCGTGTCTGTTGTGCCTCCTTGGGGATGGGAACACAAGAGCTTCTTGTGGTGAGAAATGAGTCCAGAGATGGATGTGGCAGGCCTCTGGAGCATGCTGGACAGCCAGGTAACGATACTGTGTGTCATGTCCTCTCCAGGAAAGTCCCGGTTCCCTGGCCTCTTTGAGTCTTCTGGGGCTTTATTCTCTGGACAGTAATGAAGAAAAATGCAATATGAACCAAAGTTTGGATCTTTCTAGTTGAGGCTCATGTATAGTCAGCAAGCCTTGACACTTGTTTTAAAAGGGGGAGATCCAAGCAGAGTGTGTTAAAGGGGAAAGTGGAAGAGAAAGGGAAAAGAGATAAAAGCTAAAAACTGATAAATGAAAGAGAAAGAAGAAATCAAAAAGAGAAAGTATTTCCTAATCAGACCCCTTCCATCTCTGTCCCCTCCCCTCAGAAATAATGGGGGCAGCTTGCAAAGATACCTACAACATAGTAAATAATAGGAAAGGAGGGGAGAGTGTAAGGTTTGGGTTTCTGACTAGCTCTGTGAGCCCCCCATGTCCTAATCGTGAGCCTGGGTGGTACCCCAAACCAGAGTAGGGGGTTGGGAAGACCAGAAGGATGGCATATGTAGGACACCAGTGTGACCCCACACATGGAGCTGCCCTTCAAAGAGGGCTAGCTGCTTATTTTTCTCTCATGGACATGAATCCTTTTCCCCCTTTCAAAGAAGCCAGTGCTTAGTGCAGAGTTTGGTGTCCATGTTTCCTTACCCCTAAAAGCCTGGCTGTGAGGATTGCATAGATAAAATCTAGGAGTGCCTGGTAACTACTGGGCATCCACTGATTGATAGCGGGAATCCTCATCAGATTCATCCTAGAACATTGGGTTAGTTTGGGGGTACCTAAAAATCAAAATATAAATAATATCAATTGACTGATTTCCTTTTTCAGCTATATATATGAATTCCTTGACAGAGACACTTTAAATATGTACTTTTTTTATTTTAAGGTTTTTTATTTATTTATTTGAGAAGGAGAGAGAGAGAGCAAGCACACAGGCGGGGAGTAGGAGCAGAGGGAGAGGGAAAAGCAGACACCCCACTGAGCCAGGGATGTGGGTCTGGCTGATATGGGGCTTGATCCCAGGACCCTGAGATCGTGACCTAAGCCAAATGCAGACACTTAAGTGACTGAGCCACCCAGGCGCCCCTTAAATATGTACTTAAATAGCCTTCTGATTAGTTACAGAGTGTGCTGAAAAATAAAAATGAAAACTTGCAGAAAACTATGACACAGATCACTTGGTAGTCTTGTTACACAGATACTAAGATTTTGGAATATTTTCTTCTCGGTCTTATATTTCTGTATCTAAATTTTTTTTAAAAATAGGTTCATTTTGTTTAACACAAATGTGCACATTTCCCCATGATATTAATCTTCCTTACAGCTTCATTTTTTATGGCTCCATAATATTTTTTATATGAAGGTAACTGTAATGTATTTAGTCAAGTACATTGATTTGAGTATCATGGTTTTTGATTGTATAAATGTATCACCACCACCCCCACAACAGCAAATTTCTGTTACTTTAACACTTAGTGCCTTAAAAATTTGAGAATGATTTTGGGATTAGTGATAAATTCAGAAGAATGCTCAAAGTGGATTTAGTTTCTCCCCCTCCATTTACTACACGTTCATACAATATGCACCTTTTGGAACGCATAGATGGGACATGGATGCACAGACGCTTTATCACAGCTCTTGGTTTCCGTAGATGTCAGTGCTGCTGTATATGTTTCAGAGTCGAAGCCACAGACATCATGAATCCGTGCATGACTACCTCCACCATAACCATTCTTGTCTGCTCCGTGTTCTGTGCTCTCCTACAGCCCATCGCTGAGGCGCCATTCAAGTTTGACATGGAGCTGGATGACCTGCCCAAGGAAAAGCTCAAAGAGCTCATCTTCGAAGAGACAGCTAGATTCCAGCCGGGATACAGATCTTAAATTTGTCAGGTACCTAGAGCTTTAACAGCACAATAAACCCTGGCGGGGGAAAGAGAATATAAATTAAATGTTATTAAAAAGAAAGATTTCCGGGGCGCCTGGGTGGCACCACGGTTAAGCGTCTGCCTTCGGCTCGGGGCGTGATCCTGGCGTTCTGGGATAGAGCCCCACATCAGGCTCCTCTGCTGGGAGCCTGCTTCTTCCTCTCCCACCCCCCCTGCTTGTGTTCCCTCTCTCGCTGGCTGTCTCTATCTCTGTCGAATAAATAAATAAAATCTTTAAAAAAGAAAAAAAAGAAAGATTTCCTGGAGTTCCATGTGGAAGCTTCCTGTGCTTAAGTCAGAAAGTCTGGTGAACAATGCAGTGGTATCGGTAAGATTTTCAAAAAATTGTGTTCAAGAAAGAAGGAAATGCAGATCTTGATTCTAGAGAACACGCAGAAAGAGGAGAGAGAATAGTGTGGGAACTCGAGTGAGCGGAGGAGTGAGAATTGTGTTCAAGTCTGTAGAAATGAGCAGTGAAGTCAGGAATGACAACCAAGGGCTGACGCATGTGCTGGAGAAATGCTTTGGGCAGAGTGGCCTGGGGAGGGGCTGGAGGTGTTTTTCCACAGACAGCGGTGTTGCGTGCAGCCCGCCGACAACTGGCCGCGGGGCTGCTATGCCTGTGTCGCCAGAACAGGAGGCTCCCTGAGGGCGGAGAGAGGAAGGGGTCTGTGGCAGTCTGCATCTGATAGAACTGTATCTCTGCTCTATTCTTCCCTGCCCTGTCCATTCTCTTTTCGTACGTTAGGATCTAGAGACGATGGTTCAGGCTGAGGGTTGGCCGTACCAAGGCTCAAAAGCAGAAGCTGCTCGGGATATTTCACACAGAGGGCGTATAACTGGTCAGAGGGCATTAGAAGGGCCGGAAAGCCAAAGGTGGGGTTACCTGCAGATTAGTAACCCCAGGAAGCTGTTCCTGGAGGCCTCCAGCTAAAGGAACAGAAGTAACATGGTGTTAGCCAGGATCCTGCATCACACAGCGAGGGTGCTGGGCAGCTGCTGTAACTGCAGCTGTTAGAGCATCACCATTGCTAAGAAGGGGTCAGGAGCCTCTCCTGCCACCGATGTGGGGGATCTCTGGAGCCTGAAGCCGCCATTACCATCCAGTGCCTCTGAAACCAGGAGCCTCCCTCCTCCTGAAAAGTCATGTGTCACTAAGAAGCAGAAAAAAAAGGAAACCTGGCTTTTCCTGTGTGTGCTGGCTGTTGGCAGAATCTCTTCAGAAGCCAGTCAGCAATGAAGTGCAACAGTGCAGTTGACAAGCTCCCAGCCCTGTCGTTAAGAACAGGGGAAGGGTGGAAAGGATCTGAGAACAGACATGGCCAGCTCAGCCTCAGCCATGCAAGCCAGGCAGAGTAAGGCTGGGAACCGGGAGAGAGTACACTCTGCTAGTGTGGGGGACAGAAAATGGGGTTTTCAGAAGTCTGGTATCTAAGCTTGGAGGGTTGGAGGAGGAGACTGGATGGAAGATGAGCTCAAAATTAATCTGTGAGCTTCCAGACCGGAGGGCTAGAGGCTTGGACGAGGGTTGTAGAGGCGAGAAGCGGTGTTTGGGAGAGTGGGGGGAGGGCAAAGTCTGAAAGACTCCAGATTTCCTAACCCTAGTACCTGACACTGGACATGTCCTACAAGACAAACTTCAAGTGACGTGTGGAAGAAGCACGGGCTTACGGACATTAGGAGCCCTTGGGGAAGTGTCTGAATGAGAGCGGGAGGCTGTTAACAGGAGGCTGAGGAGGACAGTCTAGCAAGGCTTGGTTTCATTTCTCCTTTCGTTCCCCATGATGTGACAACCTATTAAAGTGTTTGCTGTGTGCAGTGATCTACAAGGTCACTCGCTGATGGGAAGGCAGACCCCGGGACCCAGCCATTTCACTCCTTAACTGGAGTCTCCTTGGGTTCTCCTTCCCGGTCCCTTTGCTTGGTGCTCGCAGTGGAAGGGGTCCTCTCTCTCCCAGAGCCTGCTCTCTCCCTTCCCTGTGTCTGCACAAGGTCAGATCACCTGCCTCGGGGTTTTATAGATAGTTTTATCTGGCCCTTTACAGGAACAGGTGTTCTGAGCCCTGGCCTAGAATACTGAGCTGAGCTACTTCGACTGCTTCACAATCCCTTTAACAGCTCATTTTCCTGAAGTCTGTTGGGGGCCTCTGTTTTTCTCCATCTTTTTCTTGTTGAGTTCACACATACTGCGTGCTTCCTCTGGGACAGGCATGTGTGGGGAGCAGGGCAAACAAACCTAAACCTGGCCTCAAAGGAGCACATGGGTTAGTAGGGGACAAAGACACACAGAACTACCACGCATGTTTTTAGTGTGAAAGAGAGTGTCAGGAAGGGGGCATTCCGCTGTCCGGGGAGGTTCCCAGCAGTGCGGGGCCAGGGAGTCAGGCCCGTGTGGGAGACTGAGGCCCAGGGTTACCGAGGAGCCCGCCTCTCCCTCACAGGCATCTTCGGCAAAGACCTGAAGCATCAGGTCAGGTGACTCTAGGGCAGTAAGGATATTGGGTAACCTCAGAGAGCAGATACCCTTGGGACCGCTGGCACGGCTACTGGAAGAAAAGGGCAGTGTACCCGCCAGGGGAACAGAACAAAGGCGAGCATGCTCCTGGGCTGCAGGGCGCAGCCACCTGCTGGCCTGCTGTCTCCTGAAGTCCGAGTTAGCAGATGGAGGCCATGGCGGCTGTCAGGGTCTACCCCAGTTCTGAGAGTCCAGGACTAGGGCTTGTTACCAGGGACACAGATGGCAGAGATGGTCACTCTGTGTTTACTTCACTTTCTCCATGGGAGCAAAAGGCATGGTACTTGCTTATAGCCTTTTCCCCCCTACTTTTTGTTACTGAATTATAATTGGCATATTATATTAGCTTCAGGTGTACAGCATAATGATTTGATTATCGTACATCAAAAATAACCACCTCAGTAGATCTAGTTACTTCCAATGTTTTTTAAATTACAATTTTCAGCTATTCTGAAAAGTTGAGTTTAATAATAGAAACCCACATTCCGACCACCTAGATTCTGTGATTAACATTTTGCGACATGCTTTGTCACATATCTGTCCATCTGTTCCTCCGTCCACCTGTCAGTCTATCTTGTCTTACGCATTTCAAAGGTTGCCAACATCTAGATGGGCTTGTAATTTAGTAATCTAGAAGACAGAAGTGGATCCAGAGGAAGGTAGGGCCGGGGGCATGCATTAAATTGTGGGCCAGGTTCTTTCACAAACATTTTCTTTTGATGCTCACAGCAACATTGTCTGAAGTCAGCACACAGCCCATGTTTATGATTGAGGAAACTGAAGATTGCAGGGGTTTAAGCGTTTTGCTGAAGATTATACACTGGTGGCAAAGTTAGGCAGCTCTGGGTCTTTGAACCCACAACGCCATTTTCTTGTAAGTTCCATACCTGCCTTGCAGTAGTTCTGTGCCCTGGAAGAGGTTGAGGAACTCGTTCACAATGCTGTGCCGCAGTGTTACTGAGTCCCCAGCCTGCAGCAGTGAGATCAGAAGCTACAAACTGGACAATCAGGGAGGTACAGGTGCTGGAACATTCAGGGATGTTAACGAAAGGTGATGTTGACTGCCCAGCTACATAGGAAAGAACTGGAAAACATGCCCACACAGGACCTCAGAGCACAGCCATGGGGACGCCTTTGGGGGAGGAGATGGTAAAGACTACTCCAGAGGAAGCCCCAGGTGTCGCCTGCTTGCCTCGTCACAGGCTTTACTGTTGCCCTGAGTGGTCTGAAAGGTTCAGGAGGTGTTCATTCTGTTTTATTTAAGTGGGTCGGTTTTAGATAAGCCTCATGTTTGAAGAGGCTGGTGAAGGTAGGTGCCTGACTTCCTCCTCTGCCTGTTGGTGAATTTTCTCAGACTGATTAATTTCTCCCAGCCAGTAGGTTTTTTGTGGGGTTTTTTTTTTTTTTTTTTAAGATTTTATTTATTGATTTGACAGAGAGAGACAGCCAGCGAGAGAGGGAACACAAGCAGGGGGAGTGGGAGAGGAAGAAGCAGGCTCCCAGCAGAGGAGCCTGATGTGGGGCTCGATCCCAGAACGCCGGGATCATGCCCTGAGCCGAAGGCAGACGCTTAACGACTGAGCCACCCAGGCGCCCCCCAGCCAGTAGGTTTGGCTGCAGTCCAGAACAGCGGACCTCTAGAGGGAGGTCATTTCCCATGTCTGAGTCCATCTCCTTGTCACAGAGTTGGGTTGTAACCACCATCCTTCCTGCCCTCTTGAGTGGTGATGAACGCCGTCTTGCCTGAAAGTGCATTGTGAAATGGCAGAGTGACATCCTGCCAGATCATACTAGCAAACATTTCACAACAATAAGGGCCTCTCCAAAGAGAAGATCTGTTTTGTTTGTATTTTGACACACTTAGTTACCCTCCCAGCCATCTCAAGCAGGTTTCCTCATCAGAACCAAGAACACAAGCTGATTTCAGTGGTAATGTCTCACTTCTCCCTGGGATGATAACAAAACTAGTGGAGACCTGAGGATGAACTTAATTCATTACATATGGCAGTGGTTCTCAAAACTGTGGTCCATCTGTGCCCTACCCCCTAACAGTCTGTGTTTTAACAAGCTCTGCAGAGGGTTCTGATGCTCACCCTTGAGAACTATTAGCCTATAAAGGGTTCGAGTAGATTTGATTTGTAATATAATCTCTTCAAGTAAAATAGAGGTATTACAATAATGAAGGGGGGACATGTGCTGCTTACGCTTTGTTGGTGTGACACTCCTAGTGGACCTGTTGCAGGTGGCACATGTGCAGACATCTGGAGAGCCAGGTGGGCCCTGTCACGTGTAGTAAATGAGTGACGGCTATCTTCAGGGTGCCACCTGCAGTCTTTCAGGGTGCCGTCCTGGAGGCCTGGTGGGGCAATTGCTGTCAGATCACCTCAGACGTAGGTGATGAGACCCATCTCCTGCTCTTGGGACCCATGCCAGGGCTCCCTGCCTCAGCAGAATCCAGGCCAGCCAGCCTCACACTTCCAGCCAGTACTTCATTTTGCTTGTCCTGCTTTGTTGCAGTCACAGGAAACTTGAGTTGTTATAACAACACACTTGGCTCTGTGTGGTTGATTCTGTCCCAACTGGACGTCCAGAGAGGAAAAGAGACTTGGTAAGAATAGGAGGCAGCAGGGGAGCCTGGCTGGCTCACTTAGTGGAATGTGTGACTCTTGATCTCAGGCTTGTGAGTTTGAGCCCCACATTGGGCATAGAGATTACTTTAAAAAAATTTTTTTTTAAAAGAATAGGAGGTCACAAACAAACATTGTGTAAATGTGTGTTCTTTCTCTTTCTTTCTTTCTTTCTTTCTTTCTTTCTTTCCTTCTTTCTTTCTTTTCTTTTCTTTTCTTTTCTTTTCTTTTCTTTTCTTTCTTTTTTTTTAGGAGGGGGAAGGGAGAGGGAGAAGGAAAGAATCTTAAGCAGGCTCCATGCCCAGCGTGGAGCCCAATGTGGGGCTTGATCTCACAACCCTGAGATCATGACCTGAGCCAAAAGCAAGAGTCGGACACTTAACCAACTGAACCACGCAGGCTCCCCAAATGTGTGGGATTTCGGGTTTTTTTTCCCCCAAGATTTTATTTATTTGAGAAAGAGCATGAGTGAGAGAGCACAAGCAGAGGGAGGGGCTGAGGGAGAGGGAGAAGCAGGCTCCCCACTGAGCAAGGAGCCTGATATGGGGCTCAATCCCAGGATCCCTGAGATCATGACCCGAGTCTAAGTCCGATGCTTAACGGACTGAGCCACCCAGGTGCCCCGCCAAATGTGTGTTCTTTACAAAGACCTTCAGAGCCTGGTTTTGACCACTGGACTGGTGGGTATTACAGTTAATAAAAGGCAGCTTAAGAACACGGAAGCCTGCCGAGCTGCGAGCGCACGTGCGTGCACGTGTTCCCTGTGAGTGTCACGGAAACCTCCTCTGAGGCGCCCAGGGAGAGGCTCCTGCACACTGCGGGCAGAGCCCACCCCTTCAGAGCTGCCCTGTGATGCGCACGCCCGAGTGGCTCCAGGTGAAGTGACCTTTTTGCAGGAGTCTTTTTTTTTTTTTTTTTTTTTTGCTTCCCCCCACACACACACATACTTTTCCAGTTTTCATAATGTTCGTCCATTCTTTTCACTTCTCCATTTTCCTAATGCTGCTGCTGATGTTGCTTTAACGTGGGTCATTCTTAACTCATAGGCTTGTTTGTTTGTTTATTTTTCAATAGGACAAGGGCTCAGAGGACTGGACGTGCTCAGACATCGGTGTTGTTCTTCCCAGTTCTTGACCCCGGTCCTGTCTCCAGCCCGTCTCGGCTTATCCACCTTGACTCCTTTGAGCCGTTCGGAGGGGCGGTTTCTGGTAGTTGTGGCTTTTATGCTTTCAAAGAATTCCTTCAGTCCAGAGAACTGTTCCTGGCATCCCTGTGTGTGTCACCACTGGTGACCTGTGGCAGTATGTACTTTTGGTGCACCTACTGCTTACCGTTGCTTTAGTCACTAATCGCTTTCTGGTTTGAAAGATGCAGTGGTTCCTCCCTCTCCTGAATCCTTCCTACGTGCCGCCCTGCTGACCCATGCAGTCACACCAGAGATAGTTCTTTCCAGATTGGCTCTCGTCACTGGCATCTCACTTTATGATAGGGAAGGCTACTACCTAGGGCACTTTAAGTCAGTGACAGCCCCTTATTTGCACTTCACCTTTTCCCCGTCAGCGTTTCCTCAGAGCAGGAGCATGTGGAAACACCTGGGATGTCGTTGCAGCCTGCAGCAAGTGTTCCCGTCTCGGGAATCTTTGGGGGCACTTGCCCGTGTCTTTTCTCATACCCTGTTAGTCACTAACATATTTAAGGTTTGTGCTGTTTGCCCAGCTTTTAGAAAACTCGATCATTTTTCTAAATAAAAGAAGTACTGCACCCAGCAACTTCCTTCTGTAGATTTACTGTGGTTTCTTACACCATTTATAGAGGTATAACACCTGCCCCGATGTGTTATCTGCAGTACTGTTCGCAAGGCTTACACAGAAAGATTTAATGTGGCAGCTGCATTCGGGATTTAGTGAGAGATGGACACAGGTCACAGCAGGGCACTAAGAAAAGTGTGTGGAGAAGCAGCCAGCAGGCCAGCCAGACGTCACGGGGCAGAGCTGCACACACGGGTGGACACATACCCCCGAGCTCCTTCACACCACGTGCCACGTTCAGTGTAGCCACATTCAATGCCTCAGGATTTAGCAGAGAGGAGCCCTGCGTCTTTAAATGAGAAAGTGTACAATTCTTTTTTCTCCTACAGCATGTCAGCATCTCAAGTTCATTTTTCAACCTACAGTATAACAATTTGTAATAAAGCCTTCATGAGCTCATGACATGAAGCACTGTTCTGTCGTCAAGTACTCTCAAATGTTTCTGATACTGCTAAGACCATGAGAAAAAGCTAGCACTAAGTCATGTTTGGAGCTCTATCCCGTACTATCCTGATCTCTTTAAGTATTTGTTCCCGCCACTGTACGCTGTGGCGTTGACTTGGTGTTCTGTCCCAGTGCGGTGCCTCCTCTTGACTCCCCCACTGCTCTCTCTGTGGTGAGAAATTTGCCTTGTTCAATAATTACTGTACCCTCGCATGACTGTTACAGCTTTCTGTGCAGAGATGACTGTCCAAGTGCCACATGCCTATGATAGAAACGAAAAATTTATTGTTACCTCTGAGTTTGTGTTCCACGGAAATGCTATCCAGCAGATCACTTAGGAAAACTAATTCTATTTTTAGCTTTTCATTTCTCAGCTGTCCTTTTTTTTCTTGTTTGATTTTTGACAGCAATGGAGAATGGGTTATATAAAGACTGCCTGCTAATATGAACAGAAATGCACTTGTAATTCATGAAAATAAATGTACATCTTCGATCTTCATATTCATGTTAAGATTCAGTGTCGGTTTCCTCTGGATCAGCGTGTCCAAAAGGACAACAGTCAGTTTCAGTCTGTGCTTGGAGCAGAAATCCTTGAGGGCCTCCCCTTCCCACCTGGGGAACTGCCCCAACACTGGTTTACAGAAGATGATTCACAAGGCATTTCTACAGGGTCCTAGTTTCCCTTTGCACAGCAGAGAATCAACTCTGACATGTTCCTTTACTCAAATCATAGGTCTAAAGTACTATGTCAGACTCTGATGAAGACGCCCAAACGTCTCAGGTTGGATTCTCTGGTTCTTTCTAAAGAGGGCCTGCCTGTGTGCCCCAGAAATGCTGCTGGGCATGGCTGGGTGCTGGGAAGGACGGCCCAGTGCCACTTGGCCCACACCAACCGACCCAGGGTGCCGATCTTCACACCTCACAGGTTAACAAAGGACGGCTGACTCAGCCTCAGAGATCGGAGCCACATCGAGATTCTTGCCGTAAAATATGTGATTTTCATCTCCGTGCTCAGAGCTGCCGTGTAAAGGTCTGTACGGCATTGATAGGATAGAGGTTTGACTGTTACCTGATACATTGGTGAGTCAGTTTTCATTTTCAAAGAAGCATTGACAGTTTTCTTACTCTTGTTTCTTTGTCCTTTTTAAGTGGAATGTTAGTATTATGAGGTTAATCTGCAGTCCTCTAAACAGAAAGCCATAGCCTTGGTTACTAATACCTGAGGACTGCAGGCTGTCCCATCCCCCTCGCTGGTACTGTGGAGTCAGATTGGCATGAAACCACTAACTGCATTCTAGAATCACTGCAGCTGTAAGTTGTGTGCTTTCTATTAATCATGCCAAACTTGGTTTAACAGGTCGGAGAATTATCGTAATCAAGGTGTGAAAAGTACTAGCTATTATGTGTGATAGGCTTGTCATTTGGATCTTACATCTCTAAAAATATACCGCTTAGGTCATCCGAATTCCTTACTGGTGATACCGAATGCCTCCATTCTTAGTATGCTCAGAGAAGCTTTCAGACTAATGGCTTTTTTGGTGTCTAAAAAGTAAGCAAAAAATTCCTGTTGAAACATTCCAACCTTTTCATTTAGTATGAAACACAATACCTAACCAAGCCAGTGGAGTGGATCTGAGAGAACTCATGACGACTCTGTGCTGACACAAGTCTTCAGAGCTGATGGAGACACGCAGACCATCTTGATGTATGGGTCGAAGCATATCGTTGTGTTCGTGTGCAGTACGCAGCATGCGGTGTGTTCACAGTCCGTCGTGCTGCTGCAGGCACGGGTGACGGGTGTGCAGGGTCCTGTCAGCTTTTGGAGCCACGCATGGCTCATCACTGGTTGTATCTAAGTAGGGAGTCACACATGTATGCTGCCCACACCGCATGCCACATAATGTTCAGACCATTCAGAGGAGACTGTTTTACCTTTATTTGCTTATATGTTAATACGGTTTTTAAATTGGTAACTTTTATATAGTATGGTAACAGTATGTTAATACACACATATGCACACATGCTTTGGGTCCTTCCATAATACTTTTATATTTGTAAATCAATGTTTTGGAGCAATCCCAAGTTTAAGGGAAATATTTTTGTAAATGTAGTGGTTTTGAAAAATCTGAGCAATCCTTTTGCTTATACATTTTTAAAGCATTTGTGCTTTAAAATTGTCATGCTTGTCATGCCGGTGTTTGAAATATGATACTCCTATAGTGCAGATGAGAAGCATGTAACAGTAGCTATGTGGTCTCTCTCACTGTAATCCGGTTCCGCATCACGGATCGGAAGCGACTGGGAAACCAGAGGGGATTCTCTGGGGTTGCACCAGGTTTACCTAAAGCTTGTTGCCTTTTTTGTGCTGTTCATCCATGTAGAGCACTCGAGAAAGTTCTGAAACTGCTTTGTATCTGCTTTGTACTGTTGGTGCCTTCTTGGTATTGTACCCCAAAACTCTGCATAGATTATTTAGTATAATGGTAAGTTTTAAAAAATGTTAAAGGAAGATTTTATTAAGAATCTGAATGTTTATTCATTATATTGTTACAATTTAACATTTATTTGTGGTATTTGTGATTTGGTTAATCTGTATAAAAACTGTAAGTAGAAAGGTTTATATTTCATCTTAATTCTTTTGATGTTGTAAACGTACTTTTTAAAGATGGATTATTTGAATGTTTATGGCACCTGACTTGTAAAAAAAAAAAACTACAAAAAAAATTAGAATCATTAAATTGTGTCCCTGTGTTACCAAAATAACATAGTACTGCGCATGTATAGCTTAATTGGAATTTCATGTGTGAACATAGGAAGTCGTCTAGTCCTTTATTACAATGCTTCCCAAATAAGTGTGTTCGTAATTTGACTTTGCTTATAGTAATCAGTGATAGAACCATAAACTGGTGCTTCTGAAGGCCAGTGGGATTTTAGTGCTCCATCAGGTTTTCCAGATCGTTCTTCAGTCGCTTGGCTCTAGAGGGGGGAAGAAAGCAGTGCTGGGAGTCCTGACACAGCGCCCATGTGCGTCTCTTCTCATCTTCCTAAACTTCAACGACTCTGCTGCCAGGGCAGGTATCCTTGGCAGCCCATCTTTTCAGACCAAGATGTCACGAATGTATTAGGGACTCTGGGACGTTTGGTTCTTCTCAATATTGGGCATCGTGCAGTGACTTACAGGACAAAAATATTGGAAGATTTTCTGGTGTGGTGGTGTAGAAAGAGCACAGGCTTCGGGCCCATAACTCTGGGTTCAGAACCTGCCCTCTGCTGAGAACTGCAGCTGGCTCTGAGCCGGTCATCGTGCTGTTCGTGCTTCAGTCTGTGCGCTCAGACCTCGACTGGAGAGTGGAACTTCGCATGTTATAAAGATCATACAGATGCATTTTAGGTTTCCAACCCAGTACCTGAAAACAGAGTAAATAGCAGATCTTCCTAAATGCTTTCTTTCTTTCTTTGTTTTTGTTTGTTTGTTGTAAGGTAGCACTGTGACATCTGCTGACTGAACTGCCTGCTTTCTATTAATCTGAGCGGGGAGGACCTGTGTGAAACTTTATTCAGGGAGATGAGCTGATCTTGCCTAAACTGATGGGTATTTGGAACGCTCATTGGATTATCGCACTCACTTTCCCTTTGAGAGGTCAACACTCTTTGTAGTTGTAATCCTGTAGTTTTAACGATCATCTTCCTTATTCAGCATAAGGAATTAATAATCCTCTCTTTTCCACATTATTAATCATGAGGAGCTCCGCAGCCAGTCCAGTTGGCAGTATAGACTCGCATCTTGGTTGGTTCTCTATTTAATTAGAACCAGAGCGTTCAGAGCTGGCCAGTGGCCACAGAGCGCCTCTCTGGGAAGAGTAGTAGCCAAGCCCAGGTCATGGGGTTGCAGAGCAGGTGGAGGCAGGTGCAGACCCCTGTGGAGCCCCAAGTGTAGAGGGAGGGAGAGGGATTGGGTGTGTCCACAGGGGAGCAGTGAAGGGAAGGTTTTCATGGGTGATGGGCTTTACCACATTGGAGTCTGAGGAAGGAGACGCAGAGAGGGGACAGTGCTACTGGGCCTCACAGGGTTGAGGGCCAGGGAAGGGGTGGGTCAAGGTGGACGTGGCACAAGGGGCTCTTTTCTCTGAGCCTGGCACCAAGGAAAGGTGAAGACAAAGGTCCTTTGAGGAAAAGGTAGAGAGGAGGAAATGGGATGAGGTGGTGCCCCGTGACAGGCGTTTTTTAGAGTGGGAAGCAGGGTGTCTGTTGAGAATAAGGAAGAGCCAGCAAGAGAAGCGGAAATAGGAGGAATGCCTGTCCCTGTGAGGCCTGATTGAGGTGGTGCCTGTAGGTCTGTCATGAAGTACTGCTCTGTGGGGCTTGGATGTTCTTCCCTCGCAGTGGTGTCATTAGCTGTGGTGGCCGGGTTGGACAAGACAGAGGCCCAAGGAGGCTGAGGGGAGACTGAGGTGATGGAGCACGAGTCCCCTCACCTGTTGGGTGTAGAGATGCTTTTCTCTTTTAATTTCTTGGTCAGAGGAGCAGGGAAGCCGTTGCCCTGTTTTTAGTAAGACCAAAAGGTAACAAAGCCTCCTTCCTGTCACCTGTGGAAATGGTGGGAGGAGGGGCAAGGGGATGTGCAGTGACCTGGAGCATGTGGGACACCGGGGCCAAAGTGCCCAGGCCCAGACACTGGTGGGAAGTCTGGGGCAGACTGGGGGTGTGGGCACACGAGCTGGCTGTCTACTCGCAGACGGTCACCAAGCTGACAGAACCTGCCTTGGAGAGTCAGGGACCAGTGGCCCTGTTACCACTCCCAGAAATCTGGGTGCCCCCCTTTTTTTCCTTCCTTCCCAGAGTTGACTTGCGCACTAAAGTAGTCCCGGTCCTTGGGGAGCCTGCAGACCCCAGGGGCTAAAAGATGCGGGCTTTTTGTGACTGAGCCAGCTGCACAGGAGGGAAGGCGCTCCAAGGGGCCAGTGCTGACTTCTCGTAAGGAATTGTTTTTTGTTTTTTTTTTAAGATTTTATTTATTAATTTGACAGAGAGAGGGAGATAGCCAGTGAGAGAGGGAACACAGCAGGGGGAGTCGGAGAGGGAGAAGCAGGCTCCCAGTGGAGGAGCCTGACGTGGGGCTCGATCCCAGAACGCTGGGATCACTCCCTGAGCCGAAGGCAGACGCTTAACACCCAGGCGCCCCAGGAATTGAGTTTTTATTTGCGTTTGAAAGACTTTGCTGTGTGCACACATCCCACACAGCAGTGATTTTCAAGTATTGTAATCCCCAGAGCCCCTTCATGGAATCCGTAAAATTCGCCCATCGTGAATAAGCAGGGGTGGGGCAGTCAGCGCCTCCCCGGTCTCCTTCCCCAGGGTGGCGTTATGCTTCTACCCCAGAGGAATCAACGGTCAGAGGCACTAGAGAGCAGAGCAAGTGCCCCAAAAGGGCGTCATCAAAGAAGTGGGACAGAGCCCCAAGTGACCGTTAGCACTGCCCCAGGAGTCTCCAGCAGGAGGGCCCCGTGAGTAGGTACGGGAAGGTCACCCTGGTTTGAAAGCCCAGGAAAACGAAGAGCGGTGGAGAAGTGCAAGTGAGGTTGGGTGGGGCAGTAGATAAGAGGGGCTTGTGAGGCCGCGGGGAACAGCCGGCAGAGCTGCCTGTGGCGCCGTCTGTGGCAGGCAAGACAGGCATTTTTATAAAATGACAATTACAAACGTAATCAATGCTTAAAGGAGAACAGGAACGAGAGGCGCGCACTCTCGTGGCGTCAGAAAAGGCACCGTCACTGTAGATTGAAAGTCTGCAAAGGCAGCTGCATCGGTCCTGAGTGTGTCAGGACGGAATGCAGGGATGGGGGGGCAGGGGCAGACGGGGACAGTGCTTGCAATCTGGGCCCCCAGGAGGCCAGAATGATACCCAGCGGGGAGCACAGGACCAGGGAAAGTCACAGGAGGGCCCAAGGCTGTCAAGAGTTCATCCTCTGAAAAGCCGAGTAGCTACTAACAGCGATGTGCAGATGAGACAAAGTATTTTAGTGAAAGAAGGATGAAAAAAGCAGATGATGTCATGACAGAAGAAACAGGGTGCTCCAGCCCGTCCCGCCCTGTTCCCTCTCACAGATGAAGGCATAGGCACTCCCAGGACCATCAACCGGGGTGCTGGGCGGGAGGGGCGGGCCGGCCCCGCTTGAATTCTGGCCAATTTAAGATTCAGTTCAGTCCATAAAAGCGAGGCCGACCTCCCCCTTTCTCAGCTGTGGCCATTGAGACTGGCCTGTCCATCAGACACTGGAGATGCTATGTGATGGCCGACTCCCTCTCGCAAGTGCGGCGTGCAGCTGCAAGGAGCCCGCCGGGCGGCCCGGGCGCCCCCTTCCGCCCCCTGGGTTGCGCATGTTTCCCACGTGCTGCAGACGAGCCTGCATGTCTGTGCAAGCTCCCGTCTTGATGTAAGAACATACTGCCGTCCAGACAGCGTGGCCCACCCGAGATGGGAGAACACAGGTCTCTTCCCCAACACACACACACACCAAATAGCTCCGACGTGCACCCCACCACCGGAGCAGCCCCTGTCAGATCGAGCCCTAAACTCAGCCCCGCTGCAGAGCAGCCGTGATCTTCAGCCAAGGCCATGTGGGCCCTCAGTGTCTGCTGGTGGAATTGGGATGGCAGCCCCTGCCTCCCAGTGGCTCTCAGGACTCTCGAGGACAGGTGTGCCCCGCGCCTGCCCCAGCGTCCACACCAGCGCTCTCCCTCTCCTTTCCTTACTTTGTTTTGGCTTTGCGTTTTGTTTCTCCTTGGCGGTAACAGGTATCCGTTTGTGGTTCTAGAGGCCTCACCAGGCCGCCAAGGGTGCTCCCTCAGCCCTGGTCATCAGCACCCTGTCCCTGCCTCCATCTGACCTTGCTCCCCACCTGCACCTTTCTGGGCTCAGCCCTCCACACCCAGTCCTGAGGGTGAATCGGCAGCACGGGTCCACCCAGCGTTGGAACAAAGGCCTGAGACCACGGACCCAAGGCCCCAGAGCAGAGAGATGAAGCCCCTCCCATGAAGCACCCCAGTACTTGGGCTGCCGGTCCCACTGTCCCCCATATTCAGGTAGCACTCCTGGTACACGGGAATTTCTAAAATGCAGTTGACAGGTAGCAAGAGGTTTAAAACTTTGTGTTAGTCTGGCAGTTGGAGAAGGGCAATTATTACAATTAGAAAACATTGCGTGGAAGATGCCATATCTGCGACTGGGGAGAATTCCAGAACATTCTGTCCCAAAAAATCATTTTACTTCTTCCCATTGCTGTTTTCTTATGTTTACTCTATGCATAAAGTAGACCTTGAGCTGTGTATTTATGACTACATTTTTGCTCCCCAGGACTCTAATACATGTATTAAATTCGGAAAGCAGTTGACTTACCCTTGCCAGAATCCTCTTGGATCATGGGACACCCTATCTCTCACTGGTGGTTTCAAACCAGCTTAGTCACTTCCTGACTCCCGCATCTCCCAAGAGCTCCTCTCCACCAATTCCAGCCACTCAGTCTCTCTTGCTCATATCCGTATGTACGTGTGTGTGTGTTTAGTAAGCAGACTTTGTTTTGACCCGTTTAGGATTGACAGCACGCCGAGTAGCCAGCACGCAGGGCTCCAAGCACCGGCCTCTCCCCTCACCATGGGCAACCACAGACCCTCTTGCTCTGTTGTCTCTATACTTTTGCCTTTTCCCAAATGGCATGTAATTGGAAGTTTAAAGAACGTAGCCTTTTCACATTGGCCTCTTTCATGTAGCGGTGTTGTGTTCAAGGCCACTTAATGTGGGTTTACGGCTTGATAGCTCATTTTTCCTCCAACTTTATTGAGATACAATTGACAAATAAAATTGTATATATTTAAGGCGTATAACATGATCATTCAAAATACCTTTACTTCATGGAATGATCACGACTGCCAGGTAAACATATCCATCACCTCCCACAGTTACGGGGTGTGTGTGTGTGTGTGTGTGTGTGTGTGTGTGTGTGTGTGTGTGTGTGGTGGGAACACTTAAGATCTACTCTAGGCAAATATCAAGCATACAACACAGTATCATTAACTGCGCTCACCGTGCTGTGCATTACACCCCCGGAACTCATTCATCTTACAAGTGAAGGCTTGGACCCTTTGACCAGCACCTCCCCCACCCTTGGTAACCACCACTCTCCTCTCTGTTCATGACAGCACATTTCTTTCCATCGCCGAATACTGCACTGTATGGATGTACCATAGTTTGTTTACTATTCACCTATGGAGGGCATCTTGGTGGTTTCCTGTGTGCAGCACTTCTGTACAAAACTGCTGTAAACCTTCACGTGCTCGTTTTTGGGTGGGTGTAAGTTTTCAACTCATTCGGGTAATACCCTGGTGCATGATTGCACCAGACACATACATTTAAAGGAAGAAATGATACGATTACAGTCTCTTCAGAGGGAGCACACCTGATTCTATGAGGCCAGCATTACCCTAATGTACCAAAAATCAGGCAAAGATATGGCAAGAAAAGAAATCATAATATCTTTCATGGCGATAAGTGCAGAAATGTTCAACAAAATATTAGAAAGTCAAATAAAAAAAAAAGCGAGAAGAAGAAGAGAAAATCCAACAACATATAAGAAGAATTGCAGGGGAGCCTGGCTGGCTTGGTCGGTGGCTCTTGATCTCAAGGTTGTAAGTTCAAGTCCCACGATGAGTGTAGAGATTACTTAAAAATAAAATCTTAAAAAAAAAGAATTGCACTCCCTGACCAGGTAGGATTTATTTGAGGCAGGCGAGACTGGTTCAGCACTAGGAAATCAATGTGACCCATCGTATCAACAAACTAAAGAAAAATCACATGCTCATATCCATAGATGCAGAAGAAGCATCTGACAAAATCCCAACACCTTTCACCATAAAATCTCAGCAAAGTGGTAATAAAGGTGACCTCTCCCAACCGGACAAAGAACATCTACAAGAAACTTATAGGTATGTATCAACTATACGTCAATTGAGCAACAACAAAACCTGTAGGTAACATTATTGATGATAAGAAGCTACATGTTTTCCCAAGGTCAGGCACAGGCAAGGGTGTGCCCTTGCACCACTCCTGTTAAACACTATATTGAAAGAGAAAGAAACACCAACCTAGGATTTTGTATCCGTGAAAGTATCCTTCAAAAACGGAGAAATACGGGGCGCCTGGGTGGCACAGCGGTTAAGCGTCTGCCTTCAGCTCAGGGCGTGATCCTGGCATTATGGGATCGAGCCCCACATCAGGCTCCTCCACTGGGAGCCTGCTTCTTCCTCTCCCACTCCCCCTGCTTGTGTTCCCTCTCTCGCTGGCTGTCTCTATCTCTTTCGAATAAATAAATAAAATCTTAAAAAAAAAAAACGGAGAAATACTTTCTTAGGCAAAAGCTGAAAGAATTCAGGGCACCTGGTTGGATCAGTTGATAAGAGTGTGTGACTGTTGATCTCAGGGGTCGTGAGTTTGAGCCCCACACTGGGCATAGAGATTACTTAAAAATAAAATTTTAGGGGCACCTGGGTGGCTCAGTTGGTTAAGTGTCTGCCTTTGGCTCCGGTTGTGATCTCAGGGTGCTGGGATGGAGCCCTGCCTCAGGCTCCCTGCTCAGTGGGGAATCTGCTTGTCCTCTTCCTCTGCCCCTCCCCAGCTCATGCTCTCACTCTCTCTCAAATGAATACATAAAATCTTTAAAAATAATAAATAAAAAATAAAAATTTTTTTTAAAAAGCTGAAGAAATTTGTTGCCAGTAAATCTGCTTTGCAAGAAAGGATAAAGGAGGTTCTTCAGAGAAAAGGAAAATTGTATAGGTCAGAATCTCAGATCGATGTAAGCTCTTTTTTTTTTTTTTAAGAGCGAGAAAGCAGGAGGAGGAACAGAGGGAGAGAGAGAATCTTAAGCAGGCGCCGTGCCCAGCACAGAGCCCAACACGGAGCTCAATCTCACAGCCCTGAAATTGTGACTTGAGCCGAAATGAAGGTCGGACACTTAACTGACTGAGCCACCCAGGTGCCCCCTCTTTTTAAACATTCTACTCCTCTCACTCCTTGCTTGCATGGTTTTAGACAAGAAATCTGAAGTGATTTTCACCCTTGTTTGGCAACACACCGAGGCACTCACACTACCTTCTGGGAAGCCAGGGCCCCACTCCATTTTTCTCAGCACTTGTTTTTTTTTTAAGATTTTATTTTTAAGTAATCTCTGCACACAATATGGGGCTCGAACTCACAACCCCGAGATCAAGGGTCACATGATCAACTGAGCCAGCCAGGCACCCCTCCCAGCACTTAATTTATTGCAAAAACGAGTTCACAAATACCACTTTGTAAACAGCTCATCATTTATGGAGAGCCCATTTCTGGGCTCAGGACAAGAGCTCACCATTACTTAGGGGCTGGTGGTGCCTGGTTAGACGGCCATGCTGACCTCTGGCTAAGGGAACGAGGCTCCCACGTGTGGCCTCTGTGGACCTAGCTGTCCTTTCCTGTGTCCTGTTCCTGTGATGGATCCATATGCATGGATATCCATACTTATACCCACAAGAGAGGGTTATTATGCAGAGAAGGGGCCCAGGATGCCCAATGAGTTTGGGGCACAGGGCCCTATTCTGTTCAGCCACTCATTCCTGGATACCCTTGGTGGGTGCTGCTAAGAAGATGACTCGTGAGAGAGGAGTTAAGATGGCAGAGGAGTAGGGGACCCCTTTTTCAGCCGGTCCCCCGAGTCGAGCTGGATAGGTACCAGACCAGCCTGAACACCCACGGAATCAGCCTGAGACGCAGGAAGATGCATCTGGATCGCTACAAATGAACATCTCCAGCACTGAGTATGGAGGTACGAAGCGGGGAGCCGTGAAACCGTGCACGGATATCGGAAGATAAACGGAAGGGGGAGGGAGCTGCCGCGATCGGGCACCGGGAAGCGGTAGCCACCTGCACGGGGGAGCGGGCGGACTCATGGACGGCACCCGCAAAACAGCAGACTGAGACCGTGAGCCGGGGAACGTGCGCCACCAGACGGAAAACCGAAGCTCTGGAGTGCCCGCAAACCACACTGAAACAGGGGGCTCGGGAGCGCACGGGAACCGGGGGTGGCTGGCGGTGTTAGATGCACAAAGGACAGGGGCGCCTGGGTGGCTCAGTCGTTAAGCGTCTGCCTTCAGCTCAGGGCGTGATCCCGGGGTCCTGGGATCGAGCCCCACGTCGGGCTCCTCCCCTGGGAGCCTGCTTCTTCCTCTCCCACTCCCCCTGCTTGTGTTCCCTCTCTCGCTGGCTGTCTCTCTCTCTGTCAAATAAATAAATAAAAATCTTCTTAAAAAATAAAAAATAAATGGTTCTTTTTAAGAAAAAAAAACAAAAACAAAAAAAGAAGCACAAAGGACAGAGACGCGCCGGCCCTGGAAGTGAGGGCTGGGACACCGGCTGTGGGGCGCACAACCCGGGACGCTGCAGGGTTTCTGGCAGCACCAACAGAAACAGAGTTAAAGTGGCCAGAAGAGCTCAGTGGAGAACGGGCCGCGATCTCTCTGTTCTGAGACAGAGGCTGGGATTCGGCCACTGCTGCTCTGACTCTCAGAAGAGGCACAGCAAACCGCCAGGGAAAACTGCCAGAGAACAAAAGCCTGGAAATACCGGCTCACAGGGTGCCCATCCCCATCCCCCCTCACAGGGGACATGGAGACTCTACCCAAACAGGGTTGCCTGAGTATCGGCGCGGCAGGCCCCTCCCCCAGAAGGCAGGCTGAAAAATCAAGAAGCCCACATCCCTAAGGTCCTTATAAAACAAGTGCGCACTGCCTGGGTCCCAGTCAATAATTTGGGCTCTGGACAACCCCGCAACCTCTCCTCATCAGAATGAGGACGAGGAGAAATCCGCCCCCAGCAAAGAAAAGACAATGAATCTGTGGCCTCTGCCACAGAACTAATGGATATGGATGTAACCAAATTATCAGAAATGGAGTTCAGAGTAACAATGGTCAAGATGATGTGTAGACTTGAAAAAAGTATTAACAAAAATGATAATGAGAATATAGAATCTCTAAGGGTGGAAATGAGAGCAAATCTGGCAGAAATTAAAAATTCTATGAATCAAATGCAGTCAAAACTAGAGGCTCTGACGGCCAGGGTGAATGAGGCAGAAGAACGAATCAGCGAATTGGAGGATGGGATGGTAGAAGAGAAAGTTAAAACAGAAACTTGGTTCAAAAAAATCCAATCTCAAGAATGTAGGTTACGGGAGATCACTGACTCAGTGAAATGTTCCAATGTCAGAATCATCGGCATCCCCAAGGGGGTGGAGAAAAACAGAGGCCTAGAAGATATATTTGAACAAATTATAGCTGAAAACTTCCCTAATCTAGCAAAGGAAACAAGCATTCGTGTCCAAGAGGCAGAGAGGACCCCTCCCAAGCTCAACCACGGCAAACCTACGCCACGTCACGTCATAGTGCAATTCGCAAATATTAGATCCAAGGAGACAGTATTGAAAGCGGGCAGGGCAAAGAAATTTCTCTCGTACCAAGGGAAAGGTATCAGAATTACGTCAGACCTGTCTACACAGACCTGGAATGAGAGAAAGGGTTGGGGGGTCATTTTTAAAGATCTTTCAGAGAAAAACATGCAGCCAAGGACCCTTTATCCAGCAAGGCTGTCATTCAGAATTGATGGAGAGATAAAGACTTTCCAGAATTGCCAGTCATTGACCAATTTCATAACCACGAAACCAGCCCTACAGGAGATATTAAGGGGGGTTCTATAAAAGTAAAAAGGCCCCAAGAGTGATACAGAACAGAAAGTCACAATCTATAGAAACAAAGACTTTACAGGCAACTGACATCATTAAAATCATATTTCTCAATAATCACTCTCAATGTGAATGGCCTAAATGCTCCCATAAAACACCACAGGGCTGCAGATTGTATAAAAAGACATGACCCATCCATTTGCTGTCTACAAGAGACTCATCCTGAACCTAAAGATACATCCAGACCGAAAGTGAAGGGATGGAGGCGTCTGGGTGGCTCAGTCGTTAAGCGTCTGCCTTCAGCTCAGGGTGTGATCTCGGCGTTCTGGGATCGAGCCCCACATCAGGCTCCTCTGCTAGGAGCCTGCTTCTTCCTCTCCCACTCCCCCTGCTTGTGTTCCCTCTCTCGCTGGCTGTCTCTCTCTGTCAAATAAATAAATAAAATCTTTAAAAAAAAAAACCAGAAAATCAAAAATCAATTTAAATAATTTGTGGAGACCAACGAGAATGAAAACACAACGGTCCAAAACCTATGGGATACTGCAAAGGCAGTCATAAGGGGAAAATACATAGGCATCTGAGCCTCACTCAAAAGAATAGAAAAATCTAAAATGCAGTTTTTATATTCTCACTCAAGAAGCTGGAACAGGAACAGAAGAATAGGCCTAATCCATGCACGAGAAAGCAGTTGATCAAGATTAGAGCAGAAATCAATGAATTAGAAACCAGGAGCACAGAACTAGAGCAGATCAACAGAACTAGAAGCTGGTTCTTTGAAAGAATAAATAAGATTGATAACCCGCTGGCGAGACTTACTCAAAAGAATAGAGAAAGGACCCAAATTAATAAAATTATGAATGAAAAGAGAGAGGTCACAACCAACACCAATGAAATAGGAAGGATCATTAGAAACTTCTATCAACAGCTTTATGCCAATAAATTAAACAACCTGGAAGAAATGGATGCCTTCCTGGAAACCTATACACTACCAAGACTGAAAAGGAAGAAAATGATTTTTTAAACAGACCGATTAATTATGAAGAGATTGAAGCAGTTATCAAAAACCTCCCAAAAAACAAGAGTCCAGGGCCTGATGGATTCCTCGGGCAATTCTACCAAACATTCAAAGAAGAAATAATACCTATTCTCCTGAAGCTATTTCAAAAAATAGAAACAGAAGGAAAACTACCAAACGCATCTATGAGTCCAGTATTACCTTGATCCGCAAACCAGGCAAAGACCCCATCAAAAAGGAGAATTACAGACCAATATCCCTAATGAATATGGACGCCAAAATTATCAACAAAATTCTACCTAATAGAATCCAACAGTACATTAAAAGGATTATCCATCATGACCAAGTGGTATTCATCCCTGGGATGCAAGCATGGTTCAGGATTCACAAATCGATCAGTGTGATAGATCATATCAACAAGAAAAGAGTCAAGAACCATATGATCCGGGGGCGCCTGGGTAGCGCAGTCGTTAAAGCGTCTGCCTTCGGCTCAGGGCGTGATCCCGGTGTTCCGGGATCGAGTCCCACATCGGGCTCCTCCGCTGGGAGCCTGCTTCTTCCTCTCCCACTCCCCCTGCTTGTGTTCCCTCTCTCGCTGCCTGTCTCTCTGTCACATAAATAAATAAAATCTTTAAAAAAAAAAAAAGAATCATATGATCCGGGGCACCTGGGTGGCACAGCGGTTAAGCGTCTGCCTTCGGCTCAGGGCGTGATCCCGGAGCTGTGGGATCGAGCCCCACATCAGGCTCCTCCGGTAGGAGCCTGCTTCTTCCTCTCTCACTCCCCCTGCTTGTGTTCCCTCTCTCGCTGGCTGTCTCTATCTCTGTCGAATAAATAAATAAATAATTTTAAAAAAAAAGAACCATATGATCCTCTCAATAGATGCAGAAAAAGCATTTGACAAAATACAGCATCCTTTCCTGATTAAAACACTTCAGAATGTAGGGATAAAGGGCACATTCCTTAATTTCATAAAAACCATCTATGAAAAGCCTACAGCAAATATCATTCTCAATGGGGAAAAGCTGGAAGCCTTTCCCTTCAGATCAGGAACACGACAAGGATGCCCACTCTCGCCACTATTATTCAACATAGTACTAGAAGTCCTTGCAACAGCAATCAGACAACAAAAAGGGATAAAAGGTATCCAAATCGGCAGAGAAGAAGACAAAATGTCTCTCTTCACAGATGACATTGTACTCTATATGGAAACCCAAAAGAATCCACCCCCAAACTACTAGAAGTTATAGAGCAATTCAGTAACGTGGCGGGATACAAAATCAATGCTCAGAAATCAGTTGCATTTCTATACACGAATAATGAGACTGAAGAAAGAGAAATTAGGGAATCCTTCCCATTTACAATAGCACCAAAAACCATACATTACCTTGGAATTAACTTAACCAGAGACGTAAAGGATCTATATTCTAGAAACTATAAATCACTCTTGAAAGACATTGAGGAAGACACAAAAAGATGGAAAAATATTCCATGCTCATGGATTGGAAGAATTAACATAGTTAAAATGTCCATGCTACCCAGAGCAATTTACACTTTCAATGCTATCCCGATCAAAATACCGATGACATTTTTCAAAGAACTGGAACAAATAGTCCTTAAATTTGTATGGAACCAGAAAAGGCCCCGAATCTCCAAGGAACTGTTGAAAAGGAAAAACAAAGCTGGGGGCATCACAATGCCAGATTTCGAGCTGTACTACAAAGCTGTGATCACAAAGACAGCATGGTACTGGCACAAAAACAGACACATAGACCAATGGAACAGAATAGAGAGCCCAGAAATGGACCCTCGGCTCTTTGGGCAACTAATCTTTGATAAAGCAGGAAAAAACATCCAGTGGAAAAAAGACGGTCTCTTCAATAAATGGTGTTGGGAAAATTGGTCAGCTACATGCAAAAGAATGAAACTTGACCACTCTCTCACACCATACACAAAGATAAACTCCAAATGGATGAAGGACCTCGATGTGAGACAGGAATCCATCAAAATCCTAGAGGAGAACATAGGCAACAACCTCTACGACATCGGCCAAAGCAACTTTTTTCATGACACATCCCCAAAGGCAAGAGAAACAAAAGATAAAATGAACTTGTGGGATTTCATCAAGATAAAAAGCTTCTGCACAGCCAAGGAAACAGTCAAAAAAAGTAGGAAGCAGCCCACGGAATGGGAGAATATATTTGCGAATGACACTACAGATAAAAGACTGGTATCCAAGATCTACAAAGAACTTCTCAAACTCAATACACAAGAAACAGATAAACAAATCATAAAATGGAGAGAAGATATGAACAGACACTTTTCTAATGAAGACATACAAATGGCTAACAGACACATGAAAAAATGTTCAAAATCATTAGCCATCAGGGAAATTCAAATCAAAACCACACTGAGATACCACCTTACGCCAGTTAGAATGACAAAAATTGACAAGGCAGGAAACAACAATTGTTGGAGAGGATGTGGAGAAAGGGGATTCCTCCTACATTGTTGGTGGGAATGCAAGTTGGTACAGCCACTCTGGAAAACAGTGTGGAGGTCCCTTAAAAAGTTAAAAATTGAGCTACCCTATGACCCAGCCATTGCACTACTGGGTATTTACCCCAAAGATACAGACGTAGTGAAGAGAAGGGCCATATGCACCCCAATGTTCATAGCAGCATTGTCCACAATAGCTAAATCGTGAAAGGAGCCGAGATGCCCTTCAACAGATGACTGGATTAAGAAGATGTGGTCCATATATACAATGGAATATTACTCAGCTATCAGAAAGAACGATTTCTCAACATTTGCTGCAACATGGACGGGACTGAGGAGATAATGCTAAGCGAAATTAGTCAAGCAGAGAAAGACAATTATCATATGGTTTCACTCATTTATGGAACATAAGAAGTAGGAAGTTTGGTAGGAGAAGAAAGGGAAGAAGAAAGGGGGGTAATCAGAAGGGGGAATGAACCATGACAGACTATGGACTCTGGGAAACAAACTGAGGGCTTCAGAGGGGAGGGGGGTGGGGGAATGGGATAGACTGGTGATGGGTAGTAAGGAGGGCACGTATTGCATGGTGCACTGGGTATTATACACAACTAATGAATCATCGAACTTTACATCAAAAACTGGGGATGTACTCTATGGTGACTAACATAATATAATAAAAAAATATTATTATTTTAAAAAAAAAGATGACTCGTGAGCACACCAGCCATGCCACCAGAGCTTGGGGATATATCCAGGGCTTACACCAGTTCAGCCACAAAGCCCAGAGTGCCTGGCATCTGGATGCACTGATGCGGCATCCTGAGGCTGATGCCTACCCCCACACCACAGCCTGTGAAGGGGTGCTCGTTATCCAGGCTCTGTCCCCAAGAGTGACAGAGTGCTCACTGGGCCCAGAGCTGCTGCTGTGGGTGCCTGGGCCTCTGAGCCACACATCCACCATCACTGACCCCAGCAGCGAGTCCCAGCCATTAGGACTTTCAATGTCTCTTCCACTCCTATCTTCTTCCAGAATTCCCATTCTGTATATGTGGCATCTTTTATAACTGTCCTGCAGTTCTAGGACATTCTGTTAGTTTTCTTTTTTCTCTTTACATTTTACTTTGGAAAGTTGCTAGTGTCATATCTTCAAGTTCACGGATTCTTTTCTCGGCTGTGCCCAGCCCACCTATGCACCCACCAAAGCCATTCTCCATTTCTGTTAATTTTTTTTTAATTTCTAGCATTTCTTTTTGATGCTTTCTTAGAGTTTCCATCTCTCTGCTTACATTACCCATCTATTCTTGCATGTTGCCCAGTTTTTCCATTTGAGCCCTTAGCATGTTACCATAGCTGTGTTAAATTCCCCATACAAGGGGGCAACTGGCTGGCTCAGTCGGAGGAGCAGACAATTCTTAATCTCAGGGTTGTGAGTTCAGGTCCCATGTGGGGTGTAGAGATTACTTAAAAAATAAAACCTTAAAATTCCCTGCCCAGTGATGCCAACATCTCTGCTGTAGCTGAGCCTGGTTCTGAGGCTTGCCTTGACGCTTCAGACTTTTCTTTAGCACGCTTGTGATTTTTTGTTGAATGTCAGACAGATGTTGGGTAATAGAACTGAGGTAGACAACATTTTAATGAGAGGTTTGTATGTTTTTCTGGCTAGGAGTTAGGCTCAGAGGCTGAGGTTTCCTCCCGTGTCCTTGCTTATGTTTCCCCTGTTGTCCTTGGGTGTCCCTAGAGACTCCTTCTTCAGTGGACTCAGCCTTGCAGGGACGCTCACTTTGGGAACACACGTGTTAAGATTGGAACGACACGGGGGCACCTGGGTGGCTGTTGGTTAAGCGTCCAGCTGTTGATTTCAGCTCAAGTCGTGATCTCATGAGTGTGGGGTCGAGCCCCGCATGGGGCTCTGTGCTCAGTGGGGAGTCTGCTCGAGATTCTCTCCGTCTGCTTCTGCCCCTCCCCATTCACACTCTCTCTGTTTCTCTCTGTCTCTCAAAATAAAGAAATAAAATCTTTAAAAAAGATTGGAATGACACAGAGAGGATTAGCATGCCCGCTGCTCAGGGATGCCACACAGATCCGTGAAGACCCAGCCTTGCGGCTCTTGTGGCTGCGGTTCTCTAAGAAACAGGAGCCCTGCTGTTGGGCGGGAAGGCAGGGAGGGAGGGGAAGTGTCCCGGGATCAGATGATTAGGTCTGTCTTCTCGTGGGCCTGTGGCCTGGCCCGTG
Source organism: Ursus americanus (assembly GCF_024610735.1). Lineage (NCBI taxonomy): Eukaryota > Metazoa > Chordata > Mammalia > Carnivora > Ursidae > Ursus > Ursus americanus. The sequence goes on along the minus strand of NC_142156.1, from coordinate 30,606,058 downwards.
ATTCTCACAAGTGCTGCTTCTCGGGGTTTTTTGCCCGCTTAGGTAAGACAAAGCCTACAGGGGGGCTGGAGTCCCCATGTTGGATGAGACTCTGGGGAAGTTGTCTCTTTTGCTGCCTGGCCTTGTATGTATGTATGTATGTATGTATGTACGTGTGTATGTATGTATGTACGTATGTGTGTATGTATGTATGTACGTATGTATGTATGTATTTTTATGGAGAGTGAACCACCTGGGTGTATTTCAAATGGTTACATACATGTCCCCTCTCCCTTCTGTCAAATACAAAGGAATTTTGTTCCAATCTTCACTGTGAGGACCTGCTGGGGCTCCTTGGCAGTAAAACACGGAAAAGCGTGCCCCTCTCTTAGACTGGTTCACTGAGGGTGAGTTTGTATTTCTCAAGCAAGTCCTCGCTCAGCCTCCAGCATGTCATGAACATCACCATAAAGGGCCATGCAGGTGTTCCCACCAGTTCCTGGCTCCACTGGCTCCTGCTCCTGGTAAGTTGGGAAACTCTGTCCTTGCCTGACTCTACAGTTTGGGGGAGGGGGTGTTGTCCCGTGACCTCAATTCTCTGATGCATCTAAGAAAAGTTCCTTGATTTTCACTTTTTTCAACTTTTTTCTTGTTTCTGAGGGCAGGGGTGATGCTTCCGAGTTCTCTACATGTCGAAGCTAAACGTGAAGGCCTTTCCTATCTTCTTGCTTGCTCCCCCAATGCCTTTCTCACAAGGGCATCTAGAAGGGTGCTTCCTCGGCAGCTGTGCTTGGAGAAAACTATTAAGAAAGAGCTCTGCATCTGATTTTAATATAGGCCAACGTGGACAACAGTGGGGGGTAACCACAGGAGCTGCGGCACACTGACAAGGATGACCAATAATAAAATAAATTTTCCAAAATATAAAAAAATCATAAAACTACAAAAACCCTGCCTCAGGGCGCCTGGGTGGCTCAGTCGTTAATCGTCTGCCTTGGGCTTAGGTCATGATCCCAGGGTCCCAGGATCGAGCCCCATGTCAGGCTCCCTGCTCAGTGGGAAGCCTGCTTCTCCCTCTCCCACTTGTGTTCCCTCTCTGCCTCTCTTTCTCTCTGTTAAATAAATAAATAAATAAATAAATAAATAAATAAATAAATAAATAAAATCTTTAAGAAAAAAACAAAACAAAACAAAAAATCCTGCCTCATTCCCAACTGTTACTCAATCAAAGAATATTATCTGCTTACATGAAGAAAAGCATCCAGTGCCACTAAAAACTAGAAAAATGCAAATTAAAGATGAAGTGCGGGGCACCTGGGTGGCTCAGTCAGCTGGACGTCTGCCTTTGGCTTGGGTCATAGTCCCAGGGTCCCGGGATTGAGCCCCACTTGGGCTGGCTCCCTGCTCAGTGGGGAGTCTGCTTCTCCCTCTCCCTCTGCCCCTCACCACCCCCCACTCCTGCTCACTCTTTCTCTCTCTCAAATAAAAATCTTTTTTTTTTAAAGATTTTATTTACTGAAAGAGAGAAAGAGCGAGCACAAGCAGGGGGAAAGGTCGGGGAGAGGAAGAAGCAGATTCCCTGCTGAGCAGGGAGCCCAACATGGGGCTCGATCCCAGGACCCCGGGACCATGACTTGAGCGGAAGGCAGACGATTAACCAACTGAGCCACCCAGGTGCCCCAAATAAAAATCCTAAAAAAAAAAAAAGATGAAGTGCTAGTTCGTGCATACCTTACCCTATAGGCTTTCTGGGTTTTTTTGTTTGTTTGCTTATCTGCTTTTAGCAAAAGCAAAATTATAAAAGCCAAATGTGGAGTTGTAGGGAAACGTGTCCTTTGGCATTGCTAACAGTGCCATGAATGAATACACTGAAATCTGGCAAATGTGATGAGCCGGTCAGATGTGTTTTGACTCAGTAATTCCATTACTGGGATTGGGGGGGGGGGGTTGTTCCCTAGACAATAATCCAAGAGAGAACAGCCACGTGGACAAAGGTGTTTGTACCAGCACTATTTGAAATCCCCAAAAAGAGGATAAACAGCCTCCATGCCCTTCTTTAGGGAATGGTCTAGCAAACTTGCAAGTCGGTACAGCAATTACAGTCTTCATGTCACTACCCCCCACCCCCATGCTTCGATCTTCCAACATGCACATCCCAACCCCACTTGTGACTCAGACAGTTTTCTGTCCGCTCCTCTGAAACGACATCGCCCCTACTCTTGTCCACTTGCCAGGAAGTTCCTGGAAAAGCACACTGTGTGTCTTGCTCATTTCGGTACACCTGCCACCTATTTCAGGCTCTGGTACAAAAAAAGGCTCTAAAAAGGCTAACGTGCAAAACGCGAGTCACAGACCCACCGCTTCGCCATCACCTGTTAGAAATGCAGAATCTCTGGTTTAAGAGGGTAAATTTTATGTTATATATTATATATATATATAACCATGATTAAAAATTAGACTGCAGCGTCTCAGGACCCATCTCAGCCATACTGCATTTCAGCAAACACATTTGAACAAATTCTAGGTGATTTGTTTACATTTTGAGAAACCCTGTATGTTGGATGTATACTTACTCTTAAAATATAAATTCCCATCATTAGTTACTATTTCTAATCATAACATATACTTTATTTTTCTCCCTCCCTGTGGGAGGCTGCTCTTTATCTTCTCTTCGACTCCTTCATCTGCACGAAGAATGGAGAAATCACAGTGGCAGCTGGCAGAATCCAAGGACAGCGTGATGCCATGGCAACGTCTTCCATCAGTAACTTAATTTCATCTCTGCTTTTACATCTTTCTCTCCTCAGCCCTGAAGCTGGGAATTTGTTAATTTGGGAAGAACTGAAGATGGCTTGTGGTTGCTATGCCGACAGCAACTGCACTCTTCCTAATGGGCTTGAATCTCGTAAAGGAAACTTATCAGCAAATCAGAGAAGTTTAACCCCAAAGAGCTACAGAGAGACTTGATTCCCTCACTTGGCTGAGGAGGGCCCTGGGGCTGGGAGGTGAGGCAACCTGCCAGCCTGCTTTGAAGTCACCCCTAAGCAAGCTGCCCGGCCTGGCCAACCCAAGGGGTTTAGGAAGGATTTGGTTAGAAGACCCTTTAGGAGAATTGCTTTAAGTGCCCCTTTTTTTTTTTTAATTGAGCTTTATGCCCAATGTGGAGCTTGAACTCATGACTCTGCGAACAACACTCGCATACTTTACTGAGTAAGCCAGCCAGGCACCCTGCTTTTGGTGTCTTTCTACCCCCCAAACCCAGTGTATTTGCTCACCTAGGACTGTCAAAGTAACACAGGCCAAGCGGCTTAAACAACAGAGATTACTTTCTCACAGTTCTGGAGGCTGGAAGTCCAAGATCAAGGTGTCGGCAGGTTTGGTTTCTTCTGAGGCCAATCTCCTTGGTGTGTCGATGGACAGTCCCATTCTCCCTGTGTCCTCACATGGTCATCCCTGTGTGTCTGTGTCCTAATTTCCTCTTATAACGACACTAGTCAGACTGGATCAGGGCCCATCCTAACGACCTCATTTTGACTTAAGCACCTATTTGAAGGCTATCTCCAGATACAGTCACATTTGGAGGGACACAACTGCGCATGTAACAACCGGCCGGATCGGATCCTCTGGGGGAGGCGGGCAATGCCCCAGCCCTCAGCCATCCCTGTGTGCGAGAGCCTGTGTGGGCCCAGCTCCAGCACATGACCGCGAACGCACCATCGTGTCCACACACGGGACTGGAGAGCCTCCCACGGGCACGAGACAACTGTAATGTCGTGGGCCTTGGACGTGTGTAGCCTGATCCATTCACCCATGTTGGGCTTGAGTCCGTAATCCCCAGGCAGGCTTGCAGGAAGCGGCTGTACCACACCGCTGAGCGCCCAGGCACCGTGCCATGGTGCACCAGGTGCTCATGGACTCTGCCATGCCTTCTCCTCAGTGCTGCTTCTGGGGCACTGGGCCTCCTAGAGGAAAGAGCTGGGCGTCTTAGAGCTCATGTACCCTTCAGGCATCCTGCAGGAGTGGCTCGTTCAGCAAATGATCTTCCAAGCACTGCAGATACAGCTGAGGACAAACCAAGCCCCTGCCTTCAGGTGGCTCACGACCTGGGGAGAGGAGATGGACAATAAACCAAACAGAAGACAACACAGACCCGTTGTGGTGGTAGGGAGGGGTGTTAAGGAGGAACACCAAAGCTGGGTGATGAGGGAGTGGTGGGCAAGAGCCCCTGGTCCGCACAGCCCGGGTGAGATAGCTTCTCTGGTGAGGACACATTCGAGCAGGATCCTGAAGAAAGAGGGGCCTTCCAGCGGAAGGGACAACAAGCCCAAAGTCCCCGAGAAGGGGCAGCAAGGAGGCGGTGTGTCTGAAGAGTAGTAAGCAAGGGGAGGTTGTAGGAAACAATTTAACCTCACCCCTAAAGAATGACATTTGCCTTCTGCTTTCGGGAGGCAGTTACCAAGCTCTAACAGGAGTGCCTTTTTTGCCTGGGGCCTTCCAATAGCCTACCAATGTGATTTGAAGTAGGGACACGGCACAGATGGTATTCAGGCTGGAGCTTAGCACACGAGAAAGACCAGCATTGTGATGAGGGGGCTGCAGACTGAGATCACGAGGAGGACACTCGATTAATCACTCCGTGCCATGGAACTCCAATAAAAGCTCCAAGCACCAGGCTCTGAGGAACTGCCCTGCCGGCAGCACCTTGCGGGCCGTCACTCATGGGTGCTGGAGAGGAGGCTTGTGTGTGTCTCCAAGGACAGAAGGCGGCCAACAGCGCAGGTATGGCACTCCCCTAGACTCACCCCCGGTGCTTTTCCTGCGACTGGTTTTAATCTGCATCCTTCCTCTGCTGTAAACTGTAACCGTGAGTAAACAGCTCTCTGGGAGTCCCTCCAGGAAACTGTCAACCTTAACTAAGGGTCAGCTTGGGGACTCCCAAACGTGCCGTTGGTGTCGGAAGTGGGGATGGTCCTGTGCGGACTGGTCCCTCCAAATGTCGTAGTTGGCCAAATGCAGGGATAGAAGTAGGAAATCAGGAGGACCAGGGAGGTGCCAAGTCTTGGGGGGCATTGGAAGGACTCTGTTGTTTTTTTAGTCTGAGTGCAATGGAAAGCTCCTGGAGGCTTTTGAGGGGAGACAGATCTGGCTTTTGTTCTCAAAGAGTCAATGTGTGAAGAGTAAAGGAGGCAAAGCTTGCTGTTCACCTATGGCTGTCATCAACATGAGAGATGAGAGTGGCCCAGGTGCTGGGCACTGGTGGCAGGAGAGGGACCTTCTGAGGGGCCACTGTGGGGAGGGGCCTGCTGAGGGGCCACTCATGATGGGGAGAGCCGTGGGGAGGGGCTCAGAGGTTTTGACTGGGCTGGAAGTTTGGCTGTGTACTGAGGTGGTGAGAGCTGTGGCTTGATTTGGGGTGCACTGGCTTTGAGGTGTCCCCTAGAGCTCCAAGGGTGGTTCAGAGTGGGCAGATGGACTTGGAAGCCTGGGATTTGGGGTCTGCGGGTCTGTGCTGAGGCACATCCTGGGAGGCATCAGGTGCTGGTGAAGTGCTGCTTGGCCACCAATGAGATGTGGCTGAACCCACAGGTGAGCTCTGGCAATGAACAGGTGGAGTGGTTGTGGAGGGAGCCCGAGAGTGAGAGGAGCTCAGCTGCTCCTGAGCAATCTTGCTGTTAAGGAATTGGAGAGAAGCGCGGTGATGGAGAAGGTGGATATGGAGAGGATGCTGTGTCTCCTATCCTGACAGGACAGCCCAATGAAGCGGGGACGGAGGACGCAGCAGAAAGAGGACACTGTGACTGAAGCCGACCAGCCAGCATGCAGGGAGGTGGACCCCGTGCACAAGGGACATGCAGCTCGTAGAGGACAGAGCAATGTGTGCGTGGCGGTGGGGGTGGGCCGGTGGAAGGGTTCGTGTGGAACCTAGAGGAATGCTCTCCGGTCGTTGATGTCTTCTGGAAGTAGGGCACAGAGCCAGTACAGCGGCAGGGGGAGGTGTAGGACCACCTTCCGGAAGGTGGGAAGCTGAATGGCCACAACAGGCACAGCAGGCGTACGGTGCCCATGGGGACTGTTCTGCCCTAGAAACTAGTCTCCCCAAGGGAAAGCATTTCTCCAGCTGGAGCAGAGAGAGTCACATTTACCCAGGACCGGGATTTGCCAGGCAAGCCTGTGATGTGAGAAAGGTGCTAAAGGGAGGTGAGCAGAGGGAGGAGGACAGCCACGAGGTAGGCAGGTGGTGAGGACAGTAAGTTGTGTGGCTCCTAGCATGGGTGAAGGTGGCTGTGGTCCTGCTAACAGGACGGGGCCAGAGAGCCCAGTGGTGGCCCAGAGTGGGCTGTCTGAAATTGAGCTCATCAGAGGGTGGTGACAACAGGAACTAGGCAGCGGGTGGCCGACCCTAGGCCATGGTTGAGAGACACCTCATGAAATCACACAGAGAGTCGTGCAGGACGACATCAATAAAAATAAAACTGAAAAGGATAGACAATGTTAGGGCATTACACGAGAGTATGTATTAAATCATGAAACTTTTCTCCTGTATGGGTGCTAGATCATAATGTAAAATGAGTTTTTAAAGCTTAAAATGTGCCATTTTACCTGTTCTTAAGTGTATAAAGCCACAGCGGCGTGAAGTACATTTACATTGTTGTGCAACCATCTGCACTGTCCCCCAAATTTCTCATCATCCCAAATAGAAACTTTGTACCCATAAAATGTATTCTTTACCGTGGTCATAGTTTAAAACATTTGAAAGGCACTGGTCAGGAGTCAGGAAGGGGGTCCATCTTGGGGGTCATGCAGAGGACAAGATCCTTGCAGGAGAGGGGACAGTGAGCTGACAGGCCAGGACACTGGAAGGATCCTCCATGATTCACATACATCAATCCCTTAGATTTTAAGGGAAAGATGTGTTTTAAGAATGGAGCTAGGAACCACAATGCAAAGAACAATAGGAAACCTGGTGCTAAATTTTTCCCAAAGAATGAAGGAATCCAAAGAAACCGAGCAGAAGTCATTGGTGTGCCTAACCACCACACAGTTGTTTGGGGATGTTCAATTTAATATTCTGCAGCCACTAAAATCATTCATTAAAAACTGCAATAAGAGAAAAATGCCCCTTCTCAAAGCAGGATACAAAATTATATAAACTTTGACTCCTGTAAATATCAGGATTTTTTTTCAACAGAGGACTGGCTGAGAAAAGGTATTTGTGGAAGCAAAAACAACAAAAGCTTAATATTTAAGACCATCTAAGGAATCTCAAAATTCACAAGAGAAAGGAACACCCCTACCCCCAGTTGGAAACTGAAGATCTGAAAGTTGAAAATTGAAGATATGAAAGGCTTAATAATTAACGAAGAGATACCAACACTCATCAGAAAAATGCTTCTGAAAACCGATCATGCGTTCCCACTTTGCAGCCAGCTTTGTAAAAGGGAGGGAGCTGGAGCCATTGCTAGGAGAATGGCTAAGTTCTGACAAATGGACAATATTCAGAGACCTTCTAAGTACAGTAATAAATCAGATGCACATCCAAAGACGCTGAAAGATCTTTAAAGATACACAGCATTGCGGAAAAGAAACAAGATCTGAAGGATGCTAACATGTATAAAAATGTTATATACATTGTGACCTCGACACTGTGGTTTTTAAAAAATTATTATGTAATTTAAGAAACAACCTAAAGAGGAAAGCTGTGGGACCAACAAGATGACATGAGAGTCGTCGGGGTACGGAGTGTGGACGTAAAGATGGGACGGGCTGCCTGGGGGGCCGGGAGGGCCACCCGGAGAATGGAGCTTCCCGTCGAGTCCGATTTGGGGGTTCTGGAGCAGAGGAGAGCCAGATGCAGATACAGAGGTTCTCAGGTAGAGTGGCTTGGAGAGTTCTGGGAGGATGGATGGAGTGAGCGAGCGCGGAGGACCCCGTATTCTGAGGACCGAGTCTGCGAGTGGTCCGGCCAGGGAAGCCCGAGTCCCGCGCACGGCCTACCCATGCGCCCCGCTTCGGCCCCGGAAGCTGTGGGCCTGGAGTCCCTCGGCCGATCCAGGCGTGCGGAGAGAACCAATGACCCGCGGGCTCCCCACCGCGGGGGAAGCCTGCGGGCAAAGACCTTGGGCCGAGCACCGCGGTCCCCGCCAGCCCACGCTTGCGCACTGCGATCCTCTTTGAGCCCTCCCCCACGTCCCGCCCCGCCCCGCGGAGCCCCGCCCCCAGGCCCTTCAACCCTCATAGGCTGGCTCCGAGGCCGCGTTCGGCAGGCCGGCCAATGGGAGCACGGCGCGCTCCGCGGCACGTGCGCTCCCGCCCAGGCCGGCCTAGTGCGAGCCGGTCGAGCTCCCAGGCGCGGAGCGCGCGGGGAGGGAACGCGCGGGCGGGGCGGGGCACGGGGCGGAGCGCAGGCGGGACGCCGCGCTGATTGGCCGACGCCGCGTTGCGAGGCCGTTAACGGCGGCGCGGCCGGGCCGCGGCTCCAAAACAAAGGGCAAGCGGCCCGCGGGGCGGCGGCGGCGGTAGGATGCCTCGCGCCCTGCCGAGGCGCCAACGGCCGCAACGCGTCCCGGGCCGCGCCCGCGCCGCCTGAGAGCCGAGCCCGCACTGACCGGGGCTCGGGCCGGATGGACGCTGCGGGCTGGGGCGCGGACCGCCGAGCGGCCGTGAGTACGGGCGGGCCTGGAGACTGTTGCGCGGGCGGCTACTTTGTGGCGACCCGAGGCTCCTGCGACTGCGGGCAGGGCCCGGAGGCACCTGTTGGGCGTCTGGGCCGGCGGGCGGGGCGCGAGCGGGCCGCACCTGTGGATGTTTTTGTTCTGATTTGATTTTTTGTTGTTATTTGGCTCACTCCGTGTTGGAGCAGACCACAAAGCCTAATCTTTGGTTTTGCCCCCCTTTCTTCCCTCCCTTCCCTGCCTCCTCCCCACTTCAGCCACGGAAAAATGAGAGAATGAACTAGATGCCTGATAATAATAGGCTTTTCCATCTTTAAAAAATAATAATGTTGCGACCGGGGAGGGAAATGAGGACAAAAGAGGGCTCCTAGGAATGTTTATTAAAAGAGGGGGATGTTTTCAGATTGCCCACATAAAGATCGTGACTAAAATGAATTGTCCTCCGTATCAGTTCCCCGCTTGTAGCACTAGGCTTGCAAAAGCCATAGCTTGGGAAACCTAAGTAGGGTCCCCCTCCCCCAGGCCTGCCTCTGATTGACATCTTTGATGTCCAGATAATGTGCTGAGTTCCAGGATGAAAACAAACAAACAAACAAAACCCTGTGATTTCATTTTGGAGAGATGGCTTTGGAAGACATCAGTTTCCCCACCCCCAAGCTTTTTTGTTCAGTTGCATTTCTTCTTCCTCTTTCTAGCTAGAATATACACTTTAACCTGTTGTTTCCTTTGCCAAGAATGTTACTTTCCCCCCACCTCACTCCCAAACTCCTACCCACACCTGGAGAGGAGGCTTACCTCCTCTAGGGAACTCTTCCAGGTGCTTCACCTGAGCAAGCTGCCCCTCTCCCACACCTGTGCACCTCCAGCCTCTGCTCCCTTCTAGCAGATGAGTTCCTGCTCCGTGCCAGGAGCTGTGCTGGATGCTGGGGTGGTTGAGTTTTGTAATCGGGCACTGATTCCCCACTCCCCCCAGCCCCAGGCTCTTGGGTGACAGAGGTGGCACACTTGAGGAATGATAATACTGAGACTCTTCTGGACCCTTATGCTCCCTCCCCTTGCATCTCACAGGGTTAGAGTGTCTTCTACTTGCAGGAACCTCTCAGAGGTAGGACCACAGCAAAATCATGTCCTACAACAGACCTGTAGCACAGGGTCTGGCTCTGTTGGGCACTTAAGAAAAAAAGTAACTGAATAATCTTAATTACCAATCTGAGCTATAGCCTTTTCTTTTCTTTTTCTTTCTTTTTTTTAAGATTTCATCTTTAATCCCTACACTCTATGCGGGGCTCCAACTCACAGCCCCGAGATCAAGAGTCACATGCTGCACCGACCGAGCTAACCCGGGCGTCCCAAATAGCCTTTGCTTTTTAAGCGAACTTCTTGTTTTGGAATAACTTTAGATTTCCGTGAAAGTTGCAAAGATAGTACAGACAGTCCCAATATGCCCCACGCCTTGTGTTCCTCATTGTTACGATCTTCCACTGCTGTGGTGCACTTGCCAACATGAACAACTGACATGGAGACCTTCTTGTAACTGAAGTCCGGACGTTGAATCTTACCATTTTTGAAGCACTGCCATGTGTAAAGCTCTTTAGGTTGGAAGCAGTGTTCCTCTAAAGCCTCTTCTTGATTTCCTGTCTGTTGTCCCTAAGTTTCACAAGGACCCAGTGTCAAGGGGCAGGAACGAAAGCGGAGAGGGCAAGGGGCTGCCATAGAGTTTGAATGTATTTTTTCCCCCCGGGAGACTGATAAATGGAAACTAGACTATGAAGAAGCAGTATTCTTAGTTACTCGGTAGCATACATGACCACTTCGGCCTCACAGAGCCCTTCTGACGTACGGAGCTGGCAAAACCAATCCTCAGCCGCTGGGAATGCTTGGAACGCTGAGGTCAGATTGCCAGTAGAATCTGCCTGCGTGGGTTTAATGCCAGGAAGATACAGAACTGGCGTTTCAAGAAGCTACTTGGCTAAACTTGAATAACACAGATTCTGTTAACCTTGGAGCCCCGATTCAAACACAAAGAAGCGAGGAATCTCCTGGTGTTATCTAAGCCCATTTTGCCTGTTTACTGCTATCCCTTTTAATTTGCGAGGGCACGTCAGACTGCGTAATCCCATCTGTTCTCAACTTGCCGGGTCTTGGATTTTGCCTTTTCCACGTGTTCTGTTAGATCTAGGTGCCTGATGTAACTTCAGTAGCGACTTGCATACATTGGAAGAAAAATACGAAAACTTCGAAAAAGACAAAAAAAGGCAATAGAAATCTTCCTTTCAGACCATTCTGTGATGCTCTCATTCGAGGTTCATTTGGTTTTACATTTGTAGAAAAGTGGTTAGAGCTGCTAATCAGCAGAACCTCTCAGGAATAGACTTTTTTTTTTAAGATTTTATTTATTTATTCGACAGGAAAGAGACAGCCAGTGAGAGAGGGAACACAAGCAGGGGGAGTGGGAGAGGAAGAAGCAGGCTCATAGTGGAGGAGCCTGATGTGGGGCTCGATCCCAGAACGCCGGGATCACGCCCTGAGCCGAAGGTAGACGCTTAACCGCTGTGCCACCCAGGCGCCCCAGGGGAATAGACATTTTGACATGAGATTTCAGGAGAGGTTGGAGACAGTTCTGAACAACCAAGAGATGGAGGGCTAAGCGTTCTGGGGAGGACAGCGTGAGGTGGATTCAGGAAAGAAGTCCCCATTCCTCCTGTGATCAAAACCCTGGGGCACTCTGAAAAGCTGTCTGCTGGTGATAGTGGAATGGAAATCCTGGAGCCAACCCGCTATTGTCCACACCCGGGGAAGGGCATCTTAATCCAGCACCTGAAGAGCCTCAGAACCAGGACCAGGATTCGAGGTGGGGCTTGTGAGGTGCGGAGGGGTGCTCCGCCAACCCTCTGTCCCTCTGTCCTACTGTAACCGTGACATGACCTCTTGCATGGACCACCTTGTGAATCGCAGTTTACCCACATTTTACAGATAAAGCAACAGCTTGGCTTGAGGTTCCACAGCCACGAAACATGGGGCACGGTTTGAGTCAAGCGCTCTGGCAGCTTTGTCCGCCCTCACGCCCGGCAGCCTGTCTCTTGCCAGACCTCACCTCCTGGCTCCCTCGTGCTGTCACCTGGCTTCCCAGTGGGGGCACTCTCTCCCGAGAGCACTGGCCCCCTTCGATTGCTCTTTGCATCTCTGGTTTTTCCTTCTCTTGCCCCAACACAGGCCTTCAAATATTTGATTATGTCCTTTTTAGCATGTGGTTAAATAATTACAGCTGAAGATTCCGACCCTCTGTCCTGCTTCCATCAGCCTTCTGGATCCCACCTTTTCAAATGAGAAGGGCAGCGGTGTGTTGTAGCTAGTGCCTTGGTCCTTTTCCTGTTGTTAGCAAGCAGGCCAGTAACCTCTGCTAGGAAATGTCCCTAGGCCCTGACTCTGGGGGACTTTGTTACTCATGGGAGAAATACAAAAGAATGTATTACAGGTTGTTGGAAAAGGGCTCAGTGCACACACATTAACCAGTCTTGCGGGAGACTGGTGGCAGAGGCAGGACCTGAGGCAGGAGGGAGGAGGGGTGAGGACTAGGACCTGGAGAGCAGAGGCGCGGGGCCACGGGGTGCTGAAGTTGCCCAGACACCCCTGCCCAGATTCCCAAGAGGCTGTGGGGGCTTTATCTGGGGGCAGCCGGACAGGTGGTAGGACTGAAGAAATCTTGCCCCTTCCAGGGGGTCTGCTGATCACCAAGCCTGCAGCTCCTGAAATGTGTGGAGAAAAATGTTTCATCTGTGACTCCAGTAAGAAGGCAGGCCGTGTGTGTGAAGGGAAGCTGGTTCTGCCAAAGGCAAACTGGACTCCTGCTATTGCCCTTTGACGTGAATCCTTCCAGGTCTTTCTGTGCCTGTGTGAGTGAGTTACATACATTTGGTATCGAAAATCTAGAGTTACCGGGACGCCTGGGTGGCTCAGTTGGTGAAGCGTCTGCCTTCGGCTCAGGTCATGATCCCAGGGTCCTGGGATCGGGTCCCACAGTCTCCCTCTGCCTGCCACTCCCCGTGCTTGTGCTCTCTCTCTCTCTCTCAATCTAATAAATAAATAATTTTTAAAAAATCTAGTTACCAAAAGGCAGATGGTGAAAAGGAAGGCACCTTCCCCGTGCTTCCTAGCCCCCAGCTGAGGTCCAGGGGTGTGCGCCCAGGAGCGCAGATAGGTGTTACCAGATGGCTACATCCCAGCCAGCCCTCGCCAGTGGTGATAGCGACTTTTTAAAAACCTTTGCCCACCCGCTAGGTTGTAAGACCTACCAGACCGCCTTTAATTTGCATCGATGAGTGAAGTTCACTCTGGTTCATTTGTCTGCAGGCACAGTGGTCCAGGGTGTAGACTCTGGCTTTGAATCCACAGCTTACTAGCTGTGCAACCTTGGCAGGTTGGTTAACCTCTCTGGGCCCCAGTTTCCATATCTGCACGGTGGGACTAATAGGAACCCCCACCTCTGAGGGTTGCTGCCAGTGTGTTTGGTGCAGAGCCCCCATGTTCCCTTTTCCGTGGAGGATGTGGATGTCCCTGCCCGAGCCACCCACCTGGGGTCCCACTTTCGCCATGAACTCTGGCTGAACGCTTTGTGTGCCTGGTGCCTCCCTTCCTCCTCCCCGGGGAAGTGGAGGGCTGGGGCTGAGCCCATCTGCCATGTCGTGGCGGTGTGAGGAGGTGGCGTGGGGAGTAGAGAGAATGGGTGTCCCAGGGTGTGGGGCTCTCGGGAGCCTCCACTCCATCCTGGAAATGTCAGAGCTGCTTGGTTGGGGCTTTATTTCTCATGTTTTTGTCTTTAGAAGTGTGGTAACAGCACCATATGGACATGGGCCTGATTCACGTTCTCTTAAAATAATTATACATGTTTATTTTATTTATTTATTATTTTATTTATTTATTTGACGGAGAGAGAGACAGCCAGCGAGAGAGGGAACACAAGCATGGGGAGTGGGAGAGGAAGAAGCAGGCTCCCAGCGGAGGAGCCTGATGTGGGGCTCGATCCCATAATGCCGGGATCACGCCCTGAGCCGAAGGCAGACGCTCAACGACTGCGCCACCCAGGCGCCCCAATATACATGTTTATTTTAGGAGAGAAATTTCTGGAATCCAGAATATTGTTTTTGCTCCAAAAACTTACCCCACAGTAATATCTTCCGGGGGATGGCGGCTGCCCTCCAAACCCAGGGGAAACAGTGTCCTGTGGCGAACACGGCTCACTGCATCCCCTTTGCCTTTTGTTCACGTCACAGCGGCCCCTAACTTGCCAGGAGATCTTGTTGTAAAAGCCCACTTTGCACACTGGTTGCCTGAACACTTGGACGTGATTTCGCCAGGGCCGCAGTGGATGTCCAGGTTAAGAGCCTGGTGAAAACACAGCCTGACACGCTTCCCCCAGACCAGGCCTGGCCGTGGCTCTGCCAGGAACCCCCCGCCGGATGGTGACGGGGTGGCGCTCAGGATGGAGCCGGTGAAGTGGGTGTTCCTGAGGCGCCCTCCCGCCGTGGAGGGGCTGCCGTGAGCCTGAGCGCGGACGAGGCTCCGCGAAGGTGACGGGAGCCTGCGAGCAGGGCTGCTCCGCAGAGACGGGCCTTGCGGACACCGGCGCTCCTTGGGCTCAGGTCCCCCGGGGCGAGGCCGTCCTGGAGGCCTGCGGAAGGGCGCAGGCGCCCCACGGAGCAAGGCCGATAAGCAGAAGGGCCTCGGCAAGCTGCCGCTTCGGAAGGGGTGGTCCCATGCAAAGGGAACTGCCTGCGAGCTGAAAGTGAGAGGTGTTGCCCCCATTGTTCTTATGAATACAAGTGAAGTCACTTTTTTAAAGGGACCTACACCCAGTGTGGGGCTCGAACTCACCACTCCCGAGATCAAGAGGCGCTCGCTCTGCCAACTTAGCCAGCCAGGCGCCCTGAAATCCCTTGTTTCCAGGCCAGAGGGCAGCGTCGGCGGGTTCTCCGTGCAGTCACGGGGAACAGTGTTTCTGCCACTAAAGGGGCAGGACTCTCAAGACCTGACGGGCCAGCCCGGGAAGAGTCTGGGATTCCGGACTCTCGGCCCCTTTCACCATGTGCTTTTGGAACCTTCATTAGAGGGGGTCTGAGCAGAGAAGGGGCACAACTGAAGGCTCCTTTCGATAAAGAGAGAGAAACTCAGGTGAAGGTCTTAAAGCCGACTCAACATGAGCTCAGTGAGCAGTCAGGTCAGGAGGCGCCTGGCTGGCTCCGTCCCTCGAGCCCGGGACTCTGGATCGCAGCGCGTGAGTTCAGGTGTGGGGCCTACTAAAAAAGAAAAGGAGGAGGTTCTTTCCTCCCTTATGGGTCATCACCGAATTGGGGGGGTGGTGCACGTGTGGATTGACGGTGTCTATGCAGCCCGTGTGGGACACGGGTGGGAGCTGGGCTGCTGCGGTGGGATGCATCCAGGCTGATCCTCCCCCCCCCACAACCTGCCGCCAAGACGGGAGGGATGCCAGGGTTCAAATTTAGAGAGTGCCCAGTGGCTTGGGGGCAGCAGATAAAATGTGTTGGGGCTAATGTGATGGCTTGAAAAGGTGGTTTTAGGAATCCCTGATGGGGACTATCAAATATAATCAGACTTCTTCAGAACTCCCTTAATCCTTGGTTGAGAAAACTTCTAGTGGAGAAAGAACCAGAGCTTCATTTTGGAGGACAGATGTGTAGGCGTGGGTGTGTGCCCCTTGTATGGAAACTTCCTCCACAATATTCTTGCTAGCTGATTTTCTCTGTTGGGAAATGGGACGAACCATTAATTGTCATTGCTGGTATAAAATAGGATCCAACTTGGTCTTTTCCTGTGGATGGGTGTCCCTAACGTCCAGCACCAGTTTTTGGAAACGTCTATTTCCCAGGGAGCTGCAGTTTCACTGTCGCGGTATCTGGTCTATGCATAGGTCTGTTTCTAGGCTCTCTTTTGGGTCCCATCGACCTGTTTTCCCGTCCCCTGCCGGCACCGCTCTGCCTCCATGACTATGGAAACGGCAGGACTGCTCTCGGTCAGACTCAGGTGGGGGATGGGCTTCCTTCGGGCTCTTCAAGAGCGCCCTCACTACTTCTGACCTTTGGCACGATGGGGCTCAGGACGCACTACCCCAAAACATGTCACCTCGGCATATGGAGTGTCTTAAGCTGGAGGACTTTGAGAAAATGACAGAAGGAGGAAGGTCATTCTGACCTCCCCCTCTGCCCTTATTCCCTGACACAGGTCATAAGCCCCCCCGGGAAAGGGGTCCTCCCAGGAGGAGCGAAGATATTCTTATCACCAGAGACAGGGAATTCGAGGCCAAGAATTCTGCACAACCTTGTTAAACCTGCCCTATCTTTCTAGTTACTTTTCCACCATGGACTACCCCCTCAACCAAAGCCCTCTGCCTTGTCAGTTCTTCATGAATAAATTGTTTCTTTGACTAAATGGTAGAAAAGCTTCCCGCTCTGCTGCTGCTTTGATTCTCCATTCTCTTGCGAAGGGTCCCATGTTCATGGAAACATTCAATAAAATCTCTGTGCATATCTCCTGCTGATCCGTCTTTGCCAGTTTAATGTTCAGACCCAGCCAGGGACCCCAAGAGGGTTGAGGAAAACTTTTCCCTCCCCCATAGACCCTTCTAGGATAAGTTTTAGAATCCAGTCTCTGCCTCTCACTGGGTCCCTGGCTTGCATATGCGTGCACACACACACACACACACACACACACACACCAACACATCTTTTCTGGATTTTGATTTGAATTGCATTTAATTTAAAAATTCTGTTGGGGGGCATCTGGCTGGCTGAGTCAGAAGGGCGTGCAACTCTTGATCTTGAGGTCATGAGTTTGAGCCCCACGTTGAGTGTAGAAATTACTTAAATAACATCTAGGGGCTTCTGGGTGGCTCAGTTGGTTAAGCATCCAACTCTTGGTTTCGGCTCCAATCATGATCTCAGGGTCATGGGATCAAGCCCTGTGTCGGGCTCTACACTCAACATGGAGTTTGCTTGAGATTCTCCCTTCCCCACTGCCCCTCCCCCTACGCACACACACTCTCTCTCAAATAAAATCTTTAAAAACAAAGTACAAAAAACACATAAAAATTACTTTGGGGAGAATTCGTATGTTTACAATATCTTCTGGTCCCGATCTTGGTATATCTCTGCTTATTTAGGTATTCCTTATTGTCCCTGAAAATCTTACACTCTACTCTGTCAAGGTATTTCAGGTCTTTGAATTTATTCTTAGGTACTTTGTACTGCTACACTGTTGCATAAGTGTGTATTTTCCGTTCCGATCCGTATGCCTTGTTGCCTTGCCAAGCCGCCTGGGACTTGGGCCAGGGCTTGTGGGAATGGCGGTAGAGGCTCAGTCCTGATCTCGGAGAGAATGTTTCTGAGTCTTACCACGAAGGATGATGTTCACTGTGGTTTGGTTCATTTTTATAGATGTCTCAACAGATAAGGAAGTTCCCTTATATTCTTAGTCTGCACGGAATGTTGTTAGAATTGTGAATGGATGGTAGATTTTGTCAAATGCTTTCTCTACATCTATTGAGATAAACAGATTCAGAGAATAGGCGGTACATTGTATGAACTACATTTTCTAACATTAAATGATTTTGTATTCCGGTGATAAAGTCAACCTAATTGTATTTTATTATCCTTTTAGAATAGTATTAGATTCAGGGGCGCCTGGGTGGCTCAGTCATTAAGTGCCTGCCTTCTGCTCAGGTCACGATCCCAAAACGCTGGGATCGAGCCCCACATCGGGCTCCCTGCTCGGCGGGGAGCCTGCTTCTCCCTCTCCCACTCCCCCTGCTTGTGTTCCCTCTCTCGCTGCCTCTGTCTGTCAAATAAATAAATAAATAAATAAATAAATAAATAAATAAATAAATAAATAAATAAAATCTTTAAAAAAATAAAAAATAATAAAAAAATAGTATTAGATTCTGTTTGGTAAAGTGATTTAGGGTGTTTGCATCTTGGTTCATGAGAAGAAAATTATAGTGAATTTCATTCTTGCACTGCCCTGATCAAGGTTTGGTATCAAGTTAAGCTAGCTGGTTCATTCCTGTTTCTTTAATGTTTATCAGGTTGTTGAGGTTTGCTGTTTCTTCCTGAGTCCTGTTTTTCAGTCATATTTCTTCTAAGAATTTGTGTGGTTCACATTTTCAAATATATTAAATTGATCACAACATCCTCTTACCCATAAATCTCATCCAAAGAAAGTGATATCCCTTTTCCATTTCTGCCATGTTATTACTTATATCCCATCTCTCCCCGCACCCCACCTCTCTCCCCAGTCACTCGAACAAAACTTTACCAGTTTTGTCAGTCTTTTCCAGGACAAACGTTGGCTTTCTTGGTCCTCTCTTGCATATCCATATTTTCCTTGTGTGTTGCATTACATTTTTTCCTGTTCATTTCCTTCCTTATATTTTCTTTGGGTTATTTCTCTGTTACTTTAACTTTTAAAGATGGGTGTTTACCGCTGGTGGGAATGCAAGCCGGTACAGCCATTCTGGAAAACAGTATGGAGGTTCCTCAAAAAGTTGAAAATAGAGCTACCCTATGACCCAGGAATTGCACTACTAGGTATTTACCCCAAAGATACAAATGTAGTGATCCGAAGGGGCACCTGCACCCCAATGTTTATAGCAGCAGTGTCCACAACAGCCAAACTGTGGAAAGAACCCAAATGTCCATCAACAGATGAATGAATAAAGAAGATGTGATATATATATCACATATGATAGATCACATATGATATATATACATGCGTGTATACACACACACAGTGGAATTCTCAGCCATCACAAAAATGAAATCTTGCCATTTGCAATGACGTGGATGGAACTAGAGGGTATTATGCTAAGCGAAATAAGTCAGTCAGAGAAAGACAATTATCATATGATCTCACTCATGTGAGAAACAAAACAGAGGATCATAGGGGAAGAGAGGGAAAAAAATAAGATGAAATCAGAGAGGAAGACAAACCATAAGAGACTCTTAATCATAGGAGACAAACTGAGGGTTGCTGGAGGGGAGAGGGGTGGGGGATGGGGTAATGGCATTAAGGGCATTAACTGGGTGATGGGCCTTAAGGAGGGCACGTGCTGTAATGAGCACTGGGTGTTATATAAGACTGATGAATCACCGAACTCTACCTCTGAAACTAATAATTCACGATATGTTAATTAATTGAATTTAGATTTAAAAAAAGCCTCATCACAGCAAGATTCCTTGTGTTGCCATCTGACATCCACACCCACTTCACTCCCCCCCCTCAGCCCTCCCTTAACCCCCAGCGTCCTCTAACCGGTTCCCCATTTCCATGATTTTGTCACTTCACGAATATTATATAAATGGAATAATATAGTTGTCACGTTTGGGGGGTTGGCTTTTTGTTTTTTTCTTTCCGTAGCAGAATCCTCTGAAGAGTCCTTCAGGTGGTTGTGTATGTTCATGGCTCGTTCCTTTTTATAGAGGAGTGGTACTCCAGGGTAGGGGTGCACCACTGTTTGCTCATCTGGCTTGTTTCCACTTTCTGGCTAGTGTCAATAAAGCTGCTGTAGACATTAAAATAAATAAATAAACATAAGTGTTTAGGGACACCTGGGTGGCTCGGTCAGTTAAGCGTCTGCCTTTGGCTCAGGTCATGATCCCAGGGTCCTGGGATCGAGCCCCACGTCAGGCTCCCTGCTCAGCGAGGAGTCTGCTTCTCCCTCTCCTTTTCCCTCTCACCCCAACTTGGGCACTCTCTCTCTCAAACAAATAAATAAACAAAATCTTAAAAAAAAAAAAAAAAAGATGGTGTTTAGCTCATCAATTCCACCTGTTATATTTTCTAATCTACATCCTATAAGATTATACATTTCCCTTTAAGTACTAGAAAGTAGTTGTTTTATTATTGTTTAATAATATTAATAAAAATATCTTCTAATTTCCATTCTTAGACCCATGGGTACATAGAAGTACAAGCCTTTTCTCTCCTCAGATTATACTTTTTTAAAGATCGGAGAATAATTGACACACAATATCCTGTTAGTTTCAACTGTATGTCGTATTGATTGAATATTTTTGTACATTATGAAATGATCCCCACCATAAATCTAGTTATCCTCTGTCCCCATAAAAAGTTATTACAAAGTTACTGACCACATTCTCTGTGCCGTACATTGTATCCCCACGACTTCCTTTATTGTATAACTGGAAGTTCATACCCCTTAATCCCCTTCATCTATTTTGCCCATCCCCCACCTCCATCCCCTCTGGTAACCAACTATTTGTTTTCTGTATCTGTGAGTCTGTTTCTGTTTTGTTTTTTGTTTCATTTTTTTGTTTAGATTCCACATACAGGTGAGATCGTGTGATATTGTCTTTCTCTCTGATTTATTTCACCTACTGTAGTGCTGTTGACGTTGATCCATGTAAGATTCCATGATGAGATGACTGCGTAATATTCCGTTGTGTATACACGCCACACCTCCATTATCCAGGCACCTGTCGATGGACACTTGGGCTGCTTCCATCACTTCCCTTTTCTCCACATCCTCGCCAACTCTTATTTTTTGTCTCTTTGATAACAGCCAATCTGACAGGTGTGAGCTGATAGCTTATTGTAGTTTTGATTTGTATTTCCCGGATGGTTAGTGATGTTGAGTCCTCTATCTTTTCATGCGTCTGTCGGCCATCTGGATGTCTTCTTTGGAAGAATGTCCATTAAAGTCCTCTGCCCATTTTTCTTTTAGGTAGGCTCCACACCCAGCCTGGGGCTCGGACTCACAGCCCCGAGATCAAAAGTCGCACGCTCTACCAACCGAGCCAGCCACCCCCCCACACCCATTTTTAATCAGGTTGTTTGTTTTTAAGTTGTGTTAAGTCCTTTGTATATTTTGGGTATTAACCCCTTATCAGATGTAGGATTTGCAAATATTTTCTCCCATTTCATAGGTGGTCTTTTGTTGATGGCTTCCTTTGCCATGGAAAAACTTTTTAGTTTGATACCATCCCATTTGTTTATTTTCTCTTTTGTTGCCCTTGTCTGAGGAGACTGGTCCAAAAAAAACATATTGCTAAGAATGATGTCGAAGAGCTTACTGCCTATGGTTTCTTTGAGAGTTTGACAGTTTGGGGTCTTACATTCAAGTCTTTAATCCATTTTGAATTTATTTTTGTGTATGATGTAAGACAGTGGTCCAGTTTGATTCTTTTGTGCCTAGCTGTCCAGTGTCCCCAAGACCATTTATTGAAGAGAGTCGTGTATTCTTGGCACCGTTGTCCGAGATTGGCCACGCACGCGTGAGTTTTGTGCTGGGCTCTCTATTCTTTCCGTTGATCCGTGTGGCCGTTTTTGCACCAGCGCCACATGCCTCGATGACTGTAGCTTTGTAGTACAGTTTGAAATTACGGGCTGTGGTACCTCCAGCTTTGTTCCTCTTTCTCCAGATTGCTTTGGCTTTTTGGGGTCTTTGTGGTTTTATCCAAATGTTAGGATCCTTTGTTCTGTGAAAAATGCCACTGGTATTTTGTGAGGGATTGCATTGAATCTATAGCTTGCTTTGGGTAGTATGAGGATTTTAACAGTATTCTTCCAGTCCATGGGCACAGAATTTTCTTTGCATCTATTTGTGGAGAAGTACGTGTCTGAATTTCTAAGCATACGAAGATTTTTCTTGTTATGTTTTCTTATTGATCTCTAACTTAAGTGTATTGCGGTCAGAGAATATACTGTGTTTTCAATTTTTGGAAGGTGGGTGAGACTTGTAGTGCTGGCTTTTGTAAATGTGTGCTTTGAATGAATGTGGATTCTGCAGTTCTTAGACACAGTTTTCTCCATGTCTTTAGGTCTGATTCATTCATCACATCGTGCACATCCTCTCTGTCTGTAATCATTTGTGTTCGTTCTGTCAGTCAGCAAAAGGCATAGTAGAACATAAATATATTTGTACTATATACTTACGTGCTGTATTTTAAGTGTAACATAAATACGTAATAAGTATACCATATTTACACACTATAATCAGTAATCCTGTTCTTTTTTTTTTTTTTTAACTGAGTTTTATGCCCAGCGTGGGGCTTGAACTCACAACCCAGAGATCAAGAGTCGCGTGCTCTACCGACCGAACCAGCCAGGCGCCCAATCCTTTCACTACTTTAACTTCTTTATTGTGAATCATATACATATAACACATAAAGCAAATACATTGTTAGCCAGGTTTCTAGCCCAATCTTTCAGCCACTCTGCGTCTGCATTTTGAGGCATGTCTCCTGTTCATTGCATCTAGATGAATTGTTGAACTCACGGCTCCGAGATCACGAGATGCGCGCTCCCCAGCTGAGCCAGCCAGGCGCCCCTTTTCTCTCGTCCTTTTAGATTGACATTTTGTCATTCGGTAATCTGCCCCTTTGTAGGTTTGGAAGTTCTACAGTTAGGTTTTGTTGTTAGAGAAATTTCATCAAAATCACAACATTTGGGGTGCCTGGGTGGCACAGCGGTTAAGCATCTGCCTTCGGCTCAGGGCGTGATCCCGGCGTTCTGGGATCAAGCCCCACATCAGGCTCCTCCGCTATGAGCCTGCCTCTTCCTCTCCCACTCCCCCTGCTTGTGTTCCCTCTCTCGCTGGCTGTCTCTATCTCTGTCGAATAAATAAATAAAATCTTTAAAAAAAAAAAAACATTTATCCTGACTTTACCAGAATCTGAAGTTTAACCAATACTTACATCTACTTTTTTGAATAATACAAGGGCTCTAGAAATTTTTCATCGGAGCTCTCACCCTGAGTTCCTGTGTTCACATATTACGATCATATCTTTCCTTTTTCTTTTATTTTTTTAGGGGAAGGGGCAGAGTGGGGGGGGGAGACAGAGAAGGGGGCGGATCTTAAGCAGGCTCCATGCCCAGCGCAGAGCCTGACACGGGGCTCAATCTTACCACCCTGAGATCATGACCGGAGTGGAAATCAAGAGTCTGACACTTAACTGACGGGGACCCCCAGGTGCCCCACACAGTCCTGTCTTTTCAGAGCTCTACAAGATACTGCTGTTCTGTTTACCCGTGGACTTGCCGTCTTCTTTATGGGCCATTGCTTTTTTTAGGGTCTAACGTTTAGTGTTGTTTTTCTTCTGTCTGAAGCACATCCTTGCACTTCCTTTAGTGATATCTTGCTGAAGTCAAACTTTTTAGTTGTCTGAAAATGTCATTCCGGAATTCTTGAAAGAGATTTTTACTGGATACAGAATTCTGGAATAGCCATTATTGCCTTTCAGGACCTTAGAGGTACCTTTCCCGAGTGCCTCTGGGTTCTGTTGTTTTACTTAGGAAGTTGTTCTGTTGGAAGGTAATTTTCCCTTCCCTTCTGGATACTTCTAAGACTTTCATTTCTCTTTCTTTGGTATTCTGCAGGTGCTCTGCCCCACTCTTCTCTCACTTTACCTTCTGTAAATCTAGATATGTGCCTGGGCCTCTGTTGTCATTTGCAGGAAATCAAGTGACATCAATGTTGTGGACACTTTCCCCTAGAATTTCACCTAACACTTTACAGTTTTCATTCTTACATTTAGGTCTTTGATCCATTTTGAGTTAATTTTCATATGTGGTGTTAAATAAGGGGTCCAACTTCAGTTTTTTGCATGTGGATATCCAGTTTTCCCAGCACCGTTTGTTGAAAAGACTGCCCTTTCCCCACTGAATCATCTTGGCGCCCTTATGGGCGATCATTTGACCACATAAAGGGTTTGTTTCTGGATTGATACGTAGCTTCTTCAGGATTAATTACACTGGGCACCTCACGCATATTCATGAATGTCTTGGTGCTTTGAGTCATTAATTCCAGGATTCGGGACAAGCTGTATGCGGGCTGCTGCTGGCCTCACTCAGACTGGAGGCTTGTTGGCTGCCTTTTCTTTGTTTCCTGAAGCCCCACGCGGCCTCAAATGTACTTAAGTGGATGTTTTTCTCAAATTATTTGTGTTTAAAAGTAGTTCGCTCACCACTTCCAATGACGTTTAGAATGGTGAAACAGGGGCGCCTGGGTGGCGCAGTCATTAAGTGTCTGCCTTCAGCTCAGGGCGTGATCCCGGTGTTCTGGGATCGAGCCCCACATCAGGCTCCTCTGCTGGGAGCCTGCTTCTCCCTCTCCCACTCCCCCTGCTTGTGTTCCCTCTCTCGCTGGCTGTCTCTCTCTCTGTCAAATGAATAAATAAAATCTTAAAAAAAAAAAACTTTTAATAAAAAAAAAAAGAATGGTGAAACAGTGACTAATTAAAGAATCCTGTCTTCTGGTTCTGCCCCTCCCATTCCTCAAAAGACACACATCCTAAACACGCCGCCTTGAAGTATTTCCCTCCGTCCGTAACCCTCTGCTTCGTCCTGATTCGTTGACAGGTTGTGACCCTTTCTCTCGTCCCAGATGTGTGCACCGTGGAACACATCCTGCGAGCAGCAACGGCTCTTGCGTCCATCTGTGAGTGTTTCTTTTGTCAGAGAGCCCAGCAGAGCTGCCAGCCTTCCAGTGCCAGCCCTGAGCTGAGCGAGGAGTGCCCAGCCGAGATGGTGAAGATGACAAAATCCAGAACTTTCCAAGCTTATCTGTCAAACTGTCACCGAACATACAGCTGTGTCCACTGCAGAGCCCACCTGGCCAATCACGATGAGCTGATCTCCAAGGCAAGTGGTTTGTGTCTGGGAAATGATGTAATCCCTTCAACGACGGTGGTACTTGCTTCGTAGACAAACATGTGACCATCACATGACTTCCTGGGTCGGTCGTGTCCTGGGAGTCTAGAGCCTTCTGGGCAGCATTGATGAAAGCTTTGTGCGTGATTGAGTGTGACTGCACCGTGATCTTGGTGTGACGTTGGTCATGGTGTTTGTGCAGTGGGTGGGTTTTGGAGGGCTAGGCAGCTGGGACAGAAAATCACGAAGAGCAAGATGAGTAGGTTACTTGTGAGAGCAGTAAAGTTCATGTAAAACCAAAAAACATCGAAGGAACAGAGGAAGTCTAGAAAATCTGTGGAAATAGTTTAAGAATAAGGAAATTAAGAAATGTTAACTCAGAATGCTTAAGAAGAAAACAGACTATCGTGGGAGGGATGGGGGAAATTGGCTCTCTTAGAAAAATACCCAGGAGGGATGCTGTGAACAGGGTCAGAGCAGCTGCTCTGGGCGCTCTGCAGGACTGGGAACAGCCTCGTGGGTGTCCAGAGAACAGCCCCGTTCCTTATCATTAGGTATCCTTGGGGGTGTCCAGAGAACGTACCCCCCCCCCGTTCCTTCTCATGGACTCCTTTTGGGCAGTATGTGAAGTCTGTGATCCACCACTTCTGAACATTTAAGATGATAGATGAGCGAATGTGCCCTCGGGCAGCTGGGCCAGTTCTCTCCTACCCATCCCCAAGGGTCACGAGCACCCCCCATGCGCACAGTCGTGACCGCCCCGCCGCCCCCATCTTCACGGGTCCGCCTTCCGGGCTGTGTGAACCCCCTGCTCCTTCCAGAGCCAAGCCTGCCCGGAAGCTGTGCCTCTCCGGGGTCTCTGCTTAGGCTTCTTGTTTTCCTCGATCAGGAGATCGCTCGTCTACTTGGGTTTTCACTGGGTAGCGGCGCGGCCGTCTCCTTGCCGTTCAGCGTCTGAGAGAAACACTGGGGCACGAGGCGGCGTTTCCGCCGCTCTGCCGCGGTTCCTTTGTCCGTTGTCGGCCGCCTGCCGAGGTGCCGTGTGTCGCGCGGCTGGGTTCCCCGGCGGCGGAGCCGCTGCGGGGCCTGCACGTGAGCCCTGTGGCTTGGCGGCCTCCCGGGACTCCTGAGCGGGCGGCGGCCTCGGGCGCCGCGGCGGGCTCCGTTCTGGAACGTGCCGTGAGGGCTGCGAGGAGGCGGGCCCCGAGGAGTCCGGGATGCTGCTTTGACGAGCCCGGAAGCCGTGAAGCTGCTCCCCAGTCACACGGGGGCAGAGGCCCGCTAGGCGGCGAGAGCCGTGCCCTTCACGGCGCATGTCGGCGAGAGTCAGGCCGAGCCCCGGGGCCCAGGCACAGGCTGCCGAGCGGCTCGAGCGCTCGCGGTCCGGCTGGCGATCGGGGAAGCCCTTCCCGCGCAGAGCAGGATCCAGTTCGTCCGAGGGCAGGGGTCCTGACGGGGTTCAGCCGCTCCTGGGGCCGTCCCTGCCCTTCGGCGGTGATGCCCTGGCCCGAGGGAGCCGTTCTCGGTGCAGGCGGGTCTGGTCGTTAGAAGGTTCTGGTGTTCCCTGTGGGCCGCGGCCGGCACACGACCATGGAGCCTGTGCGCCCCGGAGCCGAAACCGCTTCCCGCTCCGGTCCGACTCTAAACCTGAACCACAGATCTGGCCACATCACTGATCCAAACCCTGTAAATAAGGGTTTGTGGGGGAGGGGAAAGGATTTTCAGAGTAGGTGAGAGAGTTAGGGAAATGGGTCTACAGACTTGAAGGCTGGTAAGGATGTGTGGGGAAGCCCATAAGCTGATTATTTGTTAAATTGGACATCAAGTAAAATTCCTAATTCTAGAAAGCCACTTGAAAGGAAAACTCTTAAAAAGGGTTTTCTTTTTTTTTCTTTCTTTCCTTTTTTTTAAGTCTGAAAGCTGTATATCTCAATCAAAATGCTGTTAGCCTCAGGCCAGGTTATGCCGCAGTAACAGAGCCCCCAAACCGAACTGGTGCAGTGGCTTAGCATGGGGGTCTCCATGCTGTTCCAGTGAACGCACGTCCGGGGCCCGCGGGGGCGCTTCCACTTGTCGCTATTAGTCGGGTGGCATATGTGGTCTGTCCCTCCTCTATAAGAACATGGTTTTCCCTTTATCTTTTTTTCAGTTTTTATTTATTTGAGAGAGAGAGAGAGAACACAAGCAGGGGGAGAGGCAGGCAGAGGGAGAGGGAGAAGCAGGCTCCCTGCTTAGCGTGGCTACCGACGCAGGACTCGATCCCAGGACCTGGGATCATGACCCAAGCCAAAGGCAGATGCTTAGCTGACTGGGCCACCCAGGTGCCCTATGGTTTTCCCTTTAATTGAAGGGCCCCCACGACATGGCATTTCATGGCTAGCTCTCCTTCACTTCCCAGTGTTTGTGACCCTCTCCCCACACCCGCCTGTGCCCAGCTGCTTCCGTCCCCCTCTTAGTAGTCTACGTGAGTCCTGAACGTGAGTGCCCTTGTTTGCTCACTTGCTGGTGGGTCTCACCTTTGTGCGATTGCAAACACTTACCGCTGACCATTCTTGTCACACGTTTCCCTATGCCCTCCGGTTGGTTTGTCTCGACAGTGAATTCTTAGGAATGGGCCGGCTGGTCACACAGCGTGTGCCTCTTATATTTAGATATTGTCGCCCTGTGCTCCAGTCAGCATCCCTCATAGTCTTTTGAATTTGTGCTGCGGCGATGGGCAAAAAACACCCCCCAAAAAGTTCTCTTGATTTGGTTATTTTTGAGGTCCCTGTGTTCCATTCAGTCATTTGAGCCTGGCACTGAAGCGGACGAGCCCCCCCATCTGCCTAAGAGGGAACTCACATTCCCTCTTGTTGCTGAGAGTGAAGGGTGCGGGCGCCAAGTCTGGAACTGACCGGACGGTACCCCATCCTGCCTCCTTTATCGTCCCAGACTACATGAGTGTGCTGCAAGCTGTCTCTTGGCTTACGGCACTTTCCTGGGGGAGAGGTCACTGGAAGGTCCCTTCCTCCAAGTAAGGGGTCATCTTGGGATGCGGCTTTGCTTTAAATTTCAGTGGGAAAGCATGGGAACGTCCCCTCGCCCCTACTCTCTGACTGATGGTGGGGGGAATCGGGACGCTGAGCAGCCCCTCTGGGGCTCTCGGAGCACCGTGACTTCCAGGTCCCTTGTGGGGTCCGGGGCCCTGGAGGCCTGGGGTCACTGCTCCTCCTGAGCCCTGATCGAAACACTCCGCGAGGCGGCCCCTCCACTCGTGTTGAGGTCTGTGACCCGAGACAGGCTCTCCACCTTCATCCCAAAGTGCCAGACTTTTCATCTTACTGCAATAAACGTGTTAAAATTTTTTTCTTCTTTGCAGTCTTTTCAGGGAAGTCAGGGACGAGCCTACCTCTTCAATTCTGTGTGAGTACTACTGCCATCGGCCTTGGGGACATGCTGTGTTCGTGGTCAGGTCACACTTAGTGCTTCTGTCCGTCCATGCACTTAATTACTCAAAGCCGGACTATGTAGCTAGAGTTCCCCGGTGGGCGAGAATGACCCAGTGGTGTTGTTTTTGTTTTTTTAAGATTGTATTTATTTGAGAGAGAGAGAGAGAGCATGAGCCGGGGTAGGGTGGGGGAGGGACAGAGGGAGAAGGAGAAGCAGACTCTGCACTGAGCAGGGAGCCCGACCTGGGGCTCCATCCCAGGACCCTGGGATCACGACCAGAGCCGAAGGCAGACGCTTAACCGACTGAGCCACCAGACACCGCCGGAATGACCCAGTGTTTTCATATGGTCTTGAGGAATTCTTCTGTCTCTAGTGTGAGGATTTGGGGGAAGGGTGTGCTCTTACCGGAGAACAAGCTGCCACACGCGGTGTGGCCTGTGACCCATTGTGGTGGGTTTGATTTTGACCGCGCTCCATACAGAGCCGTGGTCACTGCCCCCGCAGCCTGTGCCCGCCTGGGCTTCTCCTGGGGAAATACAGTTGTTCTTCTCACGACAGGTGGTGGTGGGCAGGGGGCAGTGCCTCTGGTACGCGGTTAGCTGGAGACAGAACCACCCAGGGCGGGCGGAGGGGGGCCAGCGGAGAGCGCGGGGTCCTCAGCGCTGTGCTGCCTCCTGCCGCAGGGTGAACGTGGGCTGCGGCCCCGCGGAGGAGAGGGTCCTTCTCACGGGCCTGCACGCGGTCGCAGACATCTACTGTGAGAACTGCAAAACCACGCTCGGGTGGAAATACGTGAGTACCGTCCACTCCGCCTCCCGGAGAGGCCCACACTTAGCACAATAAAGAAAACACACATTACAAACAGAAACAAAATTTGCAAAGGAATAAGACCTCCCGCTGGAAGTGTCAGAAAATCTGTGTTCTCGCAACAGAATCTCCTTTGAGCCCGTTAAAGATGGAGGTCCTCACGTGGGCGCACCCGTGCTCACCTCACTCCCAGGGCACAGGTGACAGCCCTGGAGACCTGTGCCCTCTGAGGCCCCCTGGAACGAGGGGAGTGTCCCCCACACAGGTGGCTGGTGACATTACTTGTGCGGTAGCGGTGACGGCAGACCCCTCTGCGGAGCTCGGCACGGTTGCTGCCACCCCCACCGAGACCTGGCCTCCCCCGGCCCACCCGTGGGCAGCTTCTGCCCCCCCCCACTCCCTGCTCCCGTTGTTCCCCACCCCTGCTGTTGACTCCCAAATTTGTCCCCCACACCCCCAACCACACCCGGCATCTGAGAGGTACGCGTGGGTGTGGCCAGTGCAGTCGTCCCCTGCAGCCGTTCTGGCTGGTTTTGGTCAGGGCCACCTGTGTTCCCTCTTTCTGGAATTCCTGATTGTTCCTGTTCTCCGTATTCCCCCTCACACATGAGGAGACGCAGTCCCCAGCTGAGGCCTGCACGGGCACATGCGCACACATCCCCCACTGAGCCCCATTCCTTTCCACCCTCACTGCCCATCCGAGGGCCTTCTCTTCCTCTAACGTCCTCAACGATCCCCAGGGCGCTCGGTGTAGTTGCCTTCACCTGCCTCTTACCCGCAGCCCCTGCAGGGAGTCTCTGCTCCTCTTCCTCCCAGTTTGCCTTGTGCGCCGTAGATGTTTAGGGACGAACCGGAGTTACCCTTTCGCCGAGAGTTGATCTGTGAGGTTAGGACGAGGTTGGGACGAGTGCAGCGGGCTGCCCTGCCCCGGATGGGCTTGTCGCGCAGACAGACCTCTCCCTGGCCCTGGTCAGTGGAACAAGGAACACCTGGGGAGACTTGATCCCATACACTTATTTTCTTTGCCAAGAGTGTAATGAAGTTGAAAAGTGAATCGATTCTGCCCTGAAACCTTCTTTCTACTTTTTTTTCTTTTTCAAGGAACATGCCTTTGAAAGCAGTCAGAAATACAAGGAAGGAAAATTTATTATTGAGCTTGCCCACATGATCAAAGACAATGGTTGGGAGTAAAATAAAAACTTTGTTCTCTTCTGAATACTATCTTGTGAAAGAGACTGAAAGTGTAATGCAGACATCCAGGAGCATCCTGGATGACAGTGTTTCTTGAACTTGAACCTTGCGGGCTGGCCTCTCCCGGCCGTTCCGATGGTAAGGTGTCCCTCCAGCCTCTGTCCTGTTCACGTACATGGCTGTTTCTGAAATGTTTCAGTGACCTTTTTCTAACTTCTCAAGTTTTAGATAAAGAATTAACCAACTGATGACTTACCCACTAGTTAATACCTTCTTTTAAGCTATGGCTTTAAGATAGAGTTTGGCTGTGCTCTTTCATGTTTGATAGAAAACCAAACCAAATTTTCTTGGACCACAGGGTTAGGGGCTTTTCAGAGGGCAAGTTCATTCCCCTCTCGTTGACTGAGGGTACTGTAGGCCACTTTTTCCTAGTTCGTGAAACTACAAATGGGTCATTCCTCTTGCAAATGAGCTGTTAAGGCATCGTGCTCATTTAGGAATCTTCCAGAAACAGTCAACAAATCTATACACCAAGGGACCTTTTTTTTTTAAGCCTTGTTCAGAACTAGAAGACACCACTGATTATAT
Organism: Ursus americanus; assembly: GCF_024610735.1. Lineage (NCBI taxonomy): Eukaryota > Metazoa > Chordata > Mammalia > Carnivora > Ursidae > Ursus > Ursus americanus. The sequence goes on along the minus strand of NC_142156.1, from coordinate 30,575,714 downwards.
TTTAGGTAAGCTATAAATAGAGAAATCTAATGGAACATCTTGTTTATTTAAGCCAACAGCTTCCTTATCTAGAAAGTAAGCGTTAGCAAAGACTGTTGCAGGGGCCGCAGGTGCGCATGTGCGTAGGGCTGCAGTCCGGCAGGGCTCTGGAGGTCGGGCTTCTGTGTCAGTCTCTGGACGGGGTGGTCCACGCTGTTAGAAGTTAAGGCAGTGGACCGAGTCAAGTCGGACTTCCTTTTCCATTCTGATGCACTTGAAGAAAAAGAATTACTTTTGCGTATGAAAGAGGCCAGAGCTAGTGGGATGAACTTCCAAACTTGAGATTTGGGAGATTATTTTAAAACTTTTTCAGGAAAGGTTGAAGTTCCAAAACAGATTTAAACTCTGTAAACGAATATGGGTCTCCCGTGCCCCACTGGTTCTGCCCCTTGAGCTGACACAGAAGGGACCTGGGCGGGCTTCTACGTCCTGTGTCTCTGCGATGTATTTTAAGTTACGATCCACCAGTGCCTCCGCAGGGAGAGGGCACGATGCAGGGTTTGGGCCAGTTTTCGGAGAATGGAGGCCCAAAATCATTCCCAAATAAGTTTTGGTTTTCAATGTTCTGACCTGACTCCGGCTGCTGGGCCCAGCCTGCTGCTCCAGGAGTCTGGGGGGGCCTTGGTGTAGCATGGCACGAACCTCCTGAGACCCCAGTGCTGAGGGGCAGGAAAAGGGCCCAGGGAGGCAGGGAGAGAGCAGGGCAGCGTACCCAGACGTTTCCCAGCCCGGCCCGTGGCTCTGAAACCACCTGCAGAGAAGGTCAGCCCAGGGTGGCCGGGAAGGGCGAGAGAATGGCTTGTGGTCCTGTGGGAGGTCCCTCCCCTCCCTCCAGCCCTCCCCTGAGCCCAGAGCCCATGGCCTGGGCAGGCACCGGGCTGCCCTGACTGGTTCCGGCACAGCTGCTCACCCGGAGCTTCCCTCTCGGCACCACGTCTCTGGCTCAGCGAAGCCGTGGACGTGGGGAGATGCAGCGCCCTGCCGCGGGCCGACGCGTGTCTCCAAGTGTCAAGGGCAGATCTTCGTACGGCTGCGGGAGCCTCTGCGCGTGCAGGTACGCCGGCAGGCTGCTGCCTCCGGAGCTGGCGTCCGCCGCAGGTTTAGGTCGTCCCCACACCGTCCCCGTATGTCTAAGTCCACGTTCAGCTGTACAGCCCGCAGGCGCCCGGGCCGGTCCTGCACGCGCGGCGCACTCGCTGCCCTGCTCCGAGATCCGCAGGCGCTTCACCCCGCAGCTGACCCGTGGAGCGTGCACCGTGGCGGCTGCAGTCCCTAGTGGCCACTGTGAAGGGACAGAACGGCCCCTTCATTGAGTACTCGTCATCGAAAACTTCACCTGAACTGACGTTTCCCTTCTTGCCTTGGTCCCTCCGCGAGTCTCCGTGCTGCGCCCCAGGCCCCGAGAGGATGGTGGGGGGGGGTGTCCTGGGGGCGCCGAGGGCAGGTTCCCCGCAAGCTCTTCGCTTACAGTGAAGAATGCTCTCAAATTCTTCTGACCGAGTTTTGTATATACTAAACCTATATTTACAGCTTTTATATGTTCTGGACAAGGTTACTGCTCCTTCAATTTGAGCACTTTGGTTTTTGTATTGTCTTTTGTGATGGCATTGGAACATTTTTACTAGTCTTCTTAGGCCTTGGTTTTTTTGGGTTTTTTTGTAATTGATACCAACGAAAACTCTTACCACATTTTTTGTTGGTCTTCTGAAAAATCCAAGCTCCTTTCGAAACCAAATGAACGGACCCTGAGCTGGCTTCAGGGAAGGACATTCAAGAGACCACAACCAGATGTACTGGTGAAGTGTTGGAATGTTCCACCCTCTTAAATTCCTAAACAGTAAACATCATCCTGTGACTTTTATTTAAATTATTTAAAGTATTTTTTTTCCTTAAGAATGGGAGGTGATGCCAGGACCAGAAATGCATTTAACTTAAACTACGCAGTGTTCTCTGGCACAGCACATCTGCTTTAGAAGCGTGGTTTAGTTTTGTTGCCGTTTTATATATACATATATATAGTATTTTTGTACCTTAATGCTTATTCTTGATGGCATCTGTCAGACATTAGGCAAGATCAGACATGGGAATTTTTCCAAAAGTCTTTTAATTTACCTGAGGACCTCACCAGGTACTTAAAACATCCAAGTGGTTTTAATACCTAGAAAACTAAAGTTCCCAAACGACCTACAGAAATGTAAACCCTCCTTTGTGAAAGGCTCTTGGGTGGATCTGCAGCCCCTGGTGGCCCAGCCACGCTTTGGGCCAGGTGGGTGTGGTCGCTGGGTACAGCTGGAAGGACGTACGGATGGACAACAGCGGAAGGTTTGCCCCTTGGAGCAGGACTGCCAAGCTCACGCGCACAAGCCTCCTTTAGCCTCCATGTCCAGCCCTCTGTCCTCTGTGTCTGTGTGAGGTTGAAAAATAAAGCTTCCACTGTCAGATGTGTCCTTCTGTCTCAGGCGCTCTGCTTTGAGGCTGAGGGCCCTGGGTTCCGCTGGGAGCTTTGCGTCGGGGGTCTCCGAGCTCCTGTGGCCGCTCTGGTCCTGTGTGGTGGCCTGCGGCCCGCCGTGTCCCGGAGCAGTGTGCTGCCGGGCTCCCCACTCCACCAGTCTGGGGCTGGTGCACGTAGCCCGAGAAAGCCTCACCTGAGCTCCTCCCTCCCCCAAACACCAAAGGCTGAGGAGTCTGGGAACCGTCTGGGACCTTCCCTCTCCAGGGCCTCCACCCCCACCCACACCCACACCCTGAGCCACCAGCAGCTATCCGGAGGCCTGCCAGTGTGTCTACACAGCTGTCCCTGCACACAGCCCTCTCCTCCTGGGTGAACCAGGCTCTTGGAGGCATTCTCGGCACAAACACTGGAGTGTAAGCTTTTCACCAGCTCTTCGATGTCTCGGTGTAGCTGGGAGGGGTCGTGGTGAAGAGGTCGTGAGGAGGGACGAGGGCCTGGCCCTGGGTACAGAGGGCTGAGCGGGCGCTCTAGAGCCCGGTCCCTGGCTGCAGTCATAGGCAGAGGGCTGCAGAGGACAGGGTGCATGTGGAACACAGACTTTGTTCTCTGCACAGAGGACAGCCAGTGCCTGGTGTGAAGCACGAAGACACGGGGCCGACGAGCTCTAGGAAGGGAGCCCGGAGGGCACCTGTGTGGACGTGCACACGGGGCTTGGATGGAGGCAGGTGAGACCAGGCTTGGGTCTGGGGTTCAGCATCAGAGGTGGAAAAAGGAGCTCAGTAGTTCCGGAGCAGCTGTTGACACGTGCCGATGGATTTGAGGTTTGGGTAGGGGAAAGAAGGATGGAGCCTAAGTGAGGACTGCAGTGTGACAAGCTGGAGGGGGTCGTGGCCCGTGCCGGCCCGAAGATGACAGGCCTTGGGAGTGGGTGTGAGGGGTGGACGGCTGTCCCCACGCTTTTGCAGAGGTGCTTTGGGAAAGCCGAGGTGGTGGTGTCAAGGTCAGGAGCGGCGAAGCCACGCTGGCACCGGCTACAGAATGAACAGAAAACAAAGGGCGGGCCAGCAAATGTTACAGGTTTTTTTGTGAGGTTTTTTTTTTTTTTTTTACATTTATAGAAAAATAACGTCAAGGGAAGGGATTTTTAAGTCTGGAAACGCTGGTGAGACTGGTCTGGAAGCCCTAGTGCTGCGGTGAAGGGTCAAGTGAGCACGAAGTCAGGCCCTGAGGGCGGAGGGCGGGGTGTGGGGCACAGCCAGGAACTGCAGGGCTGGGCCCCGGCTCCCAGCGCTCCTATTACCATCCTGAGGCAGAGCGGCAGGGGGTCCTGGGTGCAGCCCCCACCGGGCTGAGCAGGCCCGTGCGGGAACATGGCTGAGAGTCCTTGCTGGGCGGCCAGGCCCCAGGGAGTCCAGGCAAGAGGCAGCAGAAGAGGTTTTAGAAACCCGTGTCAAGGCTCTGGGCGAGGGTCCTCAAGCCACTGGCGGCAGGCACTCCTCCAGGTGTGGCAGCCACAGGTGTGGAGCCCCGCCCCTGCGCCCCCTCCCCCGCACCGGCCCCCCTCCAGGAGGTCCGGGCTCCACAAACCTGTTTCTAACCAGGTCCCAGGGGCCACGCTGAGTAAACAGTCCTTAAGAAAACGGGGTGGGGGAGGGTAGGAAAGCCCGGGTCAAGAGATCCCGCCTTCCTCCCCGACCCCAGCCCACACTGCAGGCGGGCCTAAGGGCCACAGCCCATGCCTGGTGATCGGAGACGTGCGTTCGGGCTGGGAAGGCTCATGGACTCCGAGGGCCAGGAAAGGGGACTCGGGGCAACAAGCAAGAGCTTTAGTGAGCTGTAGTCGGAAGGACAGAAAACTCCGTGGTGTGGACACAGGACCCCGCCCTGAGTCCCTCCGAGACTCCAGAGGGGTAGACCCGTTGCTACCATGAGCTAAAGTCCCCAAAGCCTCGGCTGGCCTTTTTCTTGGCCACAGGAGCAGCTGTGCTGGTTGACGGCTCTTCCTCTGCTGCCCGTTTCCTGGAAAGAGGAGAACCGCTCTAGCTGCTGGGTGCGGACCAGCCCCCGAGCTGGGAGCCCACGCCCTCCCGCAGCGCCGGCTGGCTGTGAGGTCACACAGTCACTACCCTCCCCCAGCTCGAGTCCTCGAGCTCCAGCCTGCACCGTGGCCCCCACGGCACCTGCTCACCCCCAATGCCCGCCACTCCTTCGCCACAGGCGGGTTCTCACCCGTGGGCACCGGGAGGCTCTGAGGTCACCACGCAACGGGACGAGCGCCCTCGCCGCACTCACGTGGCTGCTGGGTTGATGTACTTGCCCACCCCCTGGCGGTACGTCTGGGGGCCCTGGCTCCCCGGCTTGGGCTGCTGTGTTTTCACAGTGCTTTCTGGGGCCGCCGCCTCGAGCTGCGTCTTCTTCCGCTCCTCGGCGATCTACGGCGGAGCAGGGTGACAGCTGGCCCGCAGCCCCGCAGGCCGGGCAGGCTCCCCGCAGCCCCTGCCCGCCCCGTGGCCACCTCACCTGGGCGTCGGCCTCCTCATAGGGGTCCACAAACACCGTGGTGGAGTCGATGCGGATCTCCTCCTAGCAGCGGAAGGAGGCGAGTGAGCGGGCGGCAGGAGGCAGCGGGCCCCTCCAAACCCACCTGCCCGGTGCCCAGCCCGGGCCGTCGCGCTCCCTCGGTTCGCCCGCGGCACATACCTTAGGGCGATCGGTTTTGGGATCGCTCTCCACGTTCTCCATGGCTGTCAGTGTGTCAAAGCCCCCAACAACCCTGCGGCCAAGGGACGGGGGTACCTCTGAATGTGCCCCAGGGCAGCACACCCCCAAGAGCCAAGTCCCTGTGGCATGGCAGGAAGAGGGGAGGAGGACGGGCCTGAGAAGGTGCCACGGGGATGAGGGGCCTGGTGGGGGAAGAGGTGAGAGCAGGGCGGGTGGGCCACAGCCGCACACACTGCTTCCACACTCTCCATAGTGCCCTTTGTGCTACAGGCTGCCGAGCCAAGGGGCGTGACGTGCCATGAGGCCACAAGCTGGAAATACCACCTGGGCCTTCACAGGACAAGAGGACAGAGAGGACATGGCCCAGGCTTGAGAATTGGAAGCACCCAGAGGACAGCCCGAGGAGGGTGAGTTTGGACAGGGCAGCCGGCCAGAGGGGGCTAGAGCGGCCCTCCCCTCAGCCAGCAGGTCTGCGGAGCCAACCATCCCCTGGCCAACAGAAAGGCCCCAAGGCCCCACTTCCGCATGGCCGTGACCTCAGCAGTGATGGTCATGCGGGCAAGTGAGCACGGAGCCAGGCAAGGGGAAAGGCAGCGAGAGGGTCCCACTGGGCAAGGAGCCCACCCGCAGCAGCGCCCCGGCCGTCAGCAGCAGCTTCTCTTACCGCCCGAAGATGGTGTGCTTCTTGTCGAGGTACGCGCAGGAGCGGAAGGTGATGAAGCTGGGCGAGGAGGACAGGGGGTCAGGAAGAGCCCGGCAGCCTTCCCCACCCAGCCTGCTGGGCCCCCAAGACTTCTGGGCACACACTAGGCATCCCCGTCCCCTCAAAGCAGCTCCGGGAAGCTGCAGCTCACATGTGTGCGCGGCCCCCACACCCTGCCTGGTCAGGGCAGGCTGTCAGCCAAGGCCACCCAGGGGCACCGGGACCCCAGCTCCCCAGGAGAAGGCCCCGGGCACAGCTGCCCAGGAAAGGCCAAGGAAGGCTCTGCCTCCAGCCTCGGCTGCTGCCAACTTCTGGTGGGCGGACAGACGCTGCCAGAGCCCGCAGGCAGAGACTGTTGGGGGGGGGTGGGTGGAGAGGGAGACTGGACACCAGAGCCCGTCCCGGTGCGACAGCAGCTGAAGCAGCAGGGACTCTGAACTGGAAGAAAGCAGACGGGCAGGAAAGGGAGCAAAGACACCAAGGAACGTGGGTAAACACCCATAAATGCTGACCTAGTAAACTGTCACATCTAATTTGGTGTAAAAATGAGTGAAATTTCAATGCCCAACGATATGAACATGTGAGCTGGCTGGGCTGGGGCGACGGCTCGGGCAAGGTCTGCCTGCGAGGGAGGGAGAGAGATGAACTGGTAACTGCAGGCTTGAAATAAATCTACTTAAAGCCAGAAGTGACACGTAACTTCCAAACTGGGAGAAAGAGGAAAGGAAGAAATGAAAAATATTTTTAAAAAACAGTAACCTGGCAGTACACATTAAGATAAAATATGGTTACTGACTGGAAAGTTAAGTACGCACCTAAGACCATCAGGTTGAATTAACCCCAAATCTAGGTGTGCGCCATAAAGACAGCCCTAAAACTTCAGGAATCTGGAAAGCTCTGAGTAAAAGAACAGAAGGAGAGGTCTAACAAGAGATGGAGAGAAGCATCCTGGGGTGGGGTCCCCTGAGAAGCGGTGTGGGCCGGGCAGCCCTCCTGGGACACCGTGCAATGCCGTCCACGTCCCCGACGGCTCACGGCACGCACACTCGGCGAGGGACAGAGGCTGAAGCCCATTCCACCGGGGACAGCACCCCTTTGGAGCCCCCCGGGCCTGACCAGACACGGCCGGCGGGCAAGTCCCGACTAGACGTCAACACCCACCACTGTGCAGACCTGAACTCTGCCCACCAAGAGGTCTCTCCACCGCACGTTTCTAACGCAGCTCAGGAAGCTTAAGAGGGAATGAAACAGTCCTGAAGAAAAAGAAAGCAAGAAAAGCAACGACAGGACAAACAAAGATATACCAGAAAGGAAGTCAAGTCTACGATTAGTTCTGTGACCTGCGAAGACAGGAGAGTACGTGCCGTCAGCAGTGGTGGAGAGCAAGATGGGAGCCTGAGAAAGGAGAGAAACAGAAGGAAGCCAGGGAGATGGAAACAGAAGGAAATTACATAAAATAAAACCAGAAAAGCCCTCCGTAAGCCATTAAGGAGAGCGGAAATGCAGACGTGGTGATGGACGGGAAGGGAGACGCCACCAGAAGTTTGGAAATCTTGAGATGGACCAGTTACATTCTGGCAAGAAACAGAAGCTACCCAGATGGCCCACAAAGTGGAAGCCGACTAAGGAATTAGCGTGAAGGGTCCGCACAAGCTGTCCTTGGCATGCTACTTACCACGCAGACCCCGTGTCCGCCAAGCCTCCCCAGGCTGTGCACACTGGACCTCAGGCCCGGCCAGCAGACCCGGATCAGGGGTGAGGACAGCGGCAAGTGGCCTAAAGCAGTGGCCGGCGGAGCGCCCAGTGTGGCGAGGACCAGCCCAGGTTTACTCCAGGACAAAACAGTAACAGCTAGGCTGGTCAACCCAGAGCTTCTATCCACAAATTCCAGAAGGAAAAGAAAACGGTCTGACCAGAGTAACAGATGCTAAGAGAAAAGCATCTGGAAACACAGCCTCTCCCAAAAAGTAGGCCCAGCAACAAATGATCAGATGGTAAAGCAGCATGTAACCTGGAGAGCGGGGTGCCCACGTCCTCTCCTTGCAGGCCTGACCCTGAGGGGGCTGGTGTTCAGGCTGGAAGAGCGGAACACTACCTTGTGCTGATAACCGTATCTAGGAAACCCAAGACACTCTTAATAAAAACTATTCAAATTATAAGAGAATTTAATAAAGTAGATATAAAATAGACTTTTTATTTATTTTTTTTTAAGATTTTATTTATTTATTCGACAGAGATAGAGACAGCCAGCGAGAGAGGGAACACAAGCAGGGGGAGTGGGAGAGGAAGAAGCAGGCTCACAGCAGAAGAGCCCGATGTGGGGCTCGATCCCATAACGCCAGGATCACTCCCTGAGCCAAAGGCAGACGCTTAACCGCTGTGCCACCCAGGCGCCCCTAAAATAGACTTTTTAAAAAGACTGTATTTATTTGAGAGAGAGGGCACGCACACGCACAAGCAAGAGAGTGGCAGGCAGAGGGAGAGGGAGAAGCAGACTCCCCGCTGAGCAGGGAGCCTGATGTGGAGCTCGATCCCAGGACCCCGGATCATGACCTGAGCTGAAGGCAGGCACTGGACTGAGCCACCCAGGCACCCCCCCAAAAAAACTTTCCCTATATAAGCAACAGAATTGGCAAAGAATTCTGATTTAAAAATATCAAATTAGGGGCGCCTGGGTGGCACAGTCGTTAAGCGTCTGCCTTGGGCTCAGGGCGTGATCCCAGCGTTCTGGGATCGAGTCCCACATCAGGCTCCTTTGCTGGGAGCCTGCTTCATCCTCTCCCACTCCCCCTGCTTGTGTTCCCTCTCTTGCTGGCTGTTTCTGTCAAATTAATAAATAAAATCTTAAAAAAAAAAATCAAATTAGGGACACTTGGGTGGCTCAGGTCATGATCCTGGAGTCCTGGGATGGAGCCCCACATTCAAGCTCCCTGCTCAGCGGGGAGCCTGATTCTCCCTCTGCCCCTCCCCCTATGCTCTCTCTCTCTAATAAATAGAAAAAAAATCAAATTATACAATCCTTAAGTAGCCTTATCTGGGAAGGCAGGGAACCCAGGTGAAAACTCCAAAACCACATTAAAAGACAGAAAACATACCCTCAGGGAAAGTCAAGCCACGTTCTTAAATGGAAGATGTCCTACATCTATCCTTTCAAAATATCAATGTCCTGTCACTCCAATTAGAACACCCCTAGAGTTTGCTCTAGAGAAAATGATTTTAAAGTTTGGGGAGCCTGGCTGACTCAGTCGGTGCAGCGTGTACTCTTGATCTCGGGGTCATAAGTTCGAGCCCCACGGTGGGTGCAGACATTACTTTAAAAAAATAAAATCTTGGGGCGCCTGGGTGGCACAGCGGTTAAGCATCTGCCTTCGGCTCAGGGCGTGATCCTGGCGTTGTGGGATCGAGCCCCACGTCAGGCTCCTTCGCTGGGAGCCTGCTTCTTCCTCTCCCACTCCCCCTGCTTGTGTTCCCTCTCTCGCTGGTTGTCTCTATCTCTGTCAAATAAATAAATAAAATCTTTAAAATAAAATAAAAATAAAAATAAAATCTTTAAAAACAAAAATGATCTAAAATTTCATATTAAAGAGGAAACAACCAAATCAAGCCAAAACATGCTGTGGAAGCAGGGAAGGTGGACTCCCCTACTAGAACTTCCTACAGAGAGCCAGTATGATTGAGTAGGATTACCTCCTACAGGTAAAGGATTCGTGGAAAATCACCCAGAACAAGTCACTGAAGCTCGGAGACCCTCAGGGTACAAAAGGGAGGTGTTCCACCTGACGGGGCCCCCTCAGGAGAGGATGGCCCGGGGTCCGGGTGGCCCCAGCCGCCACACTTGACCAGAGCTCCAGCGGGCAACCTCACGTGAGAAGACGAGTCAGCGGCAGGGCTGCAACTGAACCGGGAAAAGCAGGGATTACTCTCTAAGTGACGCCGGCACAGCGGGAGGGACGCAGAACACTTGGTTCGCATCCGTGTACAGACACGGTGTGTAAAGACATGATAACAAAAATTAAAACCTTCCCACCTCAAAAAACTAAAGTCTTCCAAAACTTCTGGAGACCCCATGAACCAATGAACTAAGGGTAGAGTCCCTTAAGTACAACTAAAAACTGTACGAGAGACATACTGGAATATATTTTAAAATACCATGGGCAGTTTTTCCAACTGGAAACACCTGGAAAAAATATCCAGAATACAGATGCCTAATCTAAAAAGCTCTGAAGAAAAATACAAACCTCCTCGTAAAAAGAGAGCAAAGAGGAAAGAGTCAACAAAGAACAAGCAGAAACCAAAGAATTTTTAAAAATTGGAAATGATGAAACTCAGGTGAACTCCTACAGCTCCCAGAGAGGGAAGGACAGATAGGTCAAGAGAAACCCTGGCTGGACAGGCACCCCCATTCCACCCAGCCGGACAATTCTGCACGGGAATCCCATCACATGTGCAGGAAAGCCACCACCCCCAATGCCACCATCCCTGACCACCGGCCCCCACACTGCACAGACCAATCTCCCCTGCCTGCCTGCCCCATGGCGTAAGGCTCCTCCAGAAAACTGTCTTTCCGCCACCCCGAAGACGCCCCTCGGCCCCTGCCCCTGCCAGGCTGGGTCTGGCCGCTCTCCTCCCCACACTCACTCCCGCTGGGCCCTCACCCCCTGCCCTTCCCAGGACATGGGGCTGCCCAGGCCCATACTTCCAGCCTATTCTCACCCCCTCGGCTGACCCACTAGGATGAGGCTGGGTGTCCCAGGCATCAGACACACCAGCGCTGCAAGCACAATTCTCAGGCCCTCACCGGGCCGCCCCGTTTCGACAAATGCACTACATGTCCTAGGCCACCGCCCCTCCCCCGCCACCCAAGCCAGCACCTGCCGCCTCCTGCAGCCTCCCTGGTCTCTGAGCAACCACCTACGTTTATGGCTTCGTGGGCACGCACCCCAAGGCACACACACGGGGGTGGTATGTGATCTCCTCCAGGGCGCTGCCCACTGTCTGGGTGGGACTCAGGTGGAGCCCCTTTAGGGCAAAGCAGAGAGGGAGGAGCCACCCACAGGTGCCCGCTGACTCACAACTGAGACTTGTTGGCGTTGGGCCCCGAGTTGGCCATGCTGAGGATGCCCCGGCCCGTGTGCGAGAGGTTGGGCCGGAACTCGTCTTTGAAGGGCTTTCCCCAGTACGACTCCCCGCCTGCAAGAGGAAGCAAGCACGGCTGGCAGCAGCCATGACTGGGTCCCAGCTGCATGCAGCCAGCTCTGGAAATCTGTGCTAAGTCCCAAGGGGACACTGACGAGTACTTCAGAGGGCACCCCTGGCCTCGAGGGACCCTCATCACCGTCTCCCCACGGATCTACCCCCGGCCCCCAGGCCCCTCGAAGCCCTGTGTGGGGCTGGACCCCTAGTACAAGGAGTAAAGGGTGAAAGCTGCGGGTCACGACCGCTCACACCACACCGAGTGAGTGAGCGGCCTGGGCCTCGGAGCCGACAGGCCCGGAAGGGGCTCTAGAGCAGCCAGAGGGCATCGTGTTTCTCTCCCCATCCATCTAGGCCTTGCAACCATCTCAAAGAGAGAAAACTGAGGGATGTGCCTGAGGTCACACAGCAGGCTGGTGGCCGGCCTATCAGATTCCACATACAAACTCTCGGCACGCCTCCCGCCCACCCACCCGCCATGGCCCAGAGAGCAGCCAAAGCTGCCGGGGAAGCCCTCCCACCAGTGCCTACCTGTGCCTGTGCCGGTGGGGTCCCCCCCCTGGATCTGTGAGAGGAACCAAAGCCAGTCAGCAAGCTGTACCCCATGCGCCCAAGGCCCCACTGGCCCTCCGGCTGCTGCCCACCACCGACTGAACCAACTCCCCACCGGCCAGGTGGGCTCGAGAGCAGCTGAGTTGCTGGTAAGAACAGAGCCCTCTCGGGCCGCCTCTCTGCACGAGCCCAGCATGGCCGGGCTGGGGACACCTAGGGGTCAGCCCGCATGTTCCCCACCCGAGAAGGGGCTCATGGGTACGATCACAGGAGACACCGGCAGCCCTCGCCCCGGCCACGAGTCCCGCACCCCTGCAGAGGCGCGAGTCTGCGGCCAGCACAGACTCTCGTCACTCACCACAAAGTTCCTGATGGATCTGTGGAAGATGGTGCCATCGTAATACTGCTTCTTGCAGAGCTTGATGAAGTTCTCACAGGTCTTTGGCGTCTACAAAACAGCCCAGATACTTCCGTGAGGTGAGGAGCAGCGGACGGGAGGACTGCAAGCACCACTCAGGGCCCTTATCAGGCAGGGGTGCTGCTCAGCTGCCCGGCCGGACACAGTAAAGCAGGACCCATGAGGCTGAACGACAGGACACCTGCATCTGCCGTGACCCTGAGCGAGCGCCGCCGAGAGACACTCGAGCAAGTGGGGGGCAGGGGTGTGTGTGCGTGTGTGTGCGCGCGCGTGTAAGGAGCCTGACCCCTTCTGAGTGATGGGTGCGCACGCCCCGCCCAGAACACGGGCCCAGGAAACGCAGTGCACGGCTCACAGGGGAGGGAAGTGCGGGCACCAGGCCTTCTAGGGACCAGGTGGAACATTCGCTCGCTCTACCAGCGCGTACCAAGTGCGGGCATGGATTTAAGACCCTGGAAAGGAGCGCAGGCTCAGGGTGGGGACGGCGGCCACACGCACCATGTCGCAGTGCAGCTCCAGGTTGAGGTCGCCCTTGTTCGTGTGCAGCCGCACGTAGCCCTTCTTCTTCACAAACTGGTAGCGCAGCACATCCTCATCGATGGCAGCTGCGAACCGAGGCCGAGCTCTGTACTGCCCTCCGGCTGGGGCAGCACCCCCCACCCACACCAGGCTCCGGGGAGAGCCCGAGGGTCGGCCCCGGGCCACAGGGCAGGGTGGGTGTAGGGGCAGAGGGACGAGGCAGGGCTCAGTAGTTAAGGGGGGGGGGGGTACTGGAAAAGCCTGGACATGGGATCAGTGGGAGGAAGGGGACAGTGGGGGCCTGGTAGGCCAAAAACACGAGAGGAAGGGGTGTGGGGCCGGTGCCATGGTGGGACATGGGCTGGAGCCCAAGGGTCTCCTGCCCCCAGCTGGGCCCCCACTGCAGTCTCCAAACCCACCGCCCCCCGATACATACACACTTTCAGAAAGGGCCCGTCACTGCCCGACCACACCAGAGCTGCCACAGCACCCATGAAGGTCTGGCACAGATGGAGCGACGCTTGGGTGGGGGATGGGGGGCGTTGGGGGGCAGGGCGCCCGCCCTCGGCCGCACTACTGGGGACGGAGGTGCACGGGCAGCTACCTGCTTCGTGCGTGGTCTCCGGAACCATGGCGGTGGAGGTGAAGGAGGCGCTGACCTTCCCGGTGGAATAGTGCGCCTGCAGAGAAAACCAGGCGGCCCATGAGCAGTGCCCCGGGAGGCTGGAAGGCCCGGACCCCACCACTTGAGGCCCGCTCAGTGCCTCTAAGAAGCTGTCCCTGGCTGCCACCCACAGAGCCCAGCGGGGACTTCCAGGGGGCCTGGCCCTCTAAGGGCTCAGGGAGTGAGGGGACCGAGCGGGGACACGTGCAACAGAGGGCCCCGCCTGGGCAGGAGGCTGAGGCCCAGCTGGCCAAGGCTCTCATGGTAACTGAGACCCTGGACAGAACTAGGAACTGGTCACTGCTGGGTTCACAGTACGAGGGACTCTAGTTCCTTTTCAAAGGTTTCAATCTTCTACAGTAAACACATTGCTTTTTTAGTCAGGAAAAAATAAGCCCCAATATGTTGTATTTTTGTCCGAGACAGAGGAGGAAAAAAAGGTGATTTCTCCCCATCAGAAGGAAATACACCAAAACGCTAAGCACTGTTGTTTTAGAGGAGTGGGGCTGTGAACACCAACCTTCTTTCTTTTCTCTCGCAAGTTTCCCTGGATAATTCTCTGAGGAAGCCTCAGAGCCCCTCTATCCCCCATCCCCCATAGCCCTGCCTCAACAGGAGAAGGAGCCGCTCTGGGGCCTGACAGGTCGGGGCACAAATCCTGGCACCATCACTGCCAACTGGGGGCCTCGGGGCCGACGAGAAGCAAACGTGATACCCAAGCAGAGGGCACCACCTGTCCCCTCCCCTCAGCGCTACGGTACCCTGAGACACCCGTCATCTCTCCCTGGGTTTCCTCTGGGCACCAACTGACCAGCTCTGCAGGGTAGTCCCAGGGGCTGTCTCTTCCCTGCTGTCCTGAGGATGCAGTGTCACGTGGTACCCAGGCAGAGGTCCACCCAGCATATCAACTCCGGGCTGCCCAGTTCGGGCCAGGGTGAGATACAGACCCTGTATGGCCCCCAGCACACGCATCTGCCACCCTCAGCCTCCTGAGGCCCAGCCTCAGTGCAGCCCGCCTCTGGGCCCCCAAGGGGCAGCTGGGCTGTGAGGGGTCCCGGCCACCTCCCTCCAAACATATCCCAGGGCCCCCACGAGCTCCTTCCCCCAGGACCCCTCTGAGGGGCCGAGATGGGCAGGCTGGCCGCACTGGAAGCTGTGTGGCCCTCTGCCTACTCACAGCATTCAGCTTGTCCACTTTCTTCTTCTCGGGGACCTTCATGGTGGCCGCCAGGACCTCATCCCCTTTGAACTCCTTGTAGAGCTCTTGCAGTGTCTCGCGGGTCTCGGCATTTGTATTTTTCAAATAATAAGATGGGTCCTGTTTGGCCTTTTCTTCATCTACAAAACAGCACGGTGGCCCTGCTCAGCCGATCACCCAGCAGTGTCCCCAGACAGGCATGACGGGGACAGGAGGCCAGAGCCAGTTGCAACAGCGGAAGCCCGGAGGAGGATGCAGGCCACGTAACCCGAGCCTCCACACGGTGACACTTTCCTGGTGGCTACGATGCAGGGGAGAGGGTGCGGGGAAGAGCTCGAGGCAAGAGCCCACAAGGGTGGCAAGTCAGTCCGCTGCAGCTTCTGCTGTGGTCAGCTCTGGACTCTGTCCCCAGCTGCCCCCTGGCCCCAGTCACCGGCCCCCCCACCCCAGGACCTGCCTCCACGCCAGAGGGACCCAGCAGCCTGCACTCATCACCTGTCCCTGCAGTGGGAACAGAGACAACTTCTAAGGAGCCAGGGGAGGACCTGGGAGAGGACGCGGCCCCAAGGGGCCCTGGGGTGGAGCCCTGAGTGGGGCAGAGGCGGGGGCCAGGCCTCCACCATAGGTGGCTGTGCCCACCAAGCATATGGGCCCCGGCTGGGACTCCCCACATCAGGTCCCCTGTGGGCGGGTGTGGGCAAGTGCGGTCCTGCCAACCTCCACACAGAAGTGAAGCATCAGCCAGTCTGGGCTTGAGCAAGACTCCTGGAAGCTCCAGCCCCCAGCAAGGTGAGGGCTTTCCCCAGAAAGCACTACATATTTCACCCAAACCCCTGGCACCCAGGCCAGCTGTGGTTGTACCTACCAGGATCTGTTATTTTTATGTTATTCTTCACATGAAAAAAATTGGAGACATTGAATTTGTCCAAATTGGTGGGGTCCTGCAGCAAAAACAACACGTGGGGCAGAGTGAGCCGGGCAGCAGAGGACGGGCGGGTGGCCTGAGAGTCCCAGGCCTGGAAGGCACGAGGCCAGGGGCAGCACAGAGATCTGAGGTGTCGAGCAGGGAATGGAGGGCACCAGGGGTCAGGAGCGGGCTCTGCCCGGGCAAGGCCACAAGCAGGGGTAGGGTGGGGACAGTGGCACACCAAACTATGTCCCCTTCTCCCCGTCACACGGCTGATGAGCACGGATGGATGTTCATCTGGGGGTGCGGTCAGACACGGGGCAGCTACCTTAGGCCTCCCACACCCCCCCCACACGCTCCCTTCAGCGTGGCTGCCAGACACGGAGCCCACAGCGCCTCGAGCCCTGGCGACGGCGAGGCCCCCTGTGGGCGGGAGCGCGCGCAGACCTCTGATGAGGATGGAACAAGCCAAGGACAGGAACAGCCCACAAAGGCCACCCCCCGAGTTTCTAAGTCCAGGTCTTTCAGGAACCCACTCAGGGCTGACATCTAGAGGCACGTTCTATGTTCAACGCTGGGGTAGGACACACACCAGCCTGTCCTCTCCCACCTGGATACGGAGATGGCTTTGGGGGCAGAGATGAGCGGCCCTGACACAGCAAGGACAGGCATCGGAAGGAGATGCGAGAGCCAGACGGAAGCGGCCGTGTGAAGACCCGGGCTGACAGAGAACAGGGGCGCTGGAGCTGGGGGCGCTGCCAGGAGCTGGGGGCAGCTGGGAAACCGCAACCAGGCAGGCCCCTGAGCCTAGGCGGGGAGGCGGGGTTGGCAGAGGGCACCAGGGTCCTTCCTGGGCACAGCAGAGGCAAGGGGACACCCACCTGGAGAGTGATGATGTCCTGCCGAGAGAAGGGCTCGTCCGTCAGCAGGTCTCGGAAGTTCTTGGCCTTGATATTTAGCTGCTCCACTGCCTGCAGCCAGGAGGGAGCCCACGGTTATCGTGCCCGCCCCGACCACGTACCCTCCAGGGGCTCACGGCAGCGGCCCCGCCATGGAGCGCAGAGCCTGCTGAGTTCCAGATATTCGAATCAGCCATCTCAGCAAGGCTCACCGAAGGACACTCCCGTGACACACATCTGACATCAGCAAACGGGCTCAACAAGGCCGGCCATGCAGTTCTACCAAGCCCCTCCCACCAAATCTGTGCATTCTTTGGGCAAAAGTGACCCCTGGGTCCCCCAGGGCAGCGCTGGCCATCCAGACCCTGCCAACGGCCAGGGACAGGTGGGAAAACAGCTCAGAGAGGGCTTCCCTGCAATACGGCACCAACGCGACTGCTGCTGTGCCCTCTGCCAGCCCACCTGGGGACTCCAGCACAAGGTGGGGGCGGGGGGACACGACTCGGCGCTCCCCTCGGCCCTGGGCCTGTCCTCAGAGCACAGGTTCCCTCCCAGGGCCTGATCAATGAAGACCAAAACTGTGGGGCGGACCCATGGGGTACAAAACCACCCCCCAGGTCTCAGGTCCGGAGGCCACAGGAAGGGCACACCTCTTCTTGACTGCGCCGGTGGCTCTCAGAACGTAGCCCTGCCAGCCCAGGGCTGCCCTGAGCCACACAGCTGAAGAGCCGAAAAGCCTACACGTGCCACCGTTCCTGAGAACCCACCTCATGGGTGTAGACGTTGCCAGTGGTCCTGACAGCTACAATGTGGGTGTTGTTGGTGAACACGGTGAACAGCACCGGGCAGTGGTACTTTCCTAGAAAGAAGGCACATGCAAAACCAGTCAGAGAAAGGGCCAAGGGCCAAGGGCAAGAGAGGAGGCAGAACCCTGTCAGCAGGCTCACAACGGAGACCCAGAGGGACAATGAGCTGCTCAAGCCCCCTGCTCCAATCCCAGTGGGAAACTCCTAGTGGTCCTGCAAAACCCAAGCCCTACATGGCCTTCCCTGGAGGAGTCTGCGCCATCAGCCCCCAGCCTGCTGCTAGTAGCCACCACCCTGGCCTCCTCCTCCTCCATCTCAGACCCCGCCCCATTCCCGAACCTCCTGTATCGTGGCCTGTGTTACTGCAACAAGCTCCCACTGCCCGCCCTGCCCCGCCCCTGCCCCACCGACTCTGCACCAGGCAGCCAGGAAGCACGTTCAAGTAAGTCCCAACAAATACACTGTGGAAAAAGGTGGGGGGAGGATATTTACAGATTAAGAGACTTAGGAGATGGCAACCACACGGATTTGTGTGGACTTCCTTCTTTTTTTTTTTTTTTTAAAGATTTTATTTATTTATTTGACAGAGAGAGACAGCCAGCGAGAGAGGGAACACAAGCAGGGGGAGTGGGAGAGGAAGAAGCAGGCTCCCGGCAGAGGAGCTCGATGTGGGGCTCGATCCTAGAACGCCGGGATCACGCCCTGAGCCGAAGGCAGACGCTTAACGACTGAGCCACCCAGGCGCCCCCCAAGCATCCAACTCTTTTTTCTTTTTTTAATTTTTTTTTTACAGATTTTATTTATTTATTTGATAGAGAGAGACAGCCAGCGAGAGAGGGAACACAAGCAGGGGGAGTGGGAGAGGAAGAAGCAGGCTCCTAGCGGAGGAGCCCAATGTGGGGCTCGATCCCAGAGCACCGGGATCACGCCCTGAGCCGAAGGCAGACGCTTAACGACTGCGCCACCCAGGCGCCCCTCAAGCATCCAACTCTTGATCTCAGCTCAGGTCTTGATCTCAAGGTTGTGAGTGTCAGCCCCGCACTGGGCTCCATGCTGGGTGTGGAGCCTTCTTTAAAAAAAAAAAGAAAAAAAAAAGGTGCTTGCAGGTCAAAAATGTTAAAAAGAAAACAAACAAACAAAAAAAACAGGTGAACGCTCAGATCTCGTCTCTCCTCTCCGGCTGGCACCTGAGAGTTCTGTGGCTGCCCGTGCCCTACACGACTGCTCTGCACTGTCCCCAACCCGGACCCCTCTGACCACAGCCCCCTGCTTCCACGCCTCACACTGTGCCAGCAACACAGGCTTCCTCAGGGCCTTTGCACTGGCTGTGCCCTCTGCCTGGAACGCTTTCCCCCACATCCCTCACGCCTTGTCTCTCATTGGATTCCCACGCAAACCCCACCAGCGTGTCTTGCTATGACTCCCTCTCCTCCCTGCTCCTTATCTTCGGTTGCTGGCAGAAGCAGCATCTGACACACTATGGTGAACTGTTTTCCAGCTTCCTCCCTCACCATAACGTAAGCTGCTTTTATTCCAGGAGGGATGTGGTCTGTTTTGCTCTCTGCACATAGCAGGCACTCAGTAAATACGTGCTGAATGAGAGACACGCTGTGGGCCTTGGAGTCAGCCGATCTCAGAGCGGAAGGTCTACAGTGCTTGGCTACCAGCACGGAGCTCCCTGACCTCCAGAGACCATCCACAAAGCACCGTGCTTCTGCTCTGTCGAGGCCACTCCCTCTTTTACGGTGAGCCGCCACCTACTGTGGGCCAGGCTCTGGGGGAGACAGGCGTGTCAGACCCCAGCATCTTCCCAGGACGCACACACCCAACGAGCGCAGATAACCTCAACCGTGGCATCTGCACGGGCCGAGAGAACTGGGCCAGGCCCACAAAGAGTCAAGAGCAAGGTCGGTGCCCGCGGCGGTCACTCAGCTTTGGTATATTTGACAACAACAGTGGACAATGTGGAGGACTAGAAAGCAGGACCCCTGGGCTGGGGTGGGGCTTCACAACCAGTGGCAAACCCATCACCCCCCACGCCCACCAGCCCTGGGCCTCCGTCTGAGCAGTGAGCAGACCAGGGTCGCAGCTAGACAGGGTCCATGCCCACGGGCCCAACTGTACACACAGAGGCCATCAGCAACCCTCTCGGCCCCGCTGCCCTTGTGGGAAGAAGTGCCCAAAACTCAACATTTCACCCCCCACCCCACCCCCAGCTTTAAACTACCTGGACCTTTAAGGAAAAATTATGTTACATCTTTTTTTTTTTTTTAACTGGGGTAAAGTACAAATAACCTCTGCCACTTCAACCATTTTATCTTATTATTTTAAGTAATCTTTACTGCCAATGTGGGGCTTGAACTCACATCCCCGAGATCAAGAGTTGCGGGCTCCACTGACTGAGTCAGCCAAGCCGCCCCTTGTATTTGAAAAATTGAGTGTCCGGCTTGATCAGAAAGGAATGATGGATTCTGCAGAGTACTTGATGAGAGGTGGGGCGTTGGGGTCTGTGGCACAGTCTTTGAAATGGCCATAAAAGGGACCACTCACCTTCCTTATTCTTTGCAAAGTTCAGCTTGATCAGGGACCTCCCATCCAGTTTCTGGAAGAAGAATTATTAAAATTAGTCGTAACGAATAAATGGCTGATGTGAAGAAATGCAGAGCCTATGAGGCTGGGTGAAGCAGAGAGATGGGCAAAGTCTCTGACCACGCAAGCCTTTACAGCTGCAGGCGAGGAGTAAAGCCGCAGGGGCCACCCTGAGGGCCCCGGGACCCAGAAGTGACGTGGATAAGGAGGGCTGCCCCACGGAACCCCCAGCCTCTGAGCGGCGCACTCACAGGGGCGACCCCTGCCTAGACGCCGAGGGTGGAGGTGTGTTTTATACTTCTCAAGTGCTGACACGTTTTTATGGTGAGCCCTGATGCACTGACTACTTCTGAAGTTAAAAATGAATGTATTTCTTCATCTAAGTGGTGGGTACACAGGCATGCCCCTACTGTTCTGCTGTAGGACTACTTAAGAAAGAACATTACAAAGTGGGGGGAGGGGAAAGAATCGGTACCCCCGCATGCTGAGTGAGTGTGATGGGATCCTCTATTTTTCAAAGTTCTGCACTGTCTACAGTTTACGCCTCTACTGTGGGAAACTTTACGATAAAACACAGCCCAGGCAGCCAGAGGAAAAAAGCTGCCCCGGAGTGGGGGGCCTGGATTGGAGCAAGTGAAGGGGACTGTGGAGGGACTCCAGAAGGGGGAGGCAAAGCTGTGTGCCCGGGAGCACCTGACTGAGGGCCCACGTCCCAGCGGCCCGTGGCCACTCTGGTGCGGGCCCGGCCCAGCCCTGCCTACACGAGGCACAGAGGAGACGCCGGATGGGCATCCTGGGGCCAGGCCCCTGGGTCCTCGCCCTCCTGCAGCGGCCAGCCCCCACCTGCTCCTCCACGGCTGGTTTCATTCCTTCCGTTGTCACTCAACTGCCCCCCACCATCCCGCCACCGGTGCAGGTGGGCATTCGACTCCAGGACAGACAACAGGGTCCTCGCTCCAAGGCTGCTCCCATCAGACAGCCCTCCTCCTTCGGGCCCAGGCAGCCCGGGAACATGACCCTGCACACAACACGCTCCTCCTGGGTCCCCGAGAAGGCACATGGGCCAAGCCTGCCCTTGGTGAACTGCCCCTGTTAGCTGCCATGTTGGGCCCGCTAACCGGGCCCAGAGGCCGAGCCGAGCATCTACATGTTTTGGGGCTCTGAAGCGCACCCGTGAAGCAAAACGTCCAAAGTAACGAAAAGCGCCCCGGAGGCCACTGAACGACAATATCCACGGGGAAGGAGACGGAGGCCATGAGGACAAGCACGGACAAGAAGACACGAGGGGCCCCGGGGCAGAGTGGGGCCGGAAAGCCACCACTGGGAGCGCAGGGTGCAGACCCTCCGGCCTAGAGGAGCCCTGAGACCGGCTGCTCCCCTGAGGCGGACGCAGCCTTCATGTCAGGGAAGGCAGTGAACCCCGACCACAAGCCAATCACGGGGCACAGGCAGGGAGCACGGACCCCACGGCAAGGCCCTGGAAGCCCACGGTGGCTCCCAGCAGAAGGCCTCACAGGAAAACACTGCCAGTCACGCTTTCGAATGACAAACCATGAGGAGGGACGCAGCAGACGCCTGAAGGAGAGCTCTCTCTAAGGGAGGCCGGGCTGCCAGCACCACCTCAACCGTCTGAGAACAAGCCCAACGGCCCTGGGCGGCCGGGCCCAGGACACCCCCCCCGGTCTAGCCCCCTTTCTTCCAAGGGCGGGGAAGGACCACTGGGGAGCCACCCACCGTACCGAGGGGCCCACAGCACCCTACACTCTGTCACAAGGGCCAGGGAGCCCGGACAGCACAGAAGGGCCTCTGGGAAACAGGTAACAAGACCTCGGCGAAGTGAAGAACCAGTGACACTTCACCTGTCCTAGGCTGGTGACCAGGACGCCGTTCACGCTGCTCGCCCCCTCACTACCTCCCCTCGAGCGCACAGCGCCCAGGCCCTCCTGGGCCTCCCTGACGGCGGCCGCCACGCTGCACGGCCTCCCGGGTCTCCGTCCCAGAACTGACCAGGCCTCATCCAGCTGCTGTCCTCCGCGGCAGGGCAGGGCCTCATCCCAGCACACAGGGCTCTCAGCTCCACGGCGCCAGAACCGGCCCGCCTCGCCCGGCACGCCAGCCCTCCTCACGCAGGCCGCATTGCATCAGGTTAACCTCTCCGCCTCAAACACCTCCTCCGGCCACCCTGAAGTCGACCGTCCTCCAAGGTCGCACAGAAGTCCCCACCCTCCCCGCTGGCTCTCCTCACCCCACCTCCACCCTACTGCCTGCCCCTACTCCGCGCACCCGAATCCCTCCTGCCGCTAACCTCTGCTTCTGAGGCGTCCGCCTTCCTGCTGAGCCCCCCTGGCCTGGAACGCCGAGCACAGGCTGGATCACGTGCTTCCACCTGTCTGTCCCTGGCATCCCTGACACAGGACACGCTAACTGATCAATCCGCCCGAGATGGGGCTGCACTAGAAGGCTCCTACTGAGCTCTCCCCGGCCCCGGGAAAAACACAGAACCTGATGTGATGGCCCCACGAGGCCCCCAGGTCCATCTGTAACAGCAGTCGTGGGTCCAGCCTCTCTGGGCCACCTCCTCAGCCCCCATCCCGGTCCGAGCTCGCACAACACCTCTCACGCAGACGGCGCACAGCCCCCTGGCTGCTTTCCCACCTTCCACCCTTGCCTCCCTACCGTCCCGTTTCCCCACCGCAGCCAAACCGAGCCTCTGAAACACAGGCCAGGGGCACCTGGGTGGCACAGTCGGTCAGGCGTCTGCCTTCAGCTCGGGTCATGATCCCAGAGTCCTGGGATCAAGCCCCATGTCGGACTCTGCTAGACAGGGAGTCTGCTTCTCCCTCTGCCTCTGCCTGCTGCTCTGCCAAGCTGCTTGTGCTCTCTCTCTGTCAAATAAAATCTTTAAAACAAAACAAAAACACAGGCCAGATCACGACACGCTTCTGCCTGAAACCCTGCCCAGCCTCCAGCACCCCCAGAACAAACCCGAGCTCCCCCCAGGGCCTTCAAGGCCCCCCGTGACGTGGCCTCTATCTGCCACCATCGCCCCCCATCCTCGGGTCTCAGCTTCAACGGCGCTGCCACACAGACGTTCCCCAAGGCCCCCAGCCCCCTGTCGGTGAACGCCTCTACCTCCCACAGCTGACAGCTCGCAGGCGCTGCACGCAGCACAGGCCCACACCTCGCCACCGGATGCCACCGAGGAAGTGAAGAAACGGGCCCGCGCTGCAGTGTGAGGGAACGAGAGGGCTCCGAGAAGTAAAGGGACCACCGGAACGTGGGAACTGTAGCAGCCCCACGAGTTTATGACGGAGGCACGCAGCGGGGGGCAGAAAAGGTGACTACACTGGAACTTGGCTCTGGGGCTCTCTTCCCGAGTGGCACAGAATTCCTGACACTGGGCCTGTATGCGTGACACAGAAGCAGCTGCTTAACCTCACTCAGGATAAAAATACAAATTAAGGGGCGCCTGGCTGGCTCAATCAGTGGAGCATGCAACTCTGATCTCAGGGTTGTGGGTTCGAGGCCCGCACTGGGTGTGAGATTACTTAAAAATAAAATCTTAAAAAAAAAAAAATTAAAAAACGCTTTCAGGCTGAGGCAAGGAAAATTTCTAAAAACTTGATGATACTCATGGTCGTTGAGTATGGGGAAACAGGCATTTGCAACTTCCCTGAAGGACAATTTGCCAGTAGCTTCCAAAACTGAAACCGCACCCACCCTGTCACCCAGCAGTCCTGGGAGGACACTCATATGTGTGTCTGGAGAAACGTGCGCAAGGGCAGTCCCTGTCCACTGTGACAGCGGGTAACTTCAAACATGCTGCAGCAGCCCCACAGGAAGACGCATGTAGCCACCACAGAACGTGGCAGGGCCCTACGCACTGATGTTCAGATCTCCGACATGCCGTGGGGTGCACAAGCAAGGTACAGAGGGGTTCGCACGTGTGACTGCATCCACGGGCCAAGGAAAGAAGATGTACGTCTGTACATGCGTGTACGTGTAGGGAACATTTCCAGAAAGGAACAGTGTGGGGAAGGGAGGGGAGGACAGTCCCACTCACGGTGCCCCGTGAACAGTCTTCTACCGCGCTCATGTGTACCAAAAACACAGAACAAAAGGACAGATGAGAGGACAGCATTCACTCGGCATCTCTTAAACTCCTGCCCAGCCGCTTACCTCTCCATTGCTGGGGTTGGTCCCATACTTCTTAAGCCAAGGGACAATGTTACTGAAGGGGAGAGAAGAGAGAATGTCACCCAGGCAGTCAGGCGCAGCCCGGTGACGAGGCCACCGTCCAGGAGGGTCGCGTCCAGGTGAGACCTACGAATGGGCTCCGCTTCACTTCCGCGAGCAGCTTGCCTTGACCAAGGAAGTGAGGAGTGTTTCTGGATACGTGGGTCTCAACGTACGTCCAGTGTTTTTATTGCGGTTATGGATAAACAACACAAGCCAGCGAACAAAGACATATGCAAATACTGATACGTCTATATAATGAGATACTGGGCCAGCATCAAAAATCAGGCTTCCAGAGAATTCTGATGACACAACTGAGTGAAAAATGGATTCAGAACTATCTTCGCAGTATGACCTCAACCACGTGCCAGAAATAAACTCACAGAAAAAGAGGAGAATAAATGTTGACAGTGGTTATCCTGGATAGTGTGATTTTGTAAATTTTTCCTTTTACCTTGAAGTATTTTCCACATTTTCCAAAAAGAGACTGAAACATGAAAAAATTACAGAAGCTCGTTTATGTTGGAACATAAAACTGAGCAGCATGCTTCAAAACACAGCACTGGGAAAGTATGTACCTAAATTATGGCTCTGCTTTCATCAAGTGAAAAGTGCTCAAGTTCATTAACATTCCAAAACAGGTATAGGTAGACCAACTAGAACCCTAGACACCCCCATGTGTGGAAAGAGGTCAATGCCACCCGAGGCAGGGACAGTAGCGCCTGCTAGCAAGGCTGCCTGCCCAGGGGTCACAGCAACACTGCGGCCTCATCCCGAGGCTCTGGAAGTCCCTCCTGTGTCCCCAAGGTGCCACCCAGGGCTCCCGAGGCTGCCAAGACCCCAGCGTGGCCCGGCTTGGCACGCCTGAAGCCACAAACCCTCCAGCTGGTCCCATACCCCCTTCCTGAGTGGGTATCAACAGTCTCACCCCTTTTGTTAGCTCAAAAGTCGAGGGAAAACTCACAGCAAGTCAAAGACGACGCCTTCAGGGGTGCAGACTGGGTAGACGAATGGCTGCAGAGAGAGACTGAGAAAGGACAGAGTCACTGTGGGTCACCCAGTGGCTCCCGTGACTTCTCCCTTCATTCCTCCCTTCTTCCCTCCAACAATTCTGGGGCTCCTCTGCCTAGCCAGGGCTGGGTGCCGGTACAGAGGTGACCCCCACATCCCTGCCCCTCAGAAGCTCCCTGCACAAACCAATAAATACAAGGCAAGGGTCCCAGGAGGTGCTATCTGCCGTGTCATGTGACACATGTCATCACGTTCAAGCCCAAAAGAGGTTCCTGGAGGTAGCCTTTGGGGCGGCAGGATTGGAATTCACTCCCTAAAACCTCACATAGCAGGTAGGCCACACTCTTCTACTGAGAGCTGCCCTCTCTCATCCCAACAGATCCTGGTCTGGGGGTGCCCCGCCTGCTCCTGCTTAGTGTGTGCACACAATTCCCCCCACATTTCCAAGGGGTAGGCACGTGACTCAGGCAAGTGCCCTAGGAGCCCTGGGTAAGTTCTAATACATGGATATGGGGGTAGACTGGTCTGCAGAGACCCAGACTGTCACAAGCCATTTACCACCTCATGGGGAGCCTGCTTAGGAAAAGCAGACCCCAGGGGCACCTGGGGGGCTCAGTCGGTTAAGCAGCTGCCTTCAGCTCAGGTCATGATCTCAGGGTCTTGGAATCCAGTCCCGCATCGGGCTCCCTGCTCCATGGGGAGCCTGCTTCTCCCTCTCCCTCTGCTACTTCCCCTGCTTGTGCTCTCTGGCTCTCTCTCTGTCAAATAAATTAATAAAATCTTAAAAAAAAAAAAAAAAAAGGAAAAGCAGAACCCACAGATGAAGGGAGACTGTACCTAGTGAACTTCCTTGAGTCAATACCCTTTTTTCTTGCACCGGGTTTCCATCACTAGCCATCAAGAGCCCTGGCTGACCTGGCTTGTTTGTAAATCGGTCATCTCTAAGTTTGGGCAGCACAGGTCAATCCCCCAGACCTGGACAGCCTGGCAGTGATGGGGTCACCTCCCCAGATGCTGCTCCAGAAAGCCCTCAAGGGGCAACCTCACCCCTCCCTCTCTGGCCCAACCTACTACTCTAACCCAGGGGTGACCCTGCTGCTGCTGGGGACTGATGAAAACACGACCCAATAACAAAGCGAGCTCCAAATAGCGAGACACCGTACATGCATCTTCTCCCAAACGGGCCTTGAAGTGCATGTTCTCAAAGCACATTTTTACCCAGAACCCAAGGTAGTTAAAAAGCGGATGAAACACAGTTTGGAGACCTCTTGGAGGAACTGGGAACCAAGGATGAAAGTATTTCCATAAAATCCATTCACAGGCACTCTGAAGGAGACCACATTCCCACGAGGCTGATGACAAAACTGGGCGGGGAGAAATCCAGCCAATGATGCCTGGGTCCCACTTGCTGACCCTCCCTGAGCAAGTGCCAGGAGCAGAGAAAAGCCTTCCCTCAGAGCTACACGGGAGCCTCCTGCGGCAGACCGAGTGG
The DNA here is from genome assembly GCF_024610735.1 of Ursus americanus. NCBI lineage: Eukaryota > Metazoa > Chordata > Mammalia > Carnivora > Ursidae > Ursus > Ursus americanus. The sequence continues at coordinate 30,549,315 of NC_142156.1, read as the reverse complement.
CTGCATCCCTGGCCCTTCCTACACCCTTACCTGCCTGTGGTGTCTGGCTGAGAGCACTAGGAGAGCTCTGTCAGTTCTCAAGGCTCATCGTGACCTACGGAATCAGAACCCAATGGGACACACACACACACACACACACACACACACACACAAACACACAATGCATGTGTCCGGAGCAGGGACGATCTCAGCTCGAGCTGGGGGAAACTCAGGCCCAAATGGACCATCCCCAAACCCCCAATGTCTTGGGGTTCATTACTGCGAGCCCCACTTCTCCAACAGACCCACCTTCTGTTCAAACACACACCAACCATGGTGGGAAGAAGCATCTGAGTGGCTCTACAGCTGGGTCTCTCCCCATCCCCACCAGTAACCTGTGTTCCCAGGGAAGGGGAATGGGGTTCACGGTATCAGGACGATCACTGATGCTGTTACTACTTAGGCTCTGGACTAAAAGTAAAGCATGAAAGACATGGGCCTGGAGTCAGACCACCGGGTTCAAGCCTCAAAGGCATCACTTCCTGGATGTGACACCTGGGCGAGGGACTTCCCACTTTTAAACGGTGATCCTCTCAATTATAAAATAGGCTAACCAACAGTCTACTTACCTTGGAAGGTAAGAAAGAGGCTAAAAGAAACAGTGCATAAACATACAGACACAGAAGGAGCAGAAAGTATTAGTTCTTATCACTGTTAGGTCACCTTCTCTCAGTTCAAGGAAGATCTAGGTGAGGGAACACAGACAGAACCCCCATCTGCATCCCCAAGGATCAGATTCACCGTCAAATAATGAGCATCAGAACACAACTAGGAGGGACAGATTAACACTCGAAACTCTTACCTGCAGTGATCGAAAGGTAAACGACGAAAATTTGCTTGTGGGATATCTGTTTAAGATGAAAAGAAAAGAAAGGTTCTTCTGTAAGTAACCTCATGTATGTGTTCCTACCACCAACTCAATTCCATGCCAAGGCAAAAGTTCACGTACACTACCTAGTGCAAAAACTAGTGTGGGTTAAAAACGTTTCAATAGGTATAATACATGGGGTACGTCAAGAACAAACTTAGAGGGAAAAGTCCATACTTGCTTAAGCCACTGCGGTTGGGTTTCTCCCACAACCCTAACACCCTTGCTGTGGGGCCTGGCTTAGCTTTCCAAAACAGCTGTGCTGGTGTTATCCCCATCAGCAATTAACGAGAATGTGGTCTTTTTACTGCAGCCTTGATGGCTCTGGGTATTATCGTTCTTTTTATTCTTTATTAACCTGACAGAAAAAAAGAATGTTATCTTAATCTATGTCAAAAAATATCACCACTGGGACGCCTGGGTGGCTCAGTCGGTTAAGCGTCTGACTCTTGATATTGGCTCAGGTCATGGTCTCAGGGTCGTGAGATCGAGCCCTGCATCCACTCTGTGCTCAGCGTGGAGCCTCCTTAAGACTCTCTCTTGCCCTCTGCCCCTCCCCTGACCTGTACTCACTCTCACGCGTGCTCTCACGAAACGTATATACATGTATGTATAGCCATCAAGATTAAACATTTTCTCATGTGTTTAGTGTATTTTCTCTTTTGCGAATTATCCGTGTTCTCAACCCATCTGTCTGCTACACTTTCTGTGTTCTCGTTCATTGTTAACTTTTATAGTCTTATTGTGTAGTGAAGACGTCATTCCTTAATTACAACCCCCCCCCACACACACACACACATCCACACCAAAGGAACAGAAGGATTTCACGCCGTACCTGGTTTCTTGCCGCCATAGAAGTGAGTGTATTCGGCACAGGTAATGTACCTGGAGAAGAGGAAGAGACTCTTACTACCACCCCGCTTTATAAAGAGGACAGTCTCTGGAAGTAACTGGTGACTGAATTGTTTCACTCATTCAGCAAATGCTTATTAAACACCTACTATACAGACGCACAGTGGTAAATACAACAAAACACAGGGATACACAAACTAATAAGCAAATACAAACAGGCCTGCTTTCCTCTGAAGGAAATGAACAAAATTTAACAGAAGACTTGATGATGCAAAGGAGCTAGCCATGTGGAGATCTGGGGAAGAACTTTCCAGGCAGAGAGACCAAGGAGGCTTATCACATATAAAAGCCCTGAGACAGGAAAAGCTGTTGAGTTTTTAGAAAAGGGTGAAGCCGTTGAAGAGTGTGCACAGGGGCATGTGGCAGCAGATGAAGAAGGGCGGTGGTCGGATCACATGGGGCCCCGCAAGCGGGTAAGAGCTGTGGACTGGCGTTAAGCAGGATGGAAAGCTGCTGGAGGATTTTGAGTAGGGCCCTGGCATGATCTAACATAACTCCTCAAAGCGTCCCTCTGGTGCCTGTGTAGAGAGGGACAAGCAAGAGAGGCAGCAGAAAACCAATCAGGAGGCAACTACAAAGGTTCAAGGAGGAGCTGGCATAAACTCCACCTACGGGAGGGCTGGTGGACTAGTGAGAAGTGGTTCCTGGAAGAGCCACAAGGATTTACCAAAGAACAGAGGGTTGGAGAGAGCCACAGGAAAGATGCACCAAGGCTAACTCCCAGACTTCTGACCTAAGAAACTGAATGGCGGTGTGACCACTGAGAGAGGGGAGCATATTAAATTTGAGATGTCCATCAGACCTCCAACTGGAGATGTTGAGTAAGCAGCTGACTAATGTAAGGGGGGAGATCACGAGGAAGAACATAAAGGGAGAAAAACCGTGGAGGACATGGGTGTTTGAAGTCTGGGAGAGAGGGAGAAGGATCCAGCAAAGGAGACTGAGAATAGAGAGGCCACTGAGGCAGACATAAAACCAAGAGCGTATGGTGTCCCACATACCAAAGAAGGGCTTCAGAAGGAGCGAGGTGGTCAACTGTGTCATATGCTGTTGAGAAGCCCAACAAAATGAGAATTGTGAACTGACTACTAGACTTAGCAACAGAGAAGTTACTGGGATCCTGACAAGAGTAGTGCTGGGGAGTAAAGCCTGCCTGGAGTGGTTTCAAAAAACATGAGAACACAGCAAGCAGACGCAAGTCTTTCACGTCTTGTTAGAAGAAACAACAAACCACAGTGGCAGCTGGAGGGAAGCACGGGGCAAGACCAGTTTGTTTTAAACTGCGAGACTCCGGAGCATGAGTGTAGGCCGACGAACCAGCAGGCACGGAGACTAGAGGAGCAAGAGAGGAAGGGGCTGATTCAAGAGCAGAGCTCGCGAGTGCAGACGGCGCGGTCCAGGGGCCCGTGCTCGCCCAGCGCCGAGGCGGTGGGCGGGCCACGCTCGGATGAGGGCACCTACGGTGTGTTAGAACCGGGAGCCCGGGAGACTTCGGAGCAGGGGGCTGTAATTCTCCACCTGAGGAGGGGGCAGAGGCTTCCACTTTGAGAGTGGCTCTGGGAACCAGCTCTGAGAGAGGGAAGGGGGGCAGCGCGGAGCGAGGGACAGGCGGGCACTGAG